>NC_056725.1:1408446043-1408743543 GCF_019279795.1 Protopterus annectens
TCGAAGGGCCTGGTCAGCCCCAGATACAGTGGAACCAACCCTGAGGAGGTTTCACTGCTCCCCCGGACAGACGGTTCCTTTTAAGGGTATTCCTGTGGATGTCATGGTGGTAGCAGCAGCCACTAAAAAGGAGTTAGCAGAAACTTCTTCCTTTGTCCATCCTCCTAACAAGGAGTCCAGGACCATGGACAGATATGGGAAGCGAAGGTTTGCTTCAGCGACCTCCTGAAAGAGCTCTGAGATACCCTTCAGGCTCCATCAGCTGTAGGCACTCAGGTTGAAGTGGCTTCTCAGTAGTCCACTCTTCCATGAGGCTCATTTCTCACACAGCTGATGGTGCGAGTAGTGCCACAGGTACAGGTATGGCACTTCGGAGACATGCATGGATGCGGCTGTGTAACTTTGCGGAACCCTTCAGAGCGTCATTCACCAATACTCCCTTTGATGGTTCCTTTCTTTTTGGACCACAGGTGAAAGACGCTTTCACTAGGTGTGAGCAGGAAGGCAAGACGCTCTCTGCCGTGGGAGTCCGTTTTTCCATTCCTTCTAGACCATACCCCAAGGGTCAGAAGAGTGGGAAAATGTGGTGTCGCAAATCCCAGGGAGCTTCGCCTGACACACGTGGTGATTTTTCCTCCGGGGGCAGAGGAGAAAATAAGACGCCGCCCTCGTGGCAGAGGGGGTCGACAGAATCAGGGTAGCAGAGAATCTCTGACAAGCCCTTCCAACAAGTGTTGCCCGACTGTATGCCTCTGGAGGCAGTCTGGGGAAGACTTTCAATGTACCCAAAGACCTGGCTAAACCTAATGCAAGACAGATGGGTACATTCAGTCATATCCGGAGGTTACAGAATCCCATTCTTTCAACCCCCCTTT
Organism: Protopterus annectens; assembly: GCF_019279795.1. Classification (NCBI taxonomy): domain Eukaryota; kingdom Metazoa; phylum Chordata; order Ceratodontiformes; family Protopteridae; genus Protopterus; species Protopterus annectens. The sequence goes on from NC_056725.1 coordinate 1,408,446,919, forward strand.
GTCACGCAAGTCCCCTCCAGATGTTCCACCCAATCTGAGGGACCAAGCAGTTCTAGAAGTTTCAGAACTGCTAGAAAGAGTTATCCAGGAAGTCCTGGCAGACCAGTACGGATCCGGAACTTACTCAAGGTTGTTTTTGGTACCAAAAGACACTGGACTGGAGACCTATTTTGGATCTCAGCAGACTGAACAAGTCTGTTCAAAGAACTTAAGTTTCGGACGGTCACGCCACAGTCCATTATACCCTTTCTGGGTCAGGACAATTGGATGTGCTCCATAGATCTCCAGGATGCATACTATCGTATCAAGGTGGACAGACCCTCCAGGAAGGTACCTTCGCTTCCAGCTGGGAACCAGTCATCAGTTCAGAGCTCTGCTCTTCGGTCTCACCACAGCCCCCAGGGTGTTCACCAAATGCATGGCAGTGGTCACGGCTCACCTGAGGCGTCAGGGATTCCATTTGTTTCCATATCTACATGACTGGCTCCTCACTGCTACTACCAGGCATCAACTTCAAGCCAGGGGCTGCACAATTTCATTTTACTCTCAGCAAGGCATTACTGTAAATTTCAAAAAATCTTCTTTGTTGTACTGTCAATCTATTACTTGTATAGGAGCAGACTTGGACACAAGGAGCATGTACGCAAAGCTACCTTCAGACAGGGTGTCCACAATTCGCCAGCAGATTCAATTCCTCATGCAGTGCAAAAGGGTACAAGTCGGGTATGTCCTTCAAATCCTAGGCTCTATGGCAGCGGCAATTCTTCTGATACCTCTGGCCCGTTTTCACATGAGAATCCTTCAGTGGCTTCTATTCACACAGTGGTCCTTCCAACAGCTCCCCATGTCTCATATGATCATGATTACAGAAGCACGCAAAAGACAAGTTTCCTGGTGGATGGTCTCCCCTCTAGTGACTCAGGGCAGACCCTTCATTCAGTCCCCTCCAGTTGCCACAGTGACCACGGATGCCTCACTGATAGGGTGGGGGGGCATTATCAGGGCAGGACAGTCCAAGGCACTTGGCAGCCTCACGAGTAACATCTGCACATAAATGTCTTTGAGATGAGAGCGGTGCTCCTAGGGTTGCAAGCCCTTCAGGACGCTCTCCCTTCTGGGACCATTGCAATTCAAATGGACAACATGTCAGTGGTGTGGTGCATCAACAAGCAGGGCAGAGACCTATGTCGAGAAGCACTCACTCTGGCAGTGGGCGATTTTCTTCCCAACGATTTCTGATTGCGACGCACATCCCTAGGAAGTCAGTCATAGTGGACAGGCTCAGCAGAGCTATTCTCATGCCTCACGAGTGTCTCTGAATCAGGTAGTTATGGATCTGATCTTCCGTAAATGGGGACAACCTTGCTGCGATCTGTTCACCCCCTTCAGTACCAAATGCAGCAACTACTTCTCCCTCTTACTGCTTCCTGATCACCTTCCCAGAGATGCTCTAGTCCACGATTGGCCTCAGACTTCTTTATGCCTTCCCTCCATTCCCTCTTATACCCAAACTCCTACAGAAAGCTATTCCGTTGGGTTGCAAAATGATCCTCATTGCCCCCTACTGGCCTCTACAGATTTGGTTTCCATTCCTGCACCGTTATCTCATCGAGCAGCCCTGGACTCTGGATCCTTTTCCAGACGTACTAATTCATCAATCAGGAGAGCTGCATCAATCCCTCCAAACACTCCAGCTCACAGATTGGTTGATCCAGTTCCAACCTTAGCCAGGCTTCCCAGCATTTCCCCAGCCGTGCGTGAGATTCTCCTCTCACAAGTCAGCCACTAGGAAGACTTATGCTAGCAAACGGAAGCATTTCTCTTGTTGGGCAGAGGCTAGGAACATAGATCCCTTTTTAGCCCCAGTACACGAAATCTTGAGTTCCTAACAGAGCTTTTCCATTCCAGGTCGGCTTCTGCCACAATCTGGGTTCAACTAGCGTCCATCTCTAATTTTCATGTTTTTTCTAATCGAAACAGTCTCCTAAGCTGTGTAAAGCTTTTCTCAGAGGGACCACTCTCCTTCGGCACCAGTAAGAGATCCCCCTCCTCCTTGGGACCTTAATTTGGTACTAGCCTCCTTGATTATGCCCCCTTTTGAACCGGCTGCATCCTGCTCTAAGTTCCTATCTCGGAAACCTCTGTTGGCTAATACCTCATCCAGACGTGTCTCTGAACTTCATGCACTGAGTGTTCATCCTCTGTTTTTAGTTTTTCTTAAGGACAGGGTTGCTTTGAGAACTAACTCCTTCCTTCAGAGTCTGCTCTGAGAATAATCTAAACCAATCTATAGACCTCCCTGTGTTTTTTCCCTAACCACACCAACAAGGCAGAATACAAACTACACCAATTGGATGTTCATAGACAATTGCGTTTTATCCTGCATAGAAGGATATAAAAGTCGGACCAACTCTTTCCTATGCTAGGGGCAAACAGTGTCTTCCAGTTTCCAAAGTGACTGTCCAGGTGGTTGTCTCACATTGTTACCTTCATCTATCAACTAAGAAACAACAGTTGTCTATCAAACCAAAAGGTCATTCCATTAGGGCTTTGTCACCTCTGTAGCCTTCCAGGCTAGGTTGCCCTTGGACTCTGTGCCGCTGCCACGTGGGCAAGTCCTCATACCTTTGTTTCTCATTACAAGTTAGACGTGGTCTCCAGGAGTAGAGCTAACATTGGTTCCACTGTTCTGAAGAGTCTGTTCCAATGAGCCACCCAGGATCGTAGGTGCTAGGGACGCTGTCCCAACAAGCAAGAAACTAAGGCGAGATAGACAACTTAACATAAAGAAGTTGTGTACCTACCATAATGTTCCATGTTAGTTGTCTTAATCTTGCTGCCTTTCTTGCGTCCCTCCCTCTGTCCCCCTGTCCTATTGGACCGAGAGGAGTTCTGGTTTCTCTGGCTAAGTTTTCTCTGGTTTGTTTCCAATACTGAGAGTATTATAGGTTTGCTCAACCTGTTTGTTTGGACAGGTTGATTCTCTGGCTATGTCTGGGGTTAGCGTTACAAATGAGATCTGGGTAGCTAGCACTAGGCATTATGGGATAAGGGGTAGCCTTGATCCAGTAAACAGCTCTCGAGCTATTGAAGATGGCCGAGTCAGAGCAGAGGATCGGCTTAGATCCCAACAAGCAAGAAAGAAGGCGAGATGAAGACAACTAACATGGAACGTTATGGTAGGTACAAAACTTCTTTTTCCATGTTCCAGAAGCAGAATTAAGTCAATGTTCTTCATCTCCCATTGCTGCAGTCCTTGCACTTGGGTAGTCCGCTGTCCTCTGTCGGCCCGAATATCAAAGTATAAGGCTGACATCGGTCAAGGCGCATTAGACTGACATCAGGACGTCAGGGTACAAATGCGCATGACCGACGTCATATCCTCAGTCTTTTTTGCCGCATGGTCCGATGCAGAAGCAGCGTTGCAAGTGCCGTTCGGCGTTCTGAAATTTTTCGAATTCGGAGTTTCAGACCGAGTCAAAGTTGGCTAAGTACCCCGTTGGGGAATATTTTAGTTTCTTCTTGCCTCAGTGGTTTACCGGATGTCAGAAAAAGTGAATAACTGTATTTCTTGTGGGAAACAGATACCACATAGAGATTATCATACTTTGTGTATTCCTTGTTTAGGGCCTGAGCACGACGTTGTTGGGTGTCGCTTTTGTGCTAGATTCAATAAGCGCACTATTAAGAGAAGGTTAGATTGTGCCAGGTTAGTCTTTGGGAAGCGGTGCAATTATAATATGCCGTTGGATGCTCCGACATACGCTTCTTCAAAGAAGCGCAAGGATAAAGCAGCTAAGCCCAGGCAAGAAGAGTCGTCCGTACCGGACGCCGGTTCTTTAGAGGTGTCGGTGGAGCCGGGGGTTCCGCCGGAGGTTTCTCTGGAGTCCCAGGGGGAGACTTTGTTATTGCAGGATGTGGCCTCTCAGGAGGCAGGTCAGGCTGAAGGGGCTTCTCAGGTTACTGTACCCCCCTCCCTTCCTAGGGTGGTTAGGCCCTCTCCTTCTGTTTCCAAGGCTTCTCCCAGAGGCAGGCCAGGTTTAGCTTCAGTTGGTGTCACTCCTAGTTCTTCAGGATCTGTGCCCAAGAAGCATATGCTTAAAATGGCAGAAGATTTGATTACTTTGATTAGAGGTTCTTTGCCCCCTCCTGATAAGAGACCTAGGGTGGAACCTGAGTTGGGGAGTTTTGAGCAGGCTTCGGATGTTTCAGAGTCTTCGGCTGAAGACTTGCAGGAGTATTCTCCTTATTCTGATTCTGATGTGGATGATTCTACTCCTTCTGCTTCTCCTCCTGAGGATTTTTCTTTTCAGAGACTCTTCATTCCATGAGGGAGCATTTTAAGTGGGAAGGTCAGGACTTCTCTGATTCCAGGAAAAGGCTTAGGGAATTTTTGTTTTTACCCCAGCATAGGCCTTTGGCTATACCTCCTGTTCTGGATGTTGTGGAAGATGTGTTTGCAGAGGCTTCTCTTAATCCTGATTCTTTGCCTCCTGCTCCTGTTAAACCGGATAGGTATTACAAGGTGCCTGAAGCTCATAAGTATCTTTTTAAGAGTCCTAGGGTGGACCCAGAAACTGTTAGTCAGGGGCCTAAGGGTGTTAAGGCTTCTGTTGTTAAAAATCCGGTTCCTCCAGATAAAGAGGCCAGGGCCTTGGATAGATGGGGAAAGAAAGTCTATACTTCTTCCACCCTAGCTATGAGGGCGTTGAATTGCCAGTTTCACATGTTGAAATACCAAAACTATCTACTTTCTCAATTGAAGTCTAAGGTAGATGCTCTGGCGGAAGGTATTGAGTGTAAAGAGTTACAAGATTTAGTACATGTTTCTGAACAGGTGGGTAAAGCATTCTTTGCAATGTGGTTTTGATGCTGTACAGGCCTCGTCTAGGGTGGCTGCCACTGGGTCAGTTCTTCGCAGGCACGCCTGGCTGAGGGATCAGAATTTATCTGACCATGTTAAGACAAGGATTTTAGATGCTCCTTTACAATCAGATGTGTTGTTTGGTTCACCTGTTGAGGCAGTCTTAAAGAAAATGGAAGACAAGGCTAAGTCTATGCAGACTGTTAAAGATTTTTTGCAGGTTCAGCCTCCGAAGTTTAGTAGAAATTGGCCTACCAAGGGGTGGACGTATCCTTCCTATGATTCCCAGTCTAGGGGTAGATCTAGACGTGGTAGGGGCAGAGCTCAGGGCTCTTTCAGGCCTAGAACAGGAAGTTCACCTACACAGTCTTCGGGTGAGGGCAGGGGTCAGTCCTTTCGTAAACAGACCCAATGACCTACCTTTTCAGCTGCCAGAGCCTTCTCGTCTGGCAGCACCTTTGGGAGGAAGGTTGGCACTTTACAAGGAAAATTGGAGTTGAATTACCCAAGACAGATGGGTATTGGATATCATACACCAAGGTTACAGGTTTTATTTCCATACCTTGCCTCCTTTCAAAGGCATGCTAGACGTTCCTCCTCAGCAAAGAATAGAGGCTCACAAACAAATTTCTCTGCTACTTCAAATAGGGGCCATACAGCCGGTCCCTATGCCAGAAGTGGGCCTAGGATTTTATTCTCGCCTGTTCCTAGTACCAAAGAAGGGGAACACGTGGAGACCAATTTTGGATTTATCTATCCTCAACACTTATCTGGACATTCCCAAGTTCAAAATGTTGACGTTACAACAGCTTTTACCTCTGCTGGGCAAAGATCATTGGATGGTAACTTTGGATCTCAAGGAGGCTTACCTTCATGTTCCTATCAGACTGAGTTGCAGGAAGTATCTGCGTTTTTGGGCTGGGACTTCTCATTATCAGTTCTCTGAATTGCCCTTTGGCTTATCTACTGCGCCCAGAGTGTTCACGAAAGTTCTGGCTCCAGTGATAGCTTTCTTCAGGCTAAAAGGAATACAGATCTATCCTTATTTGGACGATTGCCTGATTCTGGCTCAAGGAAGGGACGAGCTTCTTCATCATTTGGAATATGTGATAGCAGTGCTAAGATGCCTGGGGTATTCTGTGAACGAAATAAAGTCCAGTCTAGTACCCTCTCAGGACATGTGCTTTCTGGGTGTAAGACTGAATACAGCATCCCAGATGGCCTTTTTGACCCCGGACAAACAAAAGAATCTTTCCCTTTACTTTCATCAATTGTCTCATCAGTCCAGGCTGACTGCAAGGACAGTCCTTCAAGCCTTGGGGTTCATGGCATCTTGTATTCTGGTGCTTCCCAATGCCAAACTGCATATGAGGAAGCTACAATGGTATCTCAAAATGTATGGACACAGCACTGCCAGGATCTGGACACTGTCATTCAGATAATACCTTGCATTCAAAAGGAGTTTTTGTGGTGGGCTCAGGAATGTCACCTAAACAAGGGACTCTCTGTGACCCGGCCAGAGGCGAGTCAGATTCTAACGACAGATGCCTCAGACAAAGCTTGGGGAGCTCATCTAAATGGAAAGTGGATACAAGACAAGTGGCCTGCCAGACTACAACATCTACATATCAACTTGAAGGAGATGTTAGCAGTCCAGTTTGCATTAATAGCTTTCAAGGATTTACTTCTTCCAGGGCAGGTGTTGATTCTAACAGACAACACAACTGTCATGTGGTACATCAACAAGCAAGGGGGAACACATTCTTATCTATGCAGGCAAGCAATGATTTTGTGGGAGACTGCTCTCAAGTTTACAGCTAAATCTTCAGGCAAGGTTTCTGCCGGGAGCACAGAACTCCTTAGCAGATGTGTTGAGCAGACGAATTATGGATCCCCACGAGTGGAAATTGGATCCTCATGTATTTCAGAAATTGACAGTGTCATGGGGAACTCCAGACATAGATCTGTTCGCTTCTCCACTAAACCACCAGCTGCCAAAGTTTTGCACGAAAAGGTTTCATCCCACAGCTTGGAAAGTGGATGCTCTTTCTTTCAATTGGAGCAATCTTCATGTGTATGCCTTTCCACCTCTGCCTCTCCTCCCAAAGGTACTTCTAAAGGTCAGACAGGACAAGCCAAAGATGATTTTAATAGCTCCAGATTGGCCTCGACAGCACTGGTACCCATTACTGAGAAGTCTGGTACGGGAGCCTCCATGGCCTTTGCCTTCGATTCCACACCTGTTGTCTCAGGAGAACAGTCATTTACTCAATGTCAAGCTTCACTCTCTTCACCTAACAGCCTGGCATATTCTGTTTTGAACCATAGAGGGTCTCAACTTCCACAGCAAGTTTTGAATGTTATTTTGGAAGCTAGAAGGCCTAGTACAAGGAAAGTGTACGCAGATAAATGGAAGAGATTTTTATTTTGGAGTGCAGCAAAGGATTTTGATGTTTCTGAGCCTAATTTAAGTGTGGCTCTTCAATATCTTACTGAGTTACTGGACAAAGGTTTGTCTTTCTCTTCTATTAAGGTTCATGCAGCAATTTCGGCTCACTATGACTGTGACCCACCATTGTTTTCTCATCCTTTGTTCAAGCAATTTCTTAGAGGGGCAAAGAATATAAGACCCCACGAGAGCTCCTACTCCTGCTTGGGATCTCAATTTTGTGTTGGAGAAACTTACTCTACAACCTTTTGAGCCTGCAGCTACTACAGAGTTGAGATATTTATCATGGAAGACTGCTTTTTTGTTGGCCATTACCTCTGCAAGAAGGGTTTCTGAATTGCAGGCCCTTATGGCGGTTGAGCCTTTCTTAATTTTCCATAAGGATAGGGTATCTTTACGTACTAATCCTTCCTTTATGCCTAAAGTGGTTTCTAGTGTGGCTTTAAACCAAACTATTCATTTGCCTACTTTTTATGCAAATCCCCAAAATAAAGGGGAAAAGATTTTGCACACTTTAGATGTACACAGGCAGTTGCGACATTATTTGAGCAGAACTAAAGGGTTCAGGCAGTCTCAGCAGTTATTTGTTTCTTTGCTTTGAGTTCTCAGGGCAAGCCTGTGTCAAAACAAACTATTTCTAAGTGGATTGGGTTTTGCATTGCTTTGTTATTCCCATCATGGCAAGGAGATTCCAGCTGGGATTAGGCCTCATTCCACTAGGGCTACTGCCACTTCGACAGCTTTTTTAAGGGGGGTGGCAACTAAAGATATTTTGGAGGCAGCTACTTGGAGTTCAGTGCATACTTTCTCTAAGCATTATCACCTTCCACTTTACTCTAAATCTAGGGCTGGTTTTGCCACTGCTATTTTACAGGGCATTTTGGCAGCTCCTGCTTCTTTATAGTTTTGCCATCCTCCCTTACCTCTGCTTTGGGATTCTACCCAAGTGTAAGGACTGCAGCAATGTGAGATGAAGAACATAGTACAGTTTTGTACCTACCATAAATGTAGATGTTCGAAGATCCACATTGCTGCAGTCCAATTTTCCCTCCCTCCTTCCCCTCTGTAGTTAGAGGCGGTTGTGTGGGTTGGATTGTAAATATTGTGTATATTGTATATATTGTACATATTATTAGTGCAAGGGTGGTTGGTTGGTTTGCTGTCTTTTGGTTTTGACCTTTCTTTTTAGGGTCTTCTGACATCTGGGGCAAGAAAAGACTGAGGATATGACGTCGGTCATGCGCATTTGTACCCTGACGTCCTGATGTCAGTCTAATGCGCCTTGACCGACGTCAGCCTTATACTTTGATATTCGGGCCGACCGAGGACAGCGGACTACCCAAGTGTAAGGACTGCAGCAATGTGGATCTTCGAACATCTACATTTATGGTAGGTACAAAACTGTACTTTCCTGCATTCTAAGTGGGTAGAAGGAATGCGACAGTACCAGACAGAGTAGACTTGATTCAGTTCTTGCAGAAAAGCCTAAGGAAAGGAGAAATGTAGATTCCAGAGGATTTTTTTTCCCATGTATTAGTATTTTGATTCTTGTGTTGCTGTTTTTTTCTGTACTATTACAACTTTGATCCTTACCATGACAGATCAATAAGCAAATACTTTCTATTCCCCTCCACATAAAGTATGGTCATGATGAGATTATTTCCTGATCTCCTCGAACCTTGCTAGGTTTTGCCAAAAATATATAATTTAATCACAGAATAATCTCTGATCATTCCAGAATCACAATTACTCTCAAAAATCTCAGTTCTCTTAATCAGCGAGGGCCCCTATAATGGGTACTTAACCTTTTAAACCATAAAGAGTTAATTGAGGAGTTAGGTAAAACTATAAAACTGGACCAACATTCACAAAGCCAAATACCATTAGACATTCAATGGGCTGCCACAAAAACTGTATTAGGGGGAATCTTAATACAGAAAACTTCACTGTACAAAAAACAAGAGCAAAAAAGGATCGGTCTGCTTAAGTCGCAATACAAAAACACTGAATTACAATTACAAACCCCTCACTTACAGGAACTAGAAAGGAAATTGCAGCAGATTCAGCAAGAACTCTACTCTATACAACTTCATAAACACACTAAATGAACTGAAACTACAAGTATTCTGAATGGGTACAAACCCCTTCTAAGGTACTTGCAAGTTTGATAAACATCAAAAACACTCCATAATATCCCAGAAATACAATATAAAGATAAAAATCAACAAAATGAAGATAATAAACTTGTTCTGGGATATTTACAACAAGATCTATAACCCTGAAAAGCAGAAACATTTACCTAATCTACAAGAGAAATTCCTTAATTTAAAATTTCCAAAACTCTATGTAGAACAATACAACCTTCTGAACAGTCCCTTATCAATCAGTGAAATAAAAATTGAGAAAAAAAATTCCTAGTCCGACAGATTTACAGTCATGTTCTACAAAAAACTCCGCAATATATCTCCAATACTGCTAAGACTATACAACTTTATTATAGAAAATAGCTTTACAGACTTACTTAAATAATTGAAAGACAGTTTTAATCCCAAAGCCTAATGCAGACAAGCTGAATCCCACAAATTACAGGCCCATTGCCCTTATAAATCTGGACATAGATGCTATCTTCAATGTTAGCTAGTGGATTACAAAAAATCGTTGATAAAATTATTTCCCCAGAACAAATGGGCTTCATGGAAAAAAGACTAAGCGAGAATACCTGTATGTTGGACACCTTAATTTATCTCGACTAAAATTAATAATCCAAGATGCGCACTTTCAATTGGCGCCTCAAAAGCATTTGACAGTGTGGACCAAGATTTTTTTTTCTCAGCAATGTCGCACTTCACCTTCCCCACTTCAAACAGCCACCAGGATGATTTAGAACAATGCCACAACCACGCTAAGCATTAACAAGTGGTATTCTAAACCTATTAAACTCACAAGTGGAACTAGTCAGGGTTGCCCACTATCTCCATTCCTATTTCAAATTTATCTAGAACCGCTGCTACTCCATATCTCCCAAAACACACACCACCATTTCCCAAAGGTGTATAACACAATAGTAAAATACTCTGCTTTTGCTGACGACCTAAACTTATACTTTGAACTCCCTAATACAGACTTACCAAAAATATTTGCTCAATAGAACAGTTCTCTGCAGTTGCAAATTATAATATGAACCCCCCAAAAATCCTCCCATCTTCCCTCTAAATCTCATGAACCATAATGCAGCATACTTCCCTTTAGTCGACATACCCATAACATACAAGCTAAAATACGTAGGCATAAACTTCTCTCATACTTGCAAAGAAATGCATAGCTCAGATTTTCTAAACGTGTGTTATAATTAGGCAAGACATCTTAAGATGGGAAAATTTAAACCTATAGCTTCTCTCTAAATCTGCCATTTATTAAAATGAACATTCTTCCCAAAATTCTATTTCAGCTAAACTCTAACCTCAAACTACCAAAAAAAAAAAAAACACTCAAAGCAATGGAAAAGGCCCTCTCCAAATTCCTATGGCACCCTAAAACTACAAGAATAAGCTACAAAAACCTTACAATACCAAAAATAAAAGGTGGGCTGGGGATACCGGATTTTGGCCTATATTACCTTATAAAAGCAAACCGGTTGATCCAAATTGCAGAATATGATGGTGCAAAAAAGACTTGGTACCCAATATGGGTTAAAATATGGGCAAATTTACTAAATTCCATAAACAAAAATCCCAAAGCTGTTCCTTTCTTTCATCCCTAACAATTTTTTTTCACAAACTACACTCAATCAATCAATGGGGTCTTTCTAGTTGCTGCAGGTGTCTGGTGAAGTACATCCCAAAAGGGGCATTGTACTCAATTATGGGCCTGATGAGAGATGAGTAAAGAGGCACGAAGACCTCCCCTGATCTAGATGTGAATCCCTTCATGATTAGGTGGGCTATATAAAATGTTTTTCTAACCACTTTGGCCACGTGGTTTTCAAATGAGAGATTGCTATCAACTTGGGTCCCCAGGTCCCTAATTACTTCCGTACTTACCACCTATGTGGTAATTTGTGGGCACTTTGTTTTTGCCAAAGGGGATGACTATACACTTTTTGGCATTTATCTTGAGGCCATGGCTCTGGCACCAGTTGTCTGTTTCTATGAGGCCCTTTTGTAGGATGCTTGTGTCGGCTGGAGAGTCTATTATGGCGCCTAGTTTGCAGTCATCTGCGAACTTGGTCAGCCACAGTCCTGTGTTGGCCTGTACCTCCGAGAAATATATACCGAACAAGAGAGGTCCCAGGACTGAGCCTTGTGGGACGCCACTTATAACTGGTTTGGAGTCTGACATGGCTCCAGCAATTCTAACCATCTGGGTTCTGTCCTTGAGCCAGTTTGCAACCCATCTAGTGACATAGGGGCTTATATTTAAGCTGGTGAGCTTATCTATAATGCCAGAGTGGGATATTGTATCTTAGGCTTTTGTGAGGTCCAGGTAGGCTGTGTGGACCACCTTCCCCTTGTCAATGGCCTTGGTGACTATTTCAAAGAAATCGACCAGGTTTAAGAGGCAGGATTTGCCCTTAAAGCCGAACTGGGTAGGATCCAGTGTCTGTAGGTCCCCAATATCTTTATGAGGTCCATGATGATCCTGCCCATAGCTTTGCAGACCAAGCTAGTCAGGCTTATGGGGAGATAGTTTCCAGGATCCGTTGAGGCACCACCTTTGTGGAGAGGGACCACTGTTGCTGTATGCCACTCTTTGGGTACATATCCTGTAGTAAGGCTGAGATTGAACAGTAGTTATGTTTGGGTTTAGCTCTTCTTGGAGTTCATGTAGGACGCAGCCCGGGATACCGTCTGGTCCCATTGATGCTGTGTTTTTTGCTTTGGAGAGGGCGGCTCTTACCTGAGCATCTGAGATGTCATGGGGGCAGCACTCTGCTGGGAAAGATATTTGCCCTTTTGGTGGGGAGTGGGGGGGGGGGAGTTTGCACTGAACCTGTCAGCTAGGATGTTGGTAATGTCTGTGGGTTCGGTGTATTTTTTTGTCATTTTGGACTAATTCTGAGCATATCTGGGAATTCCCACCCAGGTTCCTAACATAACTAAAGAAAGCCTTGTGATTATCCTTAGTGCCCTGTGCAATTTTTCTCTCTAAGCTGGCCTTAGACGATTGTATGAGTGCCCATAGTTTTTTGCCAATACTGATCAGAGATGCCTTCCCTTTTCAGGGATTTTGCTCTCATGTAGTAGCTTCTATTGTATAGTTTGTTTATGGCTGGGGTCCACCAGACAGGACGCCTGCCTTTGGAGGATTGGGTCTTGGTTTTATTTGGGATTGCATGATCCACGCATTCCTGAAGGTGTTCATAGAATGCGTTTATAAAGGATTCTGCGGTCTGGCCCGTATTTTCCACAGGCCCGGGGGCTTTGAAGGATTCCACCTCTGTTTTGAGGAGTGTGAAATTTGCTTTAGAGAAGTTTTTCACTGTGGTTTTCTGGGCAGGGGGTGGGGTCGGGATGTGAATATCCAGTGAGATTAGTTTATGGTCTGATCTTGCCAGTGAGGGATACACTTCTGGTCTGGAGCATAGAGCCCCCATGTTGATCAGGTCCAGTACGTTTTCCCCTCTTGTGGGAGTGGTAACAAGTTGTTCCATAGCATTTGTTTATAAATTCTAGGAACCTTTGTGCTAGGGTGTTGGAGCTAGAGTAATGCTCCAAGTCTGTTTGGGTAGTTGAAGTCGCCCAATATAATGGTGTTTGGAGAGACCTTCATATTTTCCACTGTTCTCAGGAAGGCCGAGTAGGGTTCCTGGGATTGGGAGGGTGGTCTGTAGCAGGCTATAAACTGGAAGGCAGTTTTACCCACTGTTAGTTGCACATGGATAGTCTCTGATGCTTCATGCTGTGCCACCAACCTGGAGGTGTGGGTATCTTTGACGAATATTGATATTCCCCCCTCCTTTTGTGGTTCGGTCCAGGTTTTGGGGCTGAAAAGCATGGTACGAGGTATAACCTGGTAGTGCTGGGGTGCTTTCGGGAGCCTTGAACCAGGTTTCTGTTACTGCACAGATATCGATAATCTCCATGATAAGGGGAGTTTCGAGTGCATGCATCTTGAAGTTTAGACTTCTGGCGTCGAGTAGCATTACTCTTAGTTTCTTATCCCTAGTGATACCTATGGAGGTGGGTTTGTCTTTTGAGCCTTGCCTAAAAAAGGCACTATGGGGATGGCAAGAGCCTTTGCCAATATCAGAAAGCCCAGGGGTGACAGGTGCAAGCCGTCCGTAGCTAAGCATCATGGCTTGTCAAGCATGTCATCCCAGGCTGACAGGCATTGGATCCCCTTTGAATGACTACTTAAGCCAATTGTTGAAATTGATCATCTTGTCTTCATATTGTGCCATCATTCTTGGTGAGGGTAAGATGCTACTCAAGGTCCGGGTCATACCGGCCTGGGCTACATGCTCAGAGAGCTCCTCTGTCTCTTTTCATGTAGTCCAGGGAGGTACATCTCAGGTCATTCACACCAGCATGGACAATGACTGAGTCATATTTGTACTTACCTTGGAGTGACCTGAGTGCTTGTGTTATGTGGCAGATCCTAACGTCCGACAGGCAGCTCACAGTGACCTTCTTGTTCAGCCTGGTTCTGCGATTCAACAAAAGGATGGCTTCCAACATTGTATGTAATATAGATTTTTTTTTTCTAGGAAAACTTTAGTCTTTTTTTCTTTGTTTTTTTTCTGTTGTCTTTTTTTCTTTTTCTTAGAGTCTAGACAAAGGTTTCCTGCATATACAATCCTAATTCTAAACATCCTCAGCATAACTCTGCACGAATTAATTCCTAAATGTTGTAACAGTCTCAATTGTTCATAAGTTTCTTGAAGATGTTTGTTTTATCTTTGGAAAGTTTGGATACCTTTACTCATTTATGTATTGCATGCTGTATTGTCTGCATCATTTTGTACTTTCACTTTTATTATGTATTAGTGTAGAATGCAATAAAAAGGATTTTTCAAAAAATAAAAAATAAAATACAACTTTGATCCTTAGTTAACTTTTTTTGTACCCAGACTGAAGCTGAAATGGTCCTTTGGGACTGGTGTTTGACTGTGGCTAGTTAAAAAGACTGAAATTTCTTCTGCTTGTATCCTAAAAATCACTGTTCTTTATTGCTGCTGTTGCATTTGAAACTGGAGACTTGTCAACTGCAGATGACATGCATGCCATGGTCTGGGATGTGCAGGCACGTTTCAGTCCTGTGCAGCACGTCTTGCTCTATTTTTGCTGAGCAATTTCATAAGTGGCGTGAATTAAAGGGCAAGGGGCAGTGTTCTGTTTAACACATTTTTCTGCTTCTACACAGTATGAAGGATTTCGTTGTGTAATATTTTATTTGGGTGGTGAATTTTAGGGCAGGGGCCTGTACTGTTCTGTATAACTGAACTTTGTTGCATCTATGTAGTCTGGGAATTTTCATTATGTAATTTTTTTTTCCAGTTTACTTACTGCTGGGTCTTATAATGCTGCTACTGCTGCTGCAAACCTTTCAGAAAACGGCAGACCTGTATGGTATCCCAAGTCTGTTTCAGTTACCCCCATGTGATGATGAGGACGACGACCATGAGAGGATAATAGATGCTTCTGATTTGCAGGAGTCTGAAAAAGAAAACAGTGTAGATAAAATGGCGAACAAACACTTGAATTCTTCTGCACAGCCAACATATTCCTCTATTAATCGATGACCGAAGGAGAACAAAAGAAATAACTAGGGACACCTTTTGAAATTTAATTTTTATAGCGTGCCAACATACAGCATGCTATTTAACCAGAACTGTGTTGAAACTGTGGTCCTATCGTTTTGTGAAGAATTTTTTTTCCAAGTTTCCATAATACTGAGTGCCATTTCCAATGAGACCACCTGCTTGTAGCAGTGCACTGATGTGCTAGTTAGCATATTGTTGCTGTTCATATGTGCAATATAGACATTCTACTGCATGCATTTTTGGCCACTTTTGAATCACATTCCTAGTGCTCATTGACTTGAAAAATAAATGCCGAGTTGATTTGTCATGTACACGTTTGCTTCAGCTGCATTACTGTAACCAGTAGAAAGTGGCAAGAATAGTGAAGTCTTTGTAGTAGATTGTGACTCCCTAATGTGTTACAATGAA
Source organism: Protopterus annectens (assembly GCF_019279795.1). Classification (NCBI taxonomy): domain Eukaryota; kingdom Metazoa; phylum Chordata; order Ceratodontiformes; family Protopteridae; genus Protopterus; species Protopterus annectens. The sequence goes on from NC_056725.1 coordinate 1,408,462,402, forward strand.
TGCAGCTATTAAAATGTCCTTTTGTATCCTGTTTTCAGATAGTTGGCCAAGGGAGATTTACTAGCTGCTGTACTTTTTTGTATATGAACTTAACAGTAATTACCCACCTTTAACTCAATTTCACTGTTTGTCAAGATTTTTGTGGTCGTGGCTGTGGGTGGGTATTTCCATATGGCAATCAGCATTAGAATGTAACATCTACTTTGCATTTTGGGTGACTCATTGATGACCACTGTTTCATCTGGCAGTTTCACTACACGTGCCAAAAATCAACAGTCTGCAGTGATGCTTGGTCTTTGTCTTTATTCTTACATTGTTTGCTGGCATAAGGCAAGCTTTACAGTACCATTTATTTCCTTTGTATTTCTATTTTTAATGGGACCATTGCATGCCATCTAAGCTGTAGTAGCTGTCAAAGGACTTGTGTGCTGTAATATGACAAAGGTGTTTGAGAGCAGCCACCTGTGATTAGCTGTTCCAGTCTCATTTTATGTAAACTGGCTGCCTGTCAAGTTTCCTGAACTTTCCACGTCTGAAATGGATGTGGATAATTCAGTAGCAGTTGCTTCCAGATGGGCAGTGCAGTGAACTTTTAAGTAATCCCTTGTATCATCTTTGAGCTCAAACTGAGATATAGAAGTTCACCTTAATATTTTAATAATTAGTGGCCAGTGAACACCTTTCTTTCTCTGTAGGGTGTTTATTTTGAAAGGCTGGATTTTGGCAGCGATGTGTTGGACTAAACATTTTTTATCAGATGTATAGGTTCATAGGTTAATACTAGGCTATCTGCCCTAGGGCATTTACAAGCCTAGCCAGAGTGTTTGGCTTTCACCACCCTTTTAAATGAGTTTATTATACCCTTTTAAGGTTGGTTTACTGTGCCTCTGTCTAGCAGTGACACAGAAGTGATCCCCAGGGTAAACCTACGATCTCCCATCCACTTGTCAAGATCTCTTGAAGAGCAGTGAGGGGCTCTGTCCGACATGGACTGGGATTGTATTCCAGAGTGATGGGAGCCTCTGGGTTATAAATCTGTCCCTCCAGCATGTTCTATTAATTTCTGTGCTGAGGTTTAAGACCCTCGAGCGCGTAGCTCTAAGGGATTTGGATTTTCTGAGGTGGAGCATGTCCATTAAATCTGGGTTTGACATGGCTTTATACGTCGAGCACAGTTCGCCTCTGAGTAGGCGATATGCAACTGAGTATAACTGGAGTTTATTTAACTGGGCAGCATAGGTCATCTGAGTCCCTTGATCCTCTTGTTTAGGTACTTTTGGGGTATTTCCAGTTGCTGCAGATAGGTAAGGTACATCCCAAATGGGGCATTGTATTCTATTATGGGCCTGATGAGAGTAGAGGGGCACAATGACCTCTCTATTTTTAGATGTGAACACTTGGGTCCCCAAATCCCTAATTACTACTTCCATGCTTAATGGATTACCACCTATGTGGTAATTTGTGGGCACTTTGTTTTTCCCAAAGGGGATGACTATGCACTTCTTGGCATTTAGCTTTAGGCCATGGTTCTGGCACCAGTTATCGGTCTCTGTGAGACCCTTTTGGAAGATGTCTGTCAGTTGGTGAGCCGATTATGGCACCCAGTTTGCGAACTTGGTCAGCCATAGTCCTCCCGTGTTAGCCTGTACTTCAGAGAAATATATACCAAACAAGAGAGATCCCAGGACTGAGCTTTGTGGGACGCCACTAGTAACTGGTTTAGTCTGACATGGCTCCCGCAATTCTGACCATGTGGGTTCTATCCTTGAGCCAGTTTGCAACCCATCTTATGACATAGGGGTTGATATTTAAGCTGAAGAGCTTATTTATGATGCCTGAGTGGGGTATTGTCAAAGGCTTTTGTGAGGTCCAGGTAGGCTGTGTGGACTACCTTCCCTTCATCTATGGCCTTGGTGACTGTTTCAAAGAAGTCAACCAGGTTCATGTATGTTTCAGAATGTGTGTTTGTACAGTAATTGACTATTGTGTTCTGAATTGCCACAGAAGTGGTAACTGATCTTGGCTTGCTAGCCATATATTTGAAAATCATTGGTATGAAAATCTATTTTTTTTTGTGTTAGACCCCAGTTCAATACATGGATCCTGAAGCTCCAGTTGTGGTGCTGTTAATAGCTGTGTAGTCTGTCTGCTTTTGTTTGAGGCTAAGGCAAATAAAGTAAAATGTATTTTGTCTGGCTAAAATGGTTTTAAATATTCTAGTGTGCTCACCTGCAGATAATGTGCTGATGTGGAAGATAGATTTTAAAGATGTTCATCTTGTTTCACTGTTGCAGTCATTACTCTTGGGTTATCTTGCTGGTAGGCTACCTGTGGGTTATCCTGCTGGTAGGCTACCTGCAGTCGGCCAGAATTCCAAAGTCTAGGTCCGGCGTCAGTTGCTGTCGCCTCTTCCCTGACGTCAGTGCGCCAGGGGTATAAAAGATGCAACCGACGCCATTTCAGTCTTTCTTGCCATGTGGTGCCCGAAGCAGAAGCAGTTCACAAGTGCCGGTCAGCCGACTACTGAGATTTTCGAATTTGAATTTCAGAACCGAAGTCTTCATTAAAGCTAAGTACCCCGTTGGGGAAACTTTTTCATACTCCAGTCCGATGTCAGAAGAAGTTAACAATTGTATTTCTTGTGGGAAGCAAGTACCTCATAAGGATTTCCACGCTTACTGTATTCCTTGCCTAGGCCCTGACCACAACGTTGCTAGCTGTCTGTTTTGTGCCTCTCCTCCTGAGGATTATTCTTTTGGGGAAACCCTGCATACCATGAGGGAGCATTTCCACTGGGAAAGCCAGGATCATTCTGAATCTAAGAAAAGGCTCAGGGACTTTCTGCTACTTCCTCAGCACAGACCCCTTGCTGTCCCACCTGTTCTAGATATTGTAGATATATTTTCAGAGTCCGGCCTGTCCCCTGACTCTCTACCCCCTGCTCCTGCCAAGCCAGACAGATATTACAGGGTCTCAGATTCCCATAAATTTCTATACAAAAACCCCGCTTCTGACCCAGAAACTGTGTCCCAAAGGGTCACAGCCTCCACTTCAAAAAACCCTGTCCCCTCTGATAGGGATTCTAGGTCTCTAGACAGATGGGGGAAGAAAGTCTGCACCTCTGCTACCCTGGCTGTAAGGGGTTTAAATTGTCAGTTTCATATGCTTAAATATCAGCAATATTTAATGTCACTGGTTAAACAAAAATTGTTGACAAATACTGAAAGTACAGAAAACCAGGAATTGTTGGATTTATTGCATGCAACTGAACAAGTGGGGAGGCATACATTGCAATGTGGTTATGATTCACTGGAGGCCTCTTGCAGGGCCGCTGTTACAGGTACAGTTTTAGGCATGCTTGGTTAAAGCAACAGAATCTGCCTGATCATGTTAAAGCAAAATTACTAGATGCACCTTTACAGCATGATACTTTGCATGGATTTGGCTTTATCCTTCATTTATTTCAACACCTGTTCTGCTTTAGTGCCAGAGTCAAGGATTTCTTACAGGTACAGCCACCCAGGTTTAGCAGGAACTGGCCTAAAAAATTGGTCCTTTCCAGTGTCAGGCTGCAAAGAGGCAGATAACAAGCATCCCAGAGGCAGATCTCAACCCCAAGGCGCATATAGGCCTAAACAATGGGGTGCTCCTACCTCCAAAAGTGAAGACAAGCTGAGAGGTACACATTCCTACCCCTTCTGTAGACGAGCAATGACTTTATGGGACACAGCATTGGCTTTGCAAGTTCACCTGCAAGCACAATTCCTGCCAGGAAAAACAAATACTCTGGAAGACTAAGCAGAAAACTCATGGATCCCCATGAATGGAAACTGGATCCACAAGTCTTCAGCATGATAAGGAAATGGGGATGCCCAGACATAGATCTATTTGCTTCCCCACACAACTACCAATTGCAGAGATTTTGCACAAGGATTTATCACAAACAAGCAAGCATGGAAAGTGGACGCCCTATCCTTCAGCTGGAAAAATCTTAACAGTATATGCCTTTCCTCCACTGCCTCTCCTTCCCAGGGTTCTCCTAAAGGTCAGACAATAGAAGCCAAAAATGATACTGATTGCACCAGACTGGCCACGCCAGCACTGGTACCCAATTCTAAAGAGCTTGTCTCGGGGTCCAGCATGGATATTACCTCAAACTTCTCACTTGCTGACCTAGCAAAACAATCAGCTCCTGCACAGCCAACTCAGGACCCTAAATCTGGCAGCATGGCAGATAATGTAGCCGTTCAGAACACTCCTTTCAAAAGCTGTCTTGGATGTTATCTTGGAGGCCAGGAGGCAGAGTACCAGAAAATCTTATGCACACAAATGGAAAAGATTCTGTGCTTGGAGCCAGGAACAAGGCATTGACACGTCCATACCAAATATCCCTCAGATTTTACAATACCTAACTGAGATGCTGAACAAAGGCCTTTCCTTCTCCTCAGTTAAGATTCATGCTTCTGCCATTTCAGCCCATTACAATGCGGAACCACCTATTTTTTTCTCATCCCTTAAGGCAGTACCTCAGAGGGGCCAAAAACATTAGGTCTCCAAGGAGAGCACCAATTCCAGCCTGGGACCTAAATTATGTTTTGGAAAAACACTACCTCCTTTCGAGCCAGCATCAACAGCAGATATAAAATTCTTATCCTGGAAAACAGCTCTGTTCCTAACAATAACCTCTGCAAGACAAGTCTCTGAGTTACAAGCACTCATGGCTGTGGAACCTTTCCTCATTTTTCATCCTGACAGGGTTTCTCCGAGGACAAACCCTACCTTTATGCCTAAGGTGGTGTCCAGTGTGGCCCTCAACCAAACCATTCACTTGCCTACCTTTTATCCTAACCCACAGAACAAAGGTGAGAAAATTCTGCATTCTTTGGAAATACACAGACAGCTGCGCTTCTACTTGGATAGAACAAAAGCCTTCAGAAAGACTGAGCAACGTTTAGTGTCATATGCTACGGGATCACAAGGAAAGGCTATCTCAGAACAGACTATTTCTAAATGGATAGGCCATTGAATCCGTTTCTGCTATTCTCAACATGGCAAATCAGTGCCTAAGGGCATCAGGCCTCATTCCACCAGAGCAGCAGCCACTTCAGCAGCCTTCCTCAGAGGAGTACCAACCAAAGATATCTTGAAGGCTGCAACCTGGAGTTCAGTGCACACCTTCACAAAGCACTACCACTTACCTCTATACTCAAAGTCCAGAGCAGGCTTTGCCACTACAGTTCTGCAGGGCCTCTTAGCCTCTCCTAATCCTATTTAGCCCAGCCACCCATCCTCAGCTTTGGGATTCGACCCAAGAGTAATGACTGCAACAGTGAAACAAGAGCATAGTACAGTTGTGTACCTACTATAAATGTAGATGTCAGTGTATTCACTGTTGCAGTCCAGGTTACCCACCCACCATCCCCCTTTTTCTACATTGGGCCTATCTGAACTACTCTACCCTATACAACCTATTTGCTTGTAGATGAAGGAAATGTTATTTATCAGCATGCTTTTTTATTGGCATATTTTTTCAGCCTACTAATTTGAGGGCACCTGACATCTGGGGCAAGAAAAACTGAAGAAAATGGCGCCCATTTTTATACCCCTGGCGCACTGATGTCAGGGAAGAGGCGACAGCAATCGACGCCGGACCTAGACTTTGGAATTCTGGCCGACCTGCGTGTAGCCTGCCAACAGGATAACCCAAGAGTAATGACTGCAACAGTGAATACACAACATCTACATTTATTGTAGGTACCACTGTACTTTGTTTAGAAACACTACTTTGTACAGACACTTATTTGTTGCTTTTTGTGCATGCATAAGTGCACAGAGCTATTTAAGTTTCTTTGTGTGAACCGGTATGCTCAGTCTCATTCCTCAGGTCCCATGTGTACTTGGTCCTGTGAGGTTAATTAGCCCAAAAATAATGGGAGGGAAAAAAAAACACAAAATTGATGCATGATTTTAAGTAAGCATTATCCAAGAACTGTTTTCTCCTCCAAGTAGGTGCAGGGTTATCTTTTTGAAGTCTGATGGTCTGAAATGCTCTGGTTAAGTTTTGTTTACAGTGAAATGTCTTGAGTTGCTGTTTAAAATCACTGAACAAGTACTGTAGTACAGAATTGGAGTGCGACTTGTATACGTCAAGTAACTTCATCTGAAGTCCAGACGCTAGATGACTTTAGGCTGCAGTGGGCATGACATTTTGTTTGCTATAAGCAATATTTTTTCTTGTTCTAGCACTGCTGCTGATTTTTACCCATTATATTGATTTCTGCACATGAACAGTCCTTTCTTTGGTCATTGTAGCAGGTATTTATTTGTGATGTTAAAGGATAAATGTTTTAACTGCATGTATGAAATGTAATAAGAATTTTAACTGTGCGCCTAAATGTTCTGGAATTCTAATAAAGTTTGTTTCCGTAATTACTGTCTTATTTTTTATAACTTTATTTCACGTAAGTTTTCGCCTAAATATAGCTTAATTTTGAAGTAGCATCTGTCTAACGTGTTTGTGTGCCTGTTGCTGATTTATTTTTTTTTCTTTTCCCCTCGTCTGTTCAGCACTGTCTCTAGCACTTGTAACATGCTTGTCAGTTATGATCAACTATTTTGTTATTTGTGACCAAAGTTTATAAATTTGAGGGTAAATGTAGATTTCTTAGTCATTCTGTTTACTTAACCTCTACATTCATTTCATTTCACAGGAAAGAAAAGATCAAATTATTTTAGCTGACTAAATATTCTACAGATTTGCTTAATTTTCCTCTTTATTTTTTGCTGTATTTGATGTGCAAATGCTAATGTAATTGCAGATGTAGCTCCTAATTCCAGTGCAAGTGTTCAGAGCTTTACAATCCTTTTGATACATGTATTTAATTCTGTGCACCTGTGCTTCATCTGTTTTCTGGGGATATAGACCTATGTAACTGTTTTGGTGGTGGTAAGACCTTTACATGCAAATGCATGCTTTCCCATTTTAAAACAAATTTGATGTATATGGACTCTTAATTGTGAAACTTATTAGAAGTGGTACAGCACAGAGGGCTAAAGATGTCTTCCCAATTTGATTATATTGCAGTCTACTTTCATACTCGTAAAACACTTAAATCGCTGGTTTTGAGAATTTTTTGAGTATTTTTTTTATATAAGTTTGTATCCCCAAAATGGTTCAAGTAACATTCCCTGAAATGTTCAAAAAATCTGAACAGTTGTTTCTACTGCCTTTAAACTGGATGCAGCTGTCAGTGAGAAGAAGTTGGATCTTGAATTTTAATTTGATACCTCACTGTATGCAATGAAAAGATCACCGTTCAGATTAGAAGCCTACATGTTCCGTTTACACTGTGTGCACTGCAAAGTGCACACTTAACGCCTTATTTTGGATTTGGTAAGCAGCTGTACATGCATGGTGTGTAGAGCTGCGCAAACAAGGTAAACACTGTGGCATGCTAATTCCAGCATAAGCAGCAGGTTTGTATGCTAATCAATCCAAGATGGAGGAGCTATTCAACAGGTTTGTATGCTAATCAATCCAAGATGGAGGAGCTATTCAACAATGTATAAGGCAATCGTGTAGAACTCTGTGCTGGTTTTCCCTGCAAATTCCAAATCTTATTGGAATGGAGCATGGAAAGGAGTTTACACAGAAATAATAAGGGCTGCTGTTGTACATACACATGAATTACAGCAACAGGCTGATGTCTATGCATCTGCTGCTGGTAATAGACCAAGGCCAAAAAAGTGTTTTCAAACCCCGTTTAACTTATCAATCTACATTATGTGGAAATTGTAGAGCATTGAAGGGTGGCTAGAGAAACTGCAACCTCTGTCATTCTCAACTTGGAGCCAGGGCAAACTGAGGAGAAACCCATACCATTGGAGACAAATGTGGTAGCACTTTGAATTTTAGCTATAGGAACCTTTCAGAGATCAAGCAGTCTGCATGCTGGGGGTGTCACAGGCATCAACATCCAGGATCCTCCAATTCATGAATACTGTGCTACAACATTTAAGTGACCACATATGTTTTCTCTCTACTGCTGAGGACAGGGCCAGAAATGAAAAGTTCTACCCTACAGTACACTATCTGGAAGTACTGGGTGGCATAAATTGTGTGCACACACAAATTGACACCATCTGGGGAACAGGGAATGCTCTACATAAATAGGGCTTCCACTATAGTAACTGCCAAGTTGTAATACCAATGGAATCATTTTGAACGTGTGTGCTGGCAACCCAGGAAGTTACCACGACTCCCATATCTGGCACACTTCCCAACTGCATCAGATGTTCAGTGGGGTGGGTATCCCACGGAGTCAACTTGCTCACGACCTAAAGGGCTAAAACCTTGCCTCCTACACACACAGTAACACTGATGCCAGGCAATTCTTACAACCTTTACCTACCTTTGTAATGGCTGTGTACTCCTAGCATCAGTCTGCTCTGAACTAAAACTGTTGCAGCTGCTGGATTTACAAGGTAATTGTTGAACCTGGAGTGTATATGAATGAATGACATATTCTTGCATGTTACTTGGTAATGTAAGCAAGTAAAAGGTAGGTGATTTGTACAGAGATGACTTTAATGTGACAGCAGAGATTTGTATGTGTCCATTATCAAGTAGTAGGCCTCTGGCATCAAAGATTCAGTCATACCTCTCAGAAGTGCTGATGGTCACCAAATGTTTTGTGTAGCACCATACTTTTGTACTGGAGAAAAATTAAAGTGAAAAAGTAATGAAGTATGTCTGCTTTAGACTTCATAACCCTCACAAGATCATGAACAATACTGATGCAGGAGTTTTCTGTCAACTGTCTTACTTTCTAAGACCAATGTATGTCAGAGGTACAATTACCAGATCAACATCACAAATGCAGATATACTAAGTACCAAGTCGGCTGTACACACTGAGCATCAGATACAAATGTTATGTATCCCTGAATCCAAAAGATAGAAAACAGTATATGGCACAGGTATCCCTTGCACAGGGTGTTGTGTGGAGGGGTAGGAAGCTTTGGCTGACACAAGGTTGGTATGCATCTGTAAAAGCGAAGCAGACAAGACATTTGGATAAAGTAACAAATGGCCATTGTGAAACAAAATGAGCTTTAAGCTTCATAGCTGAATAGTGTAACTGGTGTCTGTATGGGTCCTCCAGGTTAAATTGGTGTGAGTGTCTGCATGAACACAGCCAAGCTCTGTGCTAGCTTTCCATCTGGACAGGTATGAGCCGTGCATGGTAGATGTGGCAGTTCATCATTGTCGTACCTGCCCACGAGAACTGTCTCTGCTAGGTGTTGTACTGGTCAGTCTGATGCACTGCTGCTGCTTGAATGTGACTGATGTCTGCTGGATGAACTCTACTCACGAGGACACCCAGGACCATGACCCCTTAGCTACCATGTCTGGGTCTGGACACGTCAACCAGTGACTGAGCAGTGGAGGTAGTGCCACTGTGGGAGTGTAATTGGGCATGGCCACTTCGGTTAACAGCAGATTGAGGCTTACCTACTCCCATGAGGATGCCATTCCCCCTCCCAGCAGACATTTCATCAGACACCGCCTGCCCAATGTCATTCATATGATCCATTGAATCTGCAGCATGGTAGAGGCAGTCACATTTGTCAGTCTGTGCCACATATACAACTCTAAATATTTCTCTGGAGGAGCTACAGGAATGTGCCTGTGCCTCCATGATGGCCCTAAACATACATTTAGTAGCATGGGAGGACACTCCTGGATCGGGTAAAGTATGCACAGCAGACCTCCTGCTTGGCACCTCACCCACACTTTGGCTACAGCTAGAGTCAACAGGCACTGAAGCCGCAGTAACTACACTTGCCTGGTAGTGTCTAACCCTCCACCTGTCCAATATCTGAGAACTTGAAGGAATGGGTTGGCATAGTCCTACTGGCTGTGTCTGATGGAATTACAGGGGATAACTGTCAATCGCTGACAGATTCAACATTTGCACCCCCGACTGTGTCTGTGTTTGGCCACCATCCTCAGTCTGCCAATACTCCTGACATTGGGTGGTAAGAGTCCTTTATTTCCACTGTCAGAATCACTTGCAATAAGCAACAAACACAGGAAAGATATTAATAGCTACACTACTATAGTTTAAATGTATGTTAAACTAACAGTGGTGCCACTATACAGAGAACAGCAATACACACAACAGTCTTGACACCCACATCACACATGGATAACCTATATTTCTGTGAACTGCTACTCACTACTGACAGATTTGGCTTACCATGTGCACTTGATGCTATGCATCCCATGAATGTTGTTTATGGAAGAAGTAAGGACAGCATCACAAAAGTTAAGGACAGCATCACAACAGTAACACTGGGTTAAATAACAGTAGGTTAAAACTTTTTACCAAATGTCCATTAACTAGACTTTCAACAAGAACTTGGATGTCAAGTCCAACCCAAGCCCATGTGTAATCTATCTACAATCTCCCCACAAACAATTGTTAAAAGAGCTAACCTATTCTAAATATTTTGCTATACAAGGGTATTTAATAATTGAGATACATAAGGCTACCTGGAAGCTCCTCCTTTGACGTACTTGCTGTCCCTGAAATAATAGCACATGCTGTCTGTTCTGCACTTTGCTGGAAGCTGTTTGGATCCCTGACTGTGGACAGGAACTAGTTTGCTATTAGTGGTGGCTCAATAGCAGGTCCCCCCAGTACCCATCCAATCATTGCCCAGTGCAGCTGTGCTCCTCTGTGCAGGTAAGGTCATGTCAGTGGCCCTATGATGCACCTGATATGTCCTGTTGTGGCAAGTACTGCATTCATATCGGCAACTGTTGCCAAATTTGCATTCTGCTTGACATCTCCACATCTCTCCCTCAAAACAGGCACCATGCCATCTAAAAACTTCGACAATAACCCGATTATTGGGGTCATTGAAAGGTATTTTTTGGAGATTGAGATGTCAGAGTGCCATGGTCTTTGGTCTAAAACCAAACAGAAGGGTAATACACAAGTATCACAATTAAAAATGTCCTGTTTTCAGATGAAACAGAAAAGGTAGCATTTCGCTGTTGCCCACTGGAGAAACAGAAAAGGCTCAAGATATTGAAAAATAAAAAAACTGGAATATGTTGTTGTAATATATTACATTCACACAAAAGAAGACTGGATATAAAGCAAGAAGAGCAACAATAGCAACATATCCTTGCTTGTGCCAAAACACAAATGCAACCTTGCTCCTCCACCCCCCCCCCCCCAAAAAAAAAAAAAAAAAAAAAAACAGGCAAATTATACATTTTGATAACCAACCATCAGTGAAATGCTAAAAGTGCTATCAAATGAATTGTCCTTGAAACATGTACAGATTTCCTACAGAACATTCCATTTTAAGCAGTTTCCAATCCTGTATACCTGTGAAATACCCTAGCAAACATGCCCATGACATCAGTACATTTCTGTGTAATGCATACAAATAAAACTAGTATTTTACAAATGTGTTAGCATGTGCAGTATATAGCTGAAAAATGCAAGCATACCTTCTCAAGGTAATTAGTCTTCTCTGCAGATATATCCTAAAGTAATATCCTCTTCTGTGTTCGCCACATAAACAAGGCTCTTCACCTTCAGGTTCCCTAGCTTTCATGGTTGCCTGTTTATGATTTTAATTCAGGGCTGTGAGCATGGTGAAGGTGCAAATCAGGTGGGAACTGATTAGAATTGCTAAATCCCAAATATCTGGCTCCTTGTAGCACATATAAACATAGTGCAGGCCTCAATGTTTGCTAATGGATTTCAACTGTGAATGATTACTGGTAGGGAGAAGGAAAACAGCAATGCAGACTGGCCTATCTCCAGTGGGTGTGTCAGGTTAGACTTACAAAATGTAGAAGTAATTTTATCAAGATTTCAAATATTTCCTCCCTGCTTGGTGTTGCTGCTTAATATTGTGCAAATGTGATTGACATGATTGCATGGGTTTGTGCACTACCAGTAAACACAAAAACAGGAGATGGCAGGAAATCATGAATTGTCACTGCTCTAGTTTTTGTTAGACATGTCTGACTGAGGGGAAGGTGTCTAGTTTAGGGCACAGAGTTGGGGTGGTCAGGAGTCCAAGATGTGTATTTGGATGCCTGGTAAAGCACTGCATCCAAAGGATTCTGCATGAATATTCTGGCTCACAGTACACGTCTGAAGCTTGGTGTAGTTTGGCTAGGGCTGTATCCAGTACTACTGTCATCCCACACAATGGAGAACAGTATAGGCATTTTAATTATCTACAGAGGTGCAAAAGGGATACCCTTAACCAGTGGGTGACTGAATTTTAAACTGCTGATATCGCGCAGTTTATGCAAGTATGATGAGGGCATTTGTGATGCATAGAAAGCTAAATATAGGCAAGACTGGTATGCATAATGCTCTTCTGTTCAACAGTAAATGCTGAAACGGTTTAATAGATAAGCTCAAGCTGATTGAATTGAATGGAGGGACTGAAGTGCAAGTGGTATGTATGAAGTACGAGGTGTGGTGGTGTCACTTTAAGCTAGATTTTTTGGGTTTTTTTTCATACAGTTGTAGCAAATTAAATATGCATATCCTAACTGTAAAAGCAAGTATGCATGTATTAGTCTGTAGCACAAATCAACTTTAGGAGTAAAGTATAACACTAGTCAGTTCTACCACAAGTAACAACTGTACAATACTGCATTTCTTTAGTAATGCAACTGTATGTAAGTGGCATAAATACCCTGCTGTTAACTAATCTGTATAATTGGACCAGTCGTAAGTGCAATATATGCATATTTCAAGGATTACTTTCAGTAATCTGTAGTTTAAAGTGTGTAGTTGTTAGACCTTCAGAAAAAAATAGCTGTATAATTGTGTTAATGCAATGTATGTCGCATATGATGGTAATTTTCTCTCTCATCCCAACCTTTCTTTTATTTTCTACTATGTCGTCAAAATGTTTCCATGTTATCCATCTGTGCCAAATTGCCAGACGTTTCACAGCACAGTGAGGCAGACGGCCCTAATGGATCAGCTTGCCCCCACTCCACCAGCTATAGAGCTGATGCCCAGCACTTCCTTTGCTGCCCCTGCACTACCTGTGCCTTCAGGTAGTAATGCTGCAGCAGCTGATGTGGTACCATACTGGAACAGTGGAGGAGGGGGGGGGGGGTTCCAGGCGATGCCAGGGTTGGTGCAGCAGTTAGCGTTGCCTCACAGCAAGAGGTTCTCCGTTGGTGTACACCTATGCTGGGTGTAGTCTGCTCTCCCTCATGATATGTAAGAGGAGATGTCAAGCACTCCAGTTGCCAGCAGAGTAAGGCGTGGTGACAGTCCAGTGAGGACTAGATTCTCCCTGTCTCCATGTTTCATGGGTCTGAGCATATGTTGCCCCCTTCCTCACCCCAGTCATGGTGTCCCCCTTTTGTATCCCTCACTGTCCTTGTGTCTTGTCTGCATTTGCTTCTGCATCTACCTAACTTACCTGACCCAGAAATACCTAATCCCTTACCCTGCATTCCTCTTAATGAAGTAAAATTAAAAATTGTTACCCAACGCCCTACACACACACACATCCCATATATAGCTGTCCATTTCGCACATGTCGTCTTGACGCACTCCAGTCCAGTTGGCTATACAACACTATTATGTTGTCACCTCTTTGTGGAGGTGATGGTCCATATTCATCTAATATTCTGCACCTAAGTTTTTACCGTTGAAGAAATGGATAGCTATGGTTCTTTCCTACCCCCTTCTCCACATTCCTGTATTGATTTCCCTTTTTTCTTCCCCTTGCTTCCCATTTCACCACTTTCCTATCTACCCCGATTTAACACTCATCTGGTGAAAAAAAAAAAAGAATTGCACACAACACACAAGTACCAGCAAAAACAATCTCTCTCTTCACGTTTTGGCCTCCGCAGTTACCTTTCCACAATGCAGCTTAAGCCCGCTGTACTATGCCAACACACAGCAACACATGTACTGTAAAGAATTAATCCCATTGCATATCACTGTTTAAAAGTATTAGATGCACCCAGTATCATCTGGGCTCAAAAAGAAATGTCTGTGCATTTACACATGCCACAGCCAGCTAAGCAGTAGGTGTTTCATACACTCAGTACTACCGCTCAGATTTTTAGCAGTGAGGCTCTCATTTGCGTACTGCTTAATTATGTGCAAACAGAGTAATGGAAATGTGAATCTCGTATGTGCAAACACTTTGCCAACTGTCGTGCAAAACTGCTGCTCGTTGTTGCACTATGCAAAGTAAATATTAGCATGTATTACTGCATTTACTATACATTTACTCCCTATTCCATTAAACTACATGTGTAAATATAAATTGAATGCCTTGTCTAACAATTTCATATATTTCTAATGCAGCCATGTGTCGTCTCCCCCATGTACTGCAACCCTGGTCTCTTGGTACTTCACAATTATATCAACTTCTTCTTTTGGCTTTTCCTGGTTAGGGGTTGCCACAGTGGATCACCTGTCTGCTCATGATTTGGCAGTGAAGTTTTTACGGTGTTGTTGCCAGTCCAAAATAAACCAGGAACCAATACCTCCAAAACGAAAAACAGGAAGAGAAAGCACTACAGCCGAAGTAGAAATGCTGTAGCGTGTGATATACTGCTGCCACAAATACGAAAGAAAAATCCAAGGCCCATAAACGCTCCAACAAAGTTTATTTGATGTTGATACAATACTAATAATAATTTGTATTGTATCAACATCAAATAAACTTTGTTGGAGCGTTTATGGGCCTTGGATTTTTCTTTCGTATTTGCGGCAGCAGTATATCACACGCTACAGCATTTCTACTTCGGCTGTAGTGCTTTCTCTTCCTGTTTTTCGTTTTGGAGTTGTTGCCAGCCCGGTGCCCAACCTTCCACAGAAGGCGCACACACTCATGGCTAGGGCCAATTTAGTGTGTCCAATCCACCTGCAGCATGTCTTTGGGATGTGGGAGGAAACCGGAGCACCTGGAGGAAACCCATGCGACCACAGGGAGGACATGCAGACTCCACACGGAAGGCACCCCAGCTGAGTATCAAAATGGAGAACTTCTTGCTGTGAGGTGGCAACGCTAACTGCTGCACCACTGTGGTCACCCGTTCACAATTATATCAACTACACTGCTTTAATACCAAATGTGTGATATGCAATGCACATCAATCTGGTAACCTCTAGAACTGTCTTCACAGTTGAACATGTCTATGCATCCATCAACTGACCCTATGAACTATTGACCCATAAGCCTAACCAGCCCTTATCTGCAAGGCTATGGAAAGAATAATCACAGACCTTATCTTTGACATAGGCGACCTTCAAAACTCTTGACCCAACCCAGTTTGTTTTTGTCAAGGGTAAAAAGTCCTGGATGAGGGGAAAAAACAGTACACACAGCCTGTCTTGATTTAGCCAACGTCTTTGACACAATCCCCAATTCAGTTTCATAGAGAAACTCTTCCATCTGGAGGTCAATCCACACATTACTAGATGGGTTGGCAACTGGCTCACTGACAGAATGCCCACTGTCAAAGTTGAGTCCACCTGCACCAGTAGATCAGTTACCAGTGGAGTGCCACAAAGATCTGTGCTGGGCCCTATACTGTTTGGAAACTTTTTCTCTGAAGTTTAGGTGAAGGTTGATGGCCTGTGGCTTACCAAGTTTGCAGATGACTGTAAACTGGGTGCAAGCATAATCCTCCAGTGATGACATTTTACAAAAAGGGTTGACACACAAGATTGGTGCCAAATTTTTGGACTAAAACAACACAAAAAATGCCTCATTGTCCCCTTTGGAAAAGTAGTAGCCCTGCTAATTGTGATGTAGATAGCACCCTCTAAGCTCAAACTCAGTGGTGTGAGACTTGGGAACACAGGCTGATAGTATTCGATTACCACGTGTCCATAGTGGTAAGAAAAACATTTTACATTGAGCACCCCATAAATGAGGACATTGCATACAAGACTAGGGAGGTCATAACTCTGCTATACTCTATCCTTACCAGACCACTAATGGAGTGTAGTGCTCCCTTCATGTACCTCACCAGACACATGCAGCAATTGGAGAGACCACAGAGGTTTCTGACCTAGAAAATCCAGGGAGTCAAATATGACATACATGGAAAGACTGAAAGTCCTATCACTGTACTCTATCATACAGGCTGCTGAGAGGTGACCTGTGCCTGGCCTACAGAGCAGTCTCTGACCCTGCCCTAATGGAAATGCTGGACATCCACAAATCGCATGGGACGAGAATAACTTGCTTCAGGGATCTCAACCTAGCCTACGACAAACAGCATGCTGGAGATCTCCCAGAGATTGTCACTCTTCTGGAGTAAGCTCCCATTCCATGTGAAATGGAGCTCCTCAATGACCCCCTACTCAAGCACAACCTTGAAAAATGTATGGGTGACTGTAAATTCACCCCTGGGGAGGAGCCTGTGTCCTCATAGACAGGGGCAGTAGATGCTGATCAAAAAAGTACTCTTAACAATGACCATCTCACTATGGTCAATAAGGGTACTCAGGTTTTTACATGGCTAGATTTGTAAAGGCCCTAGGGTCATTAACCTGTTAACCTCTTGTGAACCTGTGCAGGCTTCCCAAAATAATCTCAAACATCTACTGCTGATATCCACTATAAGCTGTTCTGCAACCTTGTAAAGTCAAATCATCTCTCCAACATCCACTGCTGATGGCATCCACTATGTTCTGCAGCCTTGTAAAGTCAGACTTGCACTGTGGTGCATAAAGTGCTGAGATCTGTTCTCACCACAGTCAATTGGTGTGTGTGTATGATTGTGCACTTGATATTAGAGAGAACCTTTTACACCAGCATGAGGGACATTGCTATTACCATATTCTCCTCAGACACTGCTGATGTCATCTATGAAGTATTTGAGATGCTCCAAGTCAGACTTGAGCTGTGGCACTTGCCTTAAATACAGAGTTGTGTACCTAGGTGGGGTTCTGTGCTCGCTGCCGTCAATGGGGATGCGTGTTTGTGTGCACCTGCATGATATTGAGAGAGTCTTTCCCACCAGCATGTGGGATGCTACTATTGCCATTTTCTCCTCAACAGACACTGAAGTCACCATCAATATCTGATTTGTTGGATGTGCACTATTTGAGGTACATAAAGGCAGCATTAGACTCTTGGAGTTCTGATAAAGTACAGTGCTGTTATATAATCCTCGGATCTGAATATGATGGCGGGACTTAGGTGTGCAACATAATCTTTCAGTACCAGTGTGGATACTTAGTGGTTGAAGTCCAGATTGCTATCTGCATGTGTTCCCAGGTCATGTCTCACTGGGTTTCAGCATAGCAGGAGTGTTGTCAATGCCATAATTAGAAGGGAATTCCCCTTTACAAAAATGTCTTAATTTTGTTGTTCTGCATTTATTTGTGGACTGTGTGGCTTTGTCCCTAATCATTTGTCTGTGTTAATTCTTCCTGTAGTATATCGTTGGTGGACTCTGATTGCACTCAACAAACATGGTAAGCCAAAGGCTGTATACTGTAGCCTGAACTGTCGAGAAATATATTCCAAACAGTAAAGGGTTAAGCACATATCCCTAGTGTACACCAATGGTTGACAGCTCTACTGGTAGAGGTTGATTCACCAACTTTCAACAGTATGTGTTCTGTCAGAGCCAGTTGGTTACTCATCCATTGATGTAAGGGTTAATCTCCAGCTGGGAGAGTTTCTCAATGATACCTGCAATGGGGGATTGTATCCAATCTCTAGGTGAAATCACAATAGGCAGAATACACTGCCCTTACCTTCATCCCCGCCTATCACACAGCACCAATGGGTAGTGACAATCACAGATTGCATATAGTGTGACTTAGCACACACTTTCCTGACACTATTGAATACACACTTCAACACACCCCCTACACAGACGTATGTTCCTGTAAAATGGTGTACATCAACATGCATCAATCTGAGTTGGGGCAGCATCCAATGCATGCATGTGTACATATATCATGACTTTTCTCGTCTGAAGTAGACCGACATGTCATTGTGGACCTTTTCTAAAGGGACAGTAGTAATGTCCCAGCTGTGTACAACAGACCAATGAGAATTTTTAATGCTACATCCAGTCTGTTACATCTATTAGATGTCCTCGAGGGCATACATGATGACAACACTATCATCCTTTTCAACTTGACAAGCAAGGCATTTGACAAATCCACAGTGAGATATTCAATCAACATGATCAGATGTGGCCATAAACACCTACATCACCAAGTGGGTTAACCACTATGATGTATGTGGCATCTAAATATGTTAGTGACCTATATCTCAGGTCCAGTGATCAGGTCTGTACATCAGAGTCACCTGTTAGGCCCTTTTCTCTCCATTAAGTCGCAGATGACATACAGATCCTGTGTCCAAACAGCTGTCTGAAGAACTACAGATTGTGGGCAATCATTGTATCCAACTGTGATACTAGTATGATACAAGTAGTATCAACACACACTAAAGATTGCTGCCAAAGCCTTGAAAATGCCTGCAGTGAAACAAAAACATGGGGGGGGGGGGTTTGTTGAGTCATGAAAACAAACCCACAACCCAAGGATAATGTAGACATCACACCCTATAATCAGACCAATAGATATGTGACCTGGGGCAAATGGTATGTGGAATGTCCACTAGCATTGTATAACTATAACTTCCCACAATTTATTAGTCTATTTCTTATATTGTACTGTAATTTCTTAGAAAATACTGTGCAATCCTAAATGTGTTTGTGGAGCTTTTTTCTTCGAGCCTTCACTGAAAATGGGATCCTTTCCCAGTCAACAAATGTAAATAAATAAAAGCAGTACAAGGTGCGATACCCCTGCACTGGCCCAGTAATCAAGGAACCTCAATCCTCACCACTGGCAACAGCTATGGGACATGCACACTGGGAGGATGACCAGTACACACACACACAGTAAAGTGCAATTTCCCTTAAGAGCACACACAGACCACAGTCAGTCTGGGGCTGCTTTCTCCAGATCCCCAATAAGACTCCCTACTGGCACAGCTATAGGTTTGAGATCTCAGACGAGTTGCCAAGCTAAGACTTCCAGCACCCTCTTTGTCAAAGCAGTGCTTTGTATCCCTGCCCAAGTAGCTGACATGTGCACACTCAGATTTGATTGATATACAAACACACTTGGGAAAGGATGGCGCAAGTTTATTAGCTATGCCCCCTTTTGCCCAGACTATAATGTAGTTCCAGCTGCCACCAGCCACCCTTATTAGCTACTATAAGGCCCTTACAAAGGGTGTCCAATCCTACTGTGTAATGTTACTATTAATCCAAATGGTAGCCTGACCAAGAGCAAGGCTATTTAGGAGTGGCCTGTACAATGTCACCAAATAGATATGCAAGTACGCTTAACAGCTTAAATATATCTCTCAAATATCAGCTGCAAAGACAGGTTTAAATATATTTAATAATAAAATAAGACCATACTCAATACAATAACTTCAGAGTTCAAAATCACAGGAAATATTTTAAAAAATATTGCAGGACAGACTCAAATACAAAAAACATCTAAGTTCATCTTTACTGTATTCCTATCTATATCCAAGAGAGATATTATGCCCTAAGAAAGAACTTAGACAGGCAAGTGCAGACTATGATGAGTGGATGTTCTTGCTAGGTCCAAGACAAAATGCACAAGTCTCAGAGTTCTTAAATCAGTATCTCATTTTACTGCTGGGTTAGCCTGGATGATATCACTTTGTCACCTGCCATCAGTTCCCAGGCTAAACCAGAAACTAATAGGATTTAACATCTCTGTGTTAAAATACCTCTCAGATATTTGCCAGATTTTGGAAGTTGTAAAACAATAGAAGACTTTTATATTTTGAACCTAGTAATTACTTTTCCTCTAAGATCATACAAAAACTTCTATCTCTAGACATTGTGTCTGCTTCTGCATTGAAACTGAGCATATAGTAACTTAACCTCCACTATTCTTAGGTTTTGCAGGTTAATCGTCTGTGTTCCAGCAGGGTATGCTGTGGTTACATTCTTGAAGCTCGGAACATAACACATTGTTATATTTACAAATGACAGAATTATTTACAAAAGTCCAGATAGCTGGGCTGGCAGCATGACATTCCCCTTCCCCTCAAACAAGCTAGCCTTTCAAGTGCCCCATGAGAAACATTGCTTGAGAGGGTTCAGCCTATCTGGGTCTACCTTACCCCATTCCCTGTCTTAAGAGACAATCTGCATTGGCATTGCCAATCCCACTGCAGTGCTGCACTGTCATATATGCTTGCAACTCTAGGCTCCACCTTAGTAACTTGGCATTTTGCTGGTTGGCTCGATGTAGCCATGTTAAGGGATTGTGGTCTGTAGCCTCATCTGTATGGAAGGAAATTTGCTGTAGTTAAAGTGTCTGCAGTGCCCACACTATGGTTAGGCATTCCTTTTCTACAGCTGCATAGCATTCCTCCGTGGGTTGTAACCTATGACTGAGATATACCACTGGGTGCTCTTCTCCTTCTGAGGAAACCTGGCTAAGTACAGCCCCCAGCCCATGGTTTGAAGCATCTACCTGCACAACAACTTCTTTGCTGTAATCTGGCATGGCTAACACAGGGGGTCCTCCCAAAGCTCCTTTAAGCTTCTGGAATGCCTGCCCACATGCTGGGGTCCACACTGCCTTACCTGTCCTATTTCTCCTTGTCAGGTCTGTGAGGGGAGCAGCTATGGTACTATTATTGTGGACAAACTTTCTGTAGTAAGAATGCCCTCCCCTACTTTTTGGTAATAGGGGCAGGTCATGCCTGAATGGGTTCCACTTTGGCAGGTTCTGGCCTGATCTTACCACTCCCCACTGTGGGAGACCTCTGCCATACCCAACTAACATTTACTGGGATTAATGGTCAACCTTGCCCTATATAGCCTGCCCAACACCTTCCTGACATGCTGAAGGTTCTCTTGCCAGGAATTGCTGTAGATGGCAGTATCATCTAGGTAACCATGGGTAAAATCTTCTCTTCCTGCTAGGATGCAATCTACCAGCCTTTGTAAAGTCACTTGGGTATCTTTCATCCCAAAGTTCATCTTTTTGAACTCCTATAAGCCAAAAGGAGTTACAAAGACTGACCTCTGTCTACCACTAGGAGTCAAGGGCACCTGGTAGTAACCATTGGTAAGATCAATAATGGTAAGATACTTAGCCCACCAGGCTGCTCTAGGGCTTCGTCTGTCCTAGGCATGGGGTAAGCATCTGACTCTCTGACACCATTTAATTTCCTGTAGTCTACACAGAACCTGCTGCTGCCATCCTTCTTTGGTACCAGCACCACTGGGGAGGGCCAGGGACTGCTGAATTACCACTAGTTCTAATATTTCCAGTATCTCCACCCTCAGCCTGTTTGACTCTCTCAGGCACCCTATAAGGGGCCTGCTTAATAGGCCTTTGGGGTCCTGTATCTACATGGTGCTGCACCTGGTGGGTGTACCCTGGTTTCCCACTGATCATGTCCCCAAATGCCTGTAACACTGCTTGGATTTCTCGAACCTGGGTAGGGGCTAGCTTCTGGAACATTGCTACCCTTCCACTGAGGTGTCAGTCCAAGCCTTACTAATATCAGTCACCAGATCCTCCTCAGACTCCTCCTGCCATCCAGTGCAAATGGTCAGCACAAGGGCCTCTGTATCATGGTAAGGCTTCATAATGTTAACATGGTACAACGTTAAGGACAGCGCAGTGATGCAGCAGTAACATTGTCACTTCACAGCAAGAGGTTCTCCGGTTTGATTCTCAGCTGGGGTGTCATCTGTAGGGATTCTGCATGTCCTCCCTGCATTCATGTGGGTTTTGTCTGGGTGCTCTGGTTTCTTCCCATGTTACACAAACATGCATCTAGAGCGTTTCTCCTTGGGCCTCTGCTGAAAATTGGCTTTGTTCCAAGTCGGACCTTTCCAATAAACAAATGTTAAATAAATAAAAAAATAAATAAAAATAAACTTGTACCCCTGCTTAGCAGTTCTACCATGTAGTTAACATCATTGACCTTCCTTACCACCTTGTAGGGTCCCTCCCAAGCTGTCTGCAGCTTGTCGGACAGGAATGAGAATCATTACCTGCTGCCCTACAGCATACCCTGTAGCTCGAGCATTCCTGTCATACCAGATCTGTTTTTGCTGTTGGGCTTTTGACAGGTTCTCCTTGGCCAAGCTGATTGAGTTCCCTGAGCCTTGTCCTGAGGTTTAGGACATGTGCCACAACAGACTCCTTCTGTGATTCACACACACCCTCCCACTCATCTTAAATCAAATCTAGAGGTCCCCTCACCATACAGCAACTCAAAGCGTGAAAACCTGTGGATTCCTGGGGCACCTCTCTATAAGCAAACAGAAGGGGCAAATATTTGTCCCACTCCCCCTTAAACTAGTCTGGAAATGCCCATAGCATCATTTTAAGTGGAGAGTTTAAGCTCTCAACAAGACCATTAGTCTGGGGATGGTAGGGGGTGGTCTTTAGGTGCTTCACCCCACAGTGCTTCCACAGACAAGCCAGCAGGTCTGGCATGAAATTGGCATCTCTGTTAGTATTTCTTTTGGAAACCTACCCTGCTGAAAATTTCTAACAAAGCATTTGCCACCTTTTCTGCCTCAATGAAGGACAGAGCCACCACCTCAGGGTTCTGGTAGCTTAATCAACTACCATTAAGATATATTTTTCCCTGTGGAACTTGGGGTACTCAGAGGCCCCACAATATCCATAGCTACCCTCTGAAATGGCTCCTCAATTACAGGCAGAGGCATCAAAGGAGCTTTCACCTTGTCTCCTGCCTTGCCTACATTTTGGCACTGCTCACAGGTCCTGCAGTACCACATCTCTGGAAATCTCAATCCAATAAAAGTTCTACATACCTCTTTGTACATTTTATTGCCCGTATGACCTGCAAAGGGAATATCATGGGCTATGGCTAGAAGTGCCAGGCAGTAGGTTCTGGGCAGTACCAACTGCTGTATTCTCTCACCCTCTAGCCGTCCTTCAGGGGTCAACTCTCTATAAAGTATCCCTTTGCCCCAGTATACAGATTCCCCCTTCCCTTGAGAATGAGGTGCCTCACTAGCTACCTTCCTCAGTCCTTGTAATGTAGGGTCTGAGAGCTGAGCCTGTCTCAACTCTTTGTAACCCTTCCCAGCTCCCCTTTCACAGGAAGTCTGGTATCCTCTGACAGCAGTGCCTCACTGTCAGCCTGGGTACGACTACTCACCTCTGCCCTTGCAGTCACTCTGTCCAAAGGAACATCAGTGCCCACAAGCAGCTGTGGCTCACATTCAGTCTCACTGCTACAGGGTAGCTCCCTCCCTGAAGTAACCACATCACCAGTCCTGGCTGCAAGTGTGCAGTCTGTCTGGGTCCCCCCCAGGCTACCAGACCCACATGCTTGTCTCCAAGCCTGACTACATGTAACTGCATACACACAGGGTACTGCATTATCAAAATCATTCCCTATCAGGACTTCTGCAAGAATAGCCTCAAATACACCTATTTGCTGGCTTCCTTTTCCACCCTCCCGGTTAAGGTGAACCCTAGCCAAACGTATTTGGAATGGGGTCCATCCTAAAGCTCTGACTGGAGTAGACTGTCCAAGCAAGTAGTGCTCCTCTTTAACCCTTTCAGGCTTCACAATGGTTAGGTCATAGGCTGTCTCTCTCTCTCAGCAGTGGCCTCTTTTCCATCCACTAAGATTGGATTTAACCTCTTTTGGTAGTTTGGTACCCTTGTTGTCTCGAGACAACTTACTGCTGGCATTTTGTCATTCCCACTTACTTGCTCTCCCACCTTGCCTCCATGGACATTTAAATGCTACATGGCTCCACTGGTTACATTTAAAACATTTAACCCTTGGTCCTGGATGTGTGTACCTGGACTAGTGGCTTCCCCTGCTATTGGTGGACTCTGTTGGGGCAGTCTGCGCTGCCCACCACATGGGTTCCCTTAGACCCATAAGCATCACTGGGTGTCCCTTTCTTGTGCAGTGATGCCCTGCTTGCCAGGTATAGGTCTCCCTTCTTCCCCAACTCATCTGCAGTAATGCATTGTCTATCCGCTAACCATATTCCCATGTCCTCAGGCAAAGTGCTAAGGGTTTGTTCCCTCACCAAAAGATCTGCCAGCCCTTCAAAAGTGGTGACCTGACATCCACTCACCCACCTATGAAAATAAGTGCTTAGTTCAGCAACATATTCACACACACTTTCATCTGCCTTGCATCTGTGCTCAGTAAACTTTCCTATAAGCTTCAGGTGTTAACTTAATTCTAAAAGACAGTTCTTTACAATATTATCTATGCAATCAGTATCAGACAATTTAGAAATAGCAGTTGCAGCTTTACCATGGAGTAAGAGGGTCAGGAACTGTACCCAGAGCCCTTGATCAACATTATACTGTTTATATACCCTTTCAAACATATGAATGAAACTATCAGAATTATCTCCCTCTATAAAGTGTGGAAGAAATTTACTGACCTTTGTTGCTTCTGGGGTTTGGATACTCCCTTCCCCGTTACCTCCTAACTCAAGTCAGCATGTCCTTTCCATGTTGCCTTGGCCTCTCCTCCTCAGCCTCCAGATGTCGCAGTTTCTCATTTTTCTCAGCCTCAAGATGTTGCAGCTTCTCATTTTCCTCTGCCTCTCAGTCTCTCTGGTGCTTCTATTTCCAAATGCTTGACCTCCAACTCAAGTCTCTCTAACTCCAGATGGATTTTTAAGTCCTCTGTGAAAAGGTTGAACTGTCCATTTTCTGAGTTGTATGTATGCAAGGCCAGTCTGATTGTCATCCTGGTTGCTATCCTGTGATGCAGCTGTGGCTAAAGCTGCTATCATTTCTACCTTAGGTTGACATGCACCAGTCCTTTAGCCTGGCACATCTCAGCCAACTGGCTCTGTCAGCTTGCCATACTCCTCTGCTTACATGCTTGCATGCTCTCCCTGACTGACTAAGCTACCAAAAATAAATACATTTATCAATTGTGATATGAAACTTTGTTCACTGTGTGGCTGATAATACAAACACCTTCAGTGACCACTGTACACAGGCTTCAGGAATTCAATATCCACACCAGTACAAGCCAATTAATATGTGATGTGACTATCTCATCACTGTCAACATTTAATATGTGATGTGGATATTCCACCACTGTCCAATTAATATGTGATGCCCTTGCACTGGGCCCAGTAATCAAGGAGCCTCAATCCTCACCACTGGCAACAGCTAGGGAAAGTACACACTGGGAGGATGACAAGTACACACACAGTAAAGTGCAATTTCCCTTAGAAGCACACACAGACCACAGTCAGTCTGGGGCTGCTTTCTCCCTCTCTCCAGATCCTCAGTAAGACTCCCCACTGGCATAGCTGTATGGTTGAGATCTCAGCTGAGTGGCCAAGCTAAGACATCCAGCACCCTCACTGAACAAAGCAGTGTGCGTCCCTGCCCAAGTAGCTGATACATGCACACACTTTGTGATTTGATTGATATAGAAACACACACTTGGGAAAGGCTGGCACAGGTTTACTAGCTATGCCCCCCTTTTGCCCAGACTATAAGGAAGTTCCAGCTGCCACCAGCCACCCTTATCGGCTATTATAAGACCCTTACAAAGGGTGTCCAAATCCTTCTGTGTAATGTTACTATTAATCCAAATGATAGTCTGACCAAGATCAAGGCTCTTTAGGAGTGGCCTGTACAGTGTCACCAAATAAATATGCAAGTACTCTGAGAGCTTAAATATGTCTCACAAATAGCCACAAAGATAGGTTTAAATATATTTAAGAAATAATAAAAGAAGAAGACAATACTCAACACAGTAACTTCAGAGTTCAAAATCACAAGAAATATTTTAAAACATTGCAGGACAGTCTCTAATAAATATAGAAAACATCTAAGCTAATTTTTACTATATTCCTATCTATATCAAAGAGATACTATGCCCTACAAACTTACAGATAGGCGCATGCAGATAAGTGGATGGTCTTGCTAGGTCCAATACAAAATGTACAGTCTCTCTCTCAGAGAGTTCTTAAATCCGTGTCACATTTTACTGCTGGGTTAGCCTGGATGACATCATTTTTTTGTCACCTTCAGTTTCCAGGCTAAACCAGAAACTAAAAGGATTTAACATCTCTGTTATAAATACATTATTTCTCAGATGTTTGCCAGATCTTGAAAGTCGTAAAACAGTAAAACACATTTTAAACCTAGTAATTACATTTTCTCCAAGTCCATGCAAATATTTGTCTAGACATTGTGTCTGCTTCTACATTGCAACTGAGAGATACCATCTTTTGTTTGTCCCAGCTATGAAGTAACTAAGTTTTGTAGGTTAATCTGTTTTCCAGCAGGGTATGCTGTAGTTACATTCTTGAAGCTTAGTACATAACATACAGTTCTGTATAAATCATATCCGTATTCACAAATGACATAGAATTATTTACAAAATTCCAGATAGCTGGGCTGGCAGCATGAAACAAGGCATGACTATGTGATTACTGCTGCTGCTCACCTCCTATCACCTGGAAAATATGTAAACTCTGTGTAGGCTTTGTGTGAAGCCTACATAGTTTACTGAATCCCGTGGCACATCTGTAAAGAAACGCATGTATGCCTTTCAGATCTAAGTAACACTGACATGATTCAATTCGTTTCAGAGTAAAATGTACAAGTCGGATATCTTTTAGCTGATTCTCTTGAAAATGTTGCAATGTGTCCATTTCCATAGCTTGTTCTGGGCTGATTTCCTGTTTAACTTCATGGGACAAGTACCTTTGTACTGCTTCAAGTTTTTCTTAAAAGTTTCAGGATAAGGCCAATGGATAATCCCACACTTTTGCAATCTCATATGCACCTGACTATTAGCAAAGCAAACATTTTACATGAACAAACTATTCCAAACGTGCCAGTGATTCACAAACTAGAGAAATGAACAAAAACCAAGCAGCTGAACTCTCCCAAGGACGATTTATTAATCAACAGTAACGTAAGCACAGTACAAAACCAAGCTTTCGGTGAGCTCAATGTCCCACCTTCATCAGACAACTTTAACAAGCCAACTACCTTAGTTTAAATACTAAACAATTGATTAATTACATTCAATTATGTAAAAACTAATCCAATTAAAAGGGATTTGTGTATATAAACCAATGTTTACCTATATAAATAAACAAATTAATTTATATATATGTATATACACATAACATGTCAATTACTGTAAAACCTCATCCTAAAAAAATCATCATTTAATCACTAATTGAGACATTTCATTAACTATATTCTAATTTCAATACTAAAACCAACCTATAAAAAGCGTCAGTAGTAAATAACTTAAAACAAGCGTCAGTAGTAAATAACTTAAAACACATATTATGTCAGGAAAACTTTAAGTTAAATAACCTTAAAAGTATATATATATATATATATATATATATATATATATATATATATATATATATATATATATAGTTGGCTTGTTAAAGTTGTCTGATGAAGGTGGGACATTGAGCTCACCGAAAGCTTGGTTTTGTACTGTGCTTACATTACTGTTGATGAATAAATCGTCCTTGGGAGAGTTCAGCTGCTTGGTTTTTGTTCATTTCTCTAGTTTGTGAAACATTTTACATGTCTTAGCACTATGACAGACAATGCTATTTTTAAGTATTAATTATTTTTATAGGCAAGTACTAGGTTAGCTGCCCTTGCGGGCCATTTTAAGCTTAGTCAGTTTCCTTTTTTGTGTTTAAATTAACCTATCCCTTTTGGTTGAAGATTGACTTTACCCATCCAACTGTGATCATCGTATCATTTTGGTTCTTTTTCATACGGAGACAATTATTTGCATACATATAGAGTATCAGCCTGTAAAATGCAAAATATTCATACATTTATATGAGTCAAATAACTGCTAGTGTTCTGTTTTTATTTGCTGGTGCCTAGCAATAAAGGAACATTGGTTTGTAACCATATGAAGTATTACAACACATTCCTCAAAAATATCCTGTAACCCTCTGCTAAAAAAATGCACTTGGTGCTTCAAGCTGTAAGTACACAGATGTATCCAACTTTATATCAAATGTCTTTCATCTAATTCAACATGTGGATAGTTGGATCTGACTTTGGTGCCTCATGCCAAATCTTTGGATCTGAGAGCGCTCTGACTCTTCCCCTGACAATTCCCCATCCTTCCTGAAACACGTCAGATATTTGCTGTCTGTGTGTGCCAGACGTGTGGGCCAAGAGTCTGCCTTTAATTCATAAGTGAATGCTTTTCTCCTCCATTGTTAAATAGTTAAATTGTGATTTCCACTGAGCTTCGAGTAGACTTAGGGTGTTTTTTCTTGTATTTTTGTGAAGTTTTTTCTTCTGTGTGTTTGTGTATTTAGTGTCAATAGAGCTTCTTGAGATTGAGTTTTTCTTATACAGTTAGTGCTTTTATAGTATGTATAGTTCATTCTCATGTCCTCAGGCGTCAAAAAGTGTTCTTATGGGCATAATATTCTCTCCCTAGACCCCCACACACTGTGTGTATATTGCTTGGGGCCTTTGTACCTTTAAGCTTCTTGCTCTGTTTGTGCTGCCTTCATCTCCAGAGCCCTTCAAGGGCATAAAGAGAAGCTTATATTGAAAATCTTTCCCCCAGCCAGAGTCCATAATGTCTTCTGACCCCAAGGCATCCACTTTCTCTTTTGACAAGAGGAAGGAGAGACCAGGATAGATCTAGAGAGAGAGAAAAATCTAAAGAAAAATACAAAATTGCTTGTTCAGCACCAAATGTTCGTAGACATATCTGATCATTTCTCAGATACAGACTCCATCTTCGAAGTCTACCTTTACTCCTGCTCTGATCAGTCCTAAGCTGCATTCTCTGATTTTGCAGAAAGGATTTTCAAAGCCTGCTTTAATAGCTTCTTCCAGATCTGGCTGTTCCACTAGAAATCTCATGGAGTTTGATGTCAACCAGAAGATGAGCAGATTTCTGAGGACTCAGATTCAGATGAGAGTCCTCTGAGCTCCGTCCCTGAGGAAGGATCCAGGATCAGTCCCTGCCTCCTCTGCTGTTTGGTCTTGTCCATTTCCTTCCCCACCCCCATTCCCAGAGGCAGTGTATATTGCATCCAGTCTTCCCACAGTACCAGCGTTTGAGTTGACATCACTCAAAACTTTGGCTTTGACATCTTTCACCACTCACTTGACTTCAGTGCTTTCAGGTCCACCAGATTCCTGTATCCAGTGCATCTGTATTGGGGCTCCAGCAGTTGAGTCAACAATCAAGACTTTTCGTGCAGTCACTGCAGCTTAGGGCTTCAGCACTTGGCAGCTCTATCCCAAGGTCCTCCTCTGGGCATACAGCCATTGGAATCAAGAGGGTTTCCAACCTTTCTAGTTTGGCTGGCTCTTCTTTGGCTGCAGGGGCTGGTTCAGCTTTTGAGGCTGTGGAGAGGGCCTTGGCTGGACCATGATGTCTGATACTCTCCCAGAGGCTTGGATCCATTCAGACTCCCTTTGAAGACTGTACTCTCCTCCTTTCATTCTGGTAGGTAGGGACAGACAGAACCATTAGGCTTTGAGATTACTCTACCTTTAAGTCCTTTGTCTGTTCCTATTGTGTCCCCGGGTGTCCCATGGTACATTCCTCAGAAAAGAACTTGTAAGAGGAAGCATATTGACTCCTCTCCCAAATCTGTCACCAAAGACACTGACTTAGATGAGGGAAAAGGTTCTCTAAGATCTCACTGAAGGCATCTCCTTCAGAGACATCCTAGAATTGATGAAACAGAGTGGCGGGATGGTCCACTGAAGCCCCTTCTGAGGAGTCTGTTTATCAAAGCGTTTGGTTCTGGCTCTTCAATACCCTGGGTGGCCCATCCTCCTGACCCAGTAGTCTACTTCCTTATTCAAAATGCTTGGAAGGAGCTTAATCTGGTAGAACACATCCCTGAAAGCCAGATAGAATCTTAGTTACTCCAAGGGATAGAAAGCTCTGGGCTAAGGGTTCCCTTATAAATGCCATTTCTGGCTGGGGGATGATTGTTTTCCAATTCAGAGTGCTGCCTTTCAGTCTCACCACAGCCCCCCTGATGTGTACCAGGATAATGGCAATGGTTGACAGCCTTTCTCAGGCTTCAGGTGATCAGAATATTCCCAATATCTGTATGAATGGCTTTTAAGTGCTACATTAAGGGATCTACTTCTAACACATTAGTCATTTCTGCTAGAACTTTCATCTGCCTTGGGTATTTACAAAACAAAAAAGAGCAAGAAGAGCAAGCTACAGCCTACTCAATGCATAGAATTCATAGGCTGCTTGATACAGTTTTCATCAAATAGCAAAGATACCCTCATCTAGGATCATATCAGTCAGAACAGTAGCTCTTCAAGTAATAAATCCTACACATCTGCAGGATCAACTGATATTAAGACTTCTAAGTCTTATGGATTCTTCCATAGTGATGGCACCATTAACCAGATACAACATGAAAGTTTTACAATGGGTATTAGCTGTACAGTGGTCCCAAATATTTCATCCCTTCACCACAAAATTTGACTTAGAGGTATGCAGGAACCATATCTAGTGGTAGATTACACCAGATTCAGTCATTTTGGGCAGACAATTCTCTGATACTCCTCAAAACTCCTCAAATGGAGAACATTGACATTTGTGCTGTAACAGAGACCTGGTTTAAAGCAGTAGAATGCACCCTTGTGCTACCGGGCTGTAACTCATTCCACACTGTTCGGCTCCAGAACATGGACAGAAGCTCCAAAGGCGATGGTGCCTCCATATTCATAAAGGATATGCATACCTTCAGACTAGTAGCCCAGCATAACGCATCTGAGATACTTCAGTTACAACTAACATTGGGTAAGATGGCGATTCAGGTTGTAGCCTGCTATAGGTCCCCAGCCATGTCCCAAGACTCACTCCACATTTCTAAGCACCCTGGAAGCTATTAGGTTCCAACCCCATACTCTCATACTACGTGACTTCAATAACCCCTCCATCAACTGGGAAAACTACTTATGCACCCATACACTGGCCCAATGCTTCCTGAAATTCATCAGTTCCAATGCCCTGGACCAGCTCATTCTTACCCCCACTAGAGGAAGCAACATCCTTGACCTGGTTATTAAAAACATGGGCAACCGTTGCTATATACCAATAGTTAATTCCTTCCTGGTTAGATCCGACCACAAACTAATCACCATGGAAATCTACATCTCACCCACACCCCCCGCAAAGGGTAACCACCATGAAAAACGTCTCCAAAGCTGACTTTAGGCTCCTAAAAACAGAGGTGGCTAACTTCATGGCACCCATGTCAATGGAAAATAGATGCATGACTGCCGAATCATACACCAATGCACTGTACAAACATACATAAATGAATGGAACTAGCCATACCCAACAGAACCAAGATGCTGTCCTCCAAAACAAGGAAGCCAGTCTGGTGGTCCCCTGCCATTAATAAACTCTACAACAAAAGGAAGAAACTGTTGCAGAAAAAAGTGAAGATCAGGACTGGAAAAGCCTCAACAAAAAGTTGAAATCCCTCATCAAAACCACTAAAGGCAGAATTGCAGCAGACACTAAAAACAACCATAAAGCCTTCTATAGTTATATCATGAATCTCCATGTCAATTTGCTCTGAGTTACTGCACAATGGTACCTTCTATACTGAGCCAACAGATATTGCCAACATACTGGCTGACAGATTCTGTGCCAACCTTACCCCTCTCCCCCCCCCCAAAGGACAAATCACAGTACCAAAGGAATACCAGGCACCCAGCGTCATTGTCCAAGGCCAAAGAATACATCTTCCATGGACAAGACAATAGCCCTGGATGTGCTCTGCATGAACTACAAAGTGAACTGGTACCACATCTGTGTGCCCTGTTCAATCACAGCCTCAGCTCAGGCTTTGTCTCTATGGCACACTGCTACAGTCATCCCTCTCCTTAAAGGGGGAACGACTACAGACCCTGGGAATTATCGCCCCATTAGCCTGATGAGCCTGATATGTAAGGCTATGGAGTGCATCATCCTGGACCTAATTAACAAGGATATTAGGGAATCTCCAAACTCTAGATACCATGCAATTTTGAGTCAGTCACCGGGGCTGTGGATGATGGCAAGGCAGAGTTCATACAGCCTACCTTGATCTGGCCAAGGCCTTTGATACCATTCCCCACTCAGGAATTATTGATAAACTCACCAAACTAGGCATCAACCCCTATATCACTAGGTGCATTGCAAATTGGCTCATAGATGGAACCTACAGTGTGAAAGTAACAGACTCCACGTCCGACTGCCGACCAGTCACAAGTGGAGTCCCACAGGGCTCGGTCCTGGGTCCTCTCCTGTTTGGCATCTACTTTTCAAAAGTCCAGGCCAACATGGAAGGACTCTGGCTGACCAGGTTCACAGACAACTGGGAGCCATTATTAACTCCCCAAGTGATGTAGACATCCTACAGAAAGGCCTCACCGAGACCAATGACTGATGTCGAAACCATGGCCTTAGGCTTAATGCCAAAAAATGCGTTGTCATCCCCTTTGGGAAAACTCAGTTCCCACTAATCACCACATCGCTGGGAGCCCACTGAACACTGAAGGTGTTATAAGAGATCTGGGGACACAGGTTGACAGCAACCTCTCCTTTGACCATCACATTGCCACTGTGGTCAGAAAGTCCTATGTTGCACATCTCGTTACCAAGGGTTTTGCATTCAGGAAGAAAGAGGTCATTATCTCTCTCTACTCTTCCCTCATTAGGCCAATCATCAAGTATAATGCCCCATTTGACATGTACCTCACCAGACACATGCAACAGCTGGAAAGTCCACAAAAGTACCTCACGAAGAGGATCCTAGGCCTTAAACACATGTCCTGCATGGACAGACTCAAAAAACTCCAGCTGTTCTCTGTCTCATATCGTCTACTAAGAAGCAATCTCTTCTTTACTTACAAAGCCATGTCTGATCCAGCTCTGTTAGAAATGCTACATCTAAATAAATCTCAATCCCTCCACACCACATGCTTCAGAGACCCCAACCTCATTACCACAATCAACAGAACATGCTGGAGGGAGAGGTTCATAACCTAGAGATTGCCCATGCTCTGGAATAGACTTCCCATACATGTCAAGCAGGGCATCTCACTGGCCCTCTTCAAGAGAAATCTTGAGTGGATGGGGGAATAGAAAATTCACCCCGGAGATCACTCCAGTGGCTCTACTTGATAGAGGCACTGGAAACTAACATTGGGTGCCACGATGCCAGGCACTTCTATGGGTTAGACTTGTAAAGCCTCCAGGGCCATTAGCCTAGTACACACTTATTGAACCTATGATACCCAAAGCCACAGTGACCACAGACACCTCTCTTTTTGGGTGGGGGGTATTTCAAATAGAAAACAGTCCAAGGAAGGTGGTCCTAATCAGAGGCCAACCTTCACATTCCTGTCTTGGAGCTGAGAGCAGTTCTTATATTGCAGGCTCTTCAGGACCATCTGCTCAAGGATGCAGTTACCATATATTCTGACATGTCAGTAGTTTGGTACATCAACAAACAAGGTATAATCTGATCATACCCTCTTTGCTGACAAGCCATGAGAGTATGGCAATGTTGATGTTTTCAAACCGCTTTCTAGTAGCAACATATAATACCTGGTGTTTCCAACATGCTAACGGACATCTGAGAAGAACTGTATTACTGCCTCATGAGTGGTCTCAACACATCAGTGGCAATGAAGATCTTCAGCCACTGGGGCCAACCTTGCAGCAACCTCTTTGCTTCTCACCTAAACAACACATTCAGATGTTACTTTGCCCTCCTCCCTTCACAGGGTCAGTCAGCAA
This sequence comes from Protopterus annectens, assembly GCF_019279795.1. Lineage (NCBI taxonomy): Eukaryota > Metazoa > Chordata > Ceratodontiformes > Protopteridae > Protopterus > Protopterus annectens. Next base: position 1,408,496,310 of record NC_056725.1, read on the forward strand.
GATATGCTGTAGTCCAGCCTTGGCCCCAGGTCTACTTTCTGTCTTTTGACCCCATTCCCCTTATCCCCAAGTTTATCCAGGAAGCAGTGGAATGCAAGACTAAAGTAATCCTCATTGCTACCTTCTGGCCTCAACAGGTATAGTTCCCCTTTCTTGTGCTTCACCTAGTTTACCCACCATGGGTGCTTCATTCTTTCCTGGATCTACTCACACACACCTCTACCAGACCAGCAGACCCTAAAACTAACTGCATGGCTTCTCCATTTCTAACAATTGCCAAAGATGCCATGCTTTCTTCCCCAGTAGTACAGATCATCTCATCTTCTCAAAGATGATCTGCAAAAAAGCCTTACAAGAGCAAATGGAAACACTTCTATATATGGGCCTCTAATAAAGGTTTGTATCCCTTTTTTAACACCACTTCAGAACTTTTCATGTCCGGGTCTAGTTATTCAACAATTACACTTAGCAGCCACCTCGAACTTTCATGTAGGATTCAACAGCACTTCATTGCTCTTTTCAAAATCTTTAAGGCCTTTTAAAACATACCTTTTAAATGAGGCCTGCACTTTGTGATCCAATCCGTCCCTGGGACATAGCTATTTTACTGCAATACTTAACTCAGAAAACCCTTTGAACCTGCAGCATCAATAGATATGAAATTTCTGTTCTGGAATACTATATGTTTGGTTGCCATCACCTCTTCCAAGCAAGTTTCAGAACTTCAGGCACTTCCTAGTCTTTCATAAAGACAGTGTGTCATTGAGAACAAACCCTTCCTTTCTTCCAAAAGTGGCTTCTGAATAAAATTTAAACTAGAAAATTGATTTACCCATTTTCTTCCCCAGTTTCTCAAAGGGAAACATATATTACATACATCAGATGTGCACAGGCAACTTAGGTTTTACCTCCATCATACCAAGACCTTCAGGAAATCAGACCTATTGTTCATATCCTTCTCCAAGAAAAAGTTGAATCAGTCTGTTCCTAAAGTTACTGTTTTGAAATGGTTAGCTAATTGCATTTCCTTTGTTTATGATTCACCAGGTATACATCTACAGTCGAAGTCTAAAGCTCATGCTACAAGATCTATGGCAACCTCTACAGCCTTGCTAGATGAGTCTCTGTAAGTGATATTTGTGCAGCAACAACTTTGTCATCAATTCACACTATTGTTGCTCACTATAAATTAGATGTTCAATCTAGGATGTGCACTTCTTTTGGTTCTGTCATTCTCAGGAATATTCTACATGGGTGGTCTGAAGGAAGAATATTCTTGCTATTCTCCGTAACATTCTTTCTTTTGACCACCCAGGTACCCATTGTGTAACTTGGGATTCTGTCACACATATTGAATCCGGCAAAAGACAGCATCAGATACAAAAGGTATATACTCACTATAATGATAGATCCATGTGGTCTTATTTTCATCTGGTTCAACTTAACTCACACCTTCTCCCTACCATAATTGTCATTCTACTTTTAGGGAGCAGCCTGATCTCATATGAACCCTGTTTGACCCCCTTTGTCTTGTATACTTTATAATTTTTATACCTTTCTATTTGTCCTGTTGTGTAAATGGAGATTTATTTATATATATATATATATATATATATATATATATATATATATATATTTGGATCTATGTTGATCCATTGAAATTACGTTTCATCGAAATGTAAACTGTCAAACTCACTTTCGCGAAAGTGCACTTTGTCAAAAATGCACTTTCACGAAACACAAAATAATGGAAAAAAAAAAAACAAAAAAAATAAAACACAATCACATTTATGTTTGGGGGCCAAGCTCCCCTGCACACCCCACACCCCATCTACTTAAATATGCTAACTCAGAGATCGCACTACAGTGGGGAAAAGGATATATTCCCTTATCCCCACTGTAACGCGATTCAGCGAATCGGCTTTCATGAAAGTGCATTTTCAGTATAGTGCACTTTCATGGAAGTGGGCTCGGCCTTCTGTTTGTCAATGAAGTGTACTTTCAACAAACAGGAGACCCATATATATATATATATATATATATATATATATATATATATACATACATACACACACACACACACACACACACACACACACACACACACACGCTTGTAAAATCTATAGGAATTTTAGTTCTGATTTTAATGTGAACTTGTTACACTTGCATTCTGGGCAATAGTTTAACCCATCCTTTAGAGCAGAGAAAAGAGCCTCCAGGTAAATACTGAAGTCATTCCCAGACTGTGAAAACAGAAGTCCTTAATAGTAATGGATTTGCTAGCTGTATATGAGCAAGCATGTTGATTCCTCTGAGACAGTTCTTACCCACATACGATTTCTAATAAGAATATTTGTTATTATAAAAGAATGTCTAGAATGCCATTCTATCCCTAAGGATTTGATTGCACCTCAGTTCAGCTTAATGAAGCTCAAGGCAATCATCAGTAGACTGTGGTGCAGATATCACTCCTGCAGTAACACAAGTGCTTCTTGGATGGTGATATAAAACTGAGCTGTGGTCAGTCATTAGATGGAAACTGTATTGTGCCACACTGATGAAAGCTGCTTGTAAGAGGCCTCTGAGGTGTGTGATGTTTATCTTCATTTATTATAGTAATATCTAAAACTTTGCAGCACACAGGGCAATAGTGTATTGTAAGGAGTAGTATGTTTCTGATGCTTCCCCATGTGTACCTCTTTCTCTTTGTACCTCTGCTGGTGCACTTATGAGACACTGGCAGAGCAAACCATGCACAGTTTTGTTTGGTAGTGTGTTTTAGGGCTTGGTGGTACGATTTATCTGAAGATTATCCACGACACCACAGATAAAACTGGTGTGATTTTCCACATTTTCTGAATTTGCTATGTATGCTTCACTCGATACTTATAGTGGCTGTTTGCCTCCTTTCTTTTGTTAGTTTAGATAAGAAACAGCTATGTCCTCAAGGCAGGGAAAACAATTTATTGTACAATTCTTTTAGTCTTCCAGGCAGATTGATTTTTTTTTTTTGCATTTGTTCGCTCACATCCACTTTGCCCATTTTTCTGTTGTATAGGACAACCTATTTTAGTTTCCAATTGCTTTCAGTCCTTGCACTAATGATACATTTTGCCTGTGTACTGTGTTAAGCATATACACAATTTTGTTTTAGGCTGGACACCCCACATTTATGCTCTCATTTTGAGTCAAGCCACACAACTAAAGCCACACAACTAATGCTATCACCAACATTTAAATGTGCCACCTTGAAGTGTGGTGGTATCGTGTTCCATTTACTGTTGCACAGAATTCTGCCAGATGGTTTTACAGACGTTCACAACTTTTGGGGGGAATCACTGTCCGTTAATACCATGTAAGCCTTCTCAAATAAGCAACCCAATAAGGTATTACAATATTTTCCTTGGTTAGCCCTACCAGGTGCTGTTCACAATGTGCATCACTGCTCTAACTACTGGTTCCAGGCAGAGTCTGATAGTTTTTGCTAAGCTGCATCCACAGCTGTTTTTCCTGAGTTCACTGAAATTCCATGCATACCTTCCAGTGCTGGCCTCAGTGGAGTTTTAGTACCAAACCTTAATCTATTCAGTAATATGTACTATTTAAACTATTTTTTTACCATGTTGAGTATGTACAAAAGATCAAGGAGTCCTATATTAACCACGGGGAAAAAGCTATGCTCTGTGTTTCTGTCCACTGGGTTCAGTCATAATATGCATCTGATAACTCCAATAAGTCTTCCTCAGACATGGTAAGAGTAATTGTCATCAAAGAAGTTAATCTTTCTTACAACTTTGAGTGAAGCTTTTGACTATAACTGTGACAATGCAAACCTTTGGTTTGTAGACTTCCTCTCCAATAGATCTTTCAAGGTGAAAGTAGATTCCACCACTTCTGAAACAGCTTGTTTTATGAAAGTAGTCCCCCAGGGTTCCACTTTAGCCCCTCTGCTATTTTCCGTATTTATCAACAAACTTCCATCTGATCATCCTCAAACACCTCTAATTCCTTATGCAGATAACTTGGACATCTACAGGTCAAACACATTCCACTTTCTTCTACAAACAGCTTGAAGATGACCTCCAAATCCTCAACTGGTGGTTAATAGGCCAGAAACCTGTAACCAGTCCCTCAAAAACAAATACAAAGCTATTTGGAACTAACTAAAAAATAGCCAAAGTACCCAGCTTCTTTAATATTAAAGATTTTGTTAAAGTAATAAAAAACAAACTGGTAAAAAACAAAAAGGCAATGGACAGACGACACTCTAACAGAATCCATTTCAGTAGAACAGTAGTTTAATAAGGTAACATTAGCGCTTTCGTACAGGTCAATGCCTGTACTTCTTCAGACAAAAAACAGCATTAACAAAATGATTTAAATACCTTCCCTCAACAGGTAACCACACCTACCAAAAATCACATGAACAATTAATGAATTGAATGTATTAACTTACAAAATAATCTAATTAAAATTGATCCATTGAAAATAACCTATTCAAAAACCTATTAAAAACTGGTAGTAGTGAAAAACTGACAGAATTAATGTAAAAGTACCCAAAATATAAAATTTTATGATATGAAAATTAATAATAAAAATCCCTTATATGGGCAACAAATGCATATACTGTTACATACATTTATATGAATATATATAAACAAATAAATCCTAAAATTCAATAGGCTTATAACTAAATAAATGAATATATATATATACACACACATACACACACACAAAACAAAATTCCTATCTAATTAGACTCCTTAGTTTCAAAATACAGGCTATGGAGCACACATCATTAATGTCTGGATGTCTAAAGGAATCACACCTGAGTTGCTATAAAAGCTCACATCTTTTCAACCATAATGGAATTTGACCACCCCTAATGGTACCATTGACTTGTTCTATAACTCTAAATTCAAAAGTGTGATCAGGGTGATTGTGTTTTGCAAGGGCATTCTCAACCTTTTTTGTTTTTGATGTCATATATATGTTCATACGAGTTCACTATAGAAGCCCGAAATACCGAATTTCAGTATTTTGAAATTCTATAGCCAAAAGCTTTAAATTGCGAAACACCAGAAGAGTGAAATTCAAAATACTGAAGTTTGGAGCTTCTGGTGTTGCGGTGTATGAATGGATAGGTGTATGCTCAGGTAAATATGTATGAGTGTGTTGGTTAGGGGCTTTGGTGTATGTTAGTGTGTGTTTTGACTGTGATGTGTGTGTGCAAGGGGCTGTGAAATGTGTAGGTGTGAGTTACCTTTGTGTGTGTGATTGTAAGATCTTGAAGTTAGTATATATAAGTAGGGGGGTGTGAGGGCGCAGGGGGGCTTGACCCCTGCTTGTCTGTAATGTAGGATTGTATGTTTGATTGTGTGGGGAGATTGTGTGTAATGTATGTGTGTGTGGTGTATTTGTAGTGTAGGTTCGTGATTTTAAATTTCGCGGTTATGGGGTTTCGGGATTTAAAGCTTTCGGGCATAGAATTTCGAAATACTGAAATTCAGGATTTCAGTATTTTGAGATTCGCTAGTGAATCTGTTCTTACCCATCTTCCTATTATAGAAGAGAGGGCATAATTTACACTTAGCCAGACAGACTATACTTCTAGAGTTACAATTAAACCTGCCATCAGATGAAAATCTCTGATCTCTAACTGTGAAGTAACAACCAGTATTAATATACCTTCAAGAGAGGCAAGCCTCTTATTGAAACATGTCTTTTACCCTAGAACTGGTTACCTTATTGGTTTCTAATGATTTCAAATTTTGTCGTCTTTTGAAAATAACCACTGATTTCATGGGTAAAATAATCCTCACATCTTCATCCGCTTTAATCAAATCCCAATTTTTGTACAAAATACGTTTTAAAAGAAAGGCCTCATTACTAATGGGGGTAATGAAAAACAAATTATAGTCAGTAGTGGAATTCGTTTGTAAACGAATAGTTTGATAACAAACTACATTCCCAGTCATCACCTGATCCATTCGGGAATCATTCAGAATAGCTTTAAAAAAACAGTAGATCTTTTGGAGGTTACTTCATCTAATATATCATCCAGTAATGACTGTGGGTAACCACACTTCAAAAACATATCCTTTAAAAGTTGACATTCCACCAAAAATTCATCAAAATCAGAAACCATTCTAGCTGCTCGGACAAATTGTCCTTTCACCACTGATGTTTTCTGATAACCTGGATGGGAGATAGAGAAATGTCGGAAGAAATTGGAGTAAGATTCCTTCCTAAAAATAGTGGCAACATAGCACTGTCTAACATGGTCCTTACTCAAACGTATATCCAGATACGAAATGCTTTCACCCTGGAAATCACTAGTAAATCTTAGGAACTCTGTTGTATTATTCATGTAATCAATGAGTTGCCTAAAGAATACCTCATTTCCTTTAAAGATGATAATATTATCCAGGTAACGGGTGTAAAAGTGAATGAAATCAGAAAAAGGATCATTATTCAACATATACTCCTTCTCCCAAAAGACCATCACAAGATTAGAGAAGCTGGCACCACACGGTGATCTCATAGCAACACCTTTTATTTGCACATAAGAATCAAACAGAAAAAGGTTATTCATGAGTATTGGGTCCAAGAATTCCTAAATCAAATACAATTCATCATTATCACTACCTTTGCTAACAAGTAACTGACTAACCCAGTCTATACCCAGGTCATGTGGGATCACTGTGTATAAATATTTCACATCTACGGTGGCAAAATTGTAATTTTCCATAAATATCAATTCATTCACATTAGCCAAAAAGGGCTAAGAGTCTTTGCATACCTGGGGTTCATTCACCAATAAACAGAGTATATTGTCAACAAACTTGGCCATGAGATACGTAACAGAGTTACGCCCGTTGACTATCGGGCATAAAGGGGGGTTTTATAAGTCTTTATGTATTTTGGGGATTCTGAAAATTACAGGGAATTGTAGTGCTGGAACAGTAAGAAAGTTAAATATGTCAAGTGAAATGCGTGCTTCAATAAATAAATCATTAAGGAATCCCCTGATTTTTCTATAAGCACCATGAAGTTCATTCAGAGAAACAAGCTTGTAATAAGCAGTATCCAAAAGTAAAGCCATTTTTTCTTTATACAAATTGTTATCCATAATGGCAATACCGCCTTTATCTGGTTCAGGTTACTATTAATTAGGTCTATCAATAACATTCTTTCATCAATGCTTAGGTTGTTGGCATCTGAGCCATTCCTAAATAACCCCAAATTTCTCAAATCAAACTCACAAATATGCTCAAATGCCATTAAAGTGGGATGTAACACAGGATTAAAGGTGCTAATTACATAAAACGTATTCATTACTGGTTGAACATTATCATGGCGCATGCCCAAAACTAATTTTAAGTTGAGTTTCCTCATGAACAACTTCAGATCTATAATAGTTTTAGCCAAATCAATGTTCTTGGAGGGTACAAATGTTAAGCCCCTTGCCAATACATCAGGCAACTCAGTACTGAATAAAAAGGTAGAGTAATTAAATACCTTGAAATCATTAGTACTGTTAAAAACAATGTTCAAATTATAGTCCTGTGTAAAATCATCTGTAAATGAATTATTGCCCAAACAAGTGTCTAAACACTCACCAATAGAGGTTGATGGGCATTTGATTATCAACATGCTTGCCGTTGGTTCCTCCAGTTCCTTTTCTTGTTGTTTTGACATGTCTGGTTCCTCTGGGCATTGTTGGAGTCCCTGCAAAAATTTTGTATGTTTCCCGGTCATTCTGAATGTAAATAAGGGCCATTATTAGTAGAACTGGTGGAATTATAGTTATTTCTGTTACTTTGCAATCTCTCGCTATGGCGAGTACCTTCTGCTGCTGCTGAAGTACTGGCCTGCTCAACTGCAGGGTTCTGGCGAGATAGGTCGTGCCGTTCGGATGTCCTTGCATCAAGGAAAGTTCCCTCATCCAGATTTTTGACAAAGGAATGCCCTCCCCACTGTTGAGAGCCAGGGGGGGGCATGGATAATCAGATCTTCTGCTGTAATTGGCTTTGTTCCTACACATTTTCTTAATTTTAGCAGCTCTAAATGTGATTCATTGAGCATCTATACTAGAGACGATACGGTCATAATTAAATTTATACCTAATGAAGACATTGTCCAATCTAATAGCAGCATTCAGTGTGTGTATTTCATTTTCTATGACTTTAATTTGCTCATTATAACGAGAAATAAAGCATTCCATAAGCTGTAATCCTTGCTTATTAAATCATTTCAATAATTCTTCATGGAATGAAGAATCGGGGGCAAGACCTGTAGGGTAACACCAGGTCCTCCACCCCTTTGGTGCAATGTTCTTATGTATACACTCACAGAAATAAACCACTTCGAGCTGCAATTTCTTAAGTTTAAAAGATTTAGAGTCTAAACTCTTTAATCTACTGGAAATGCTGATGGAATCCATCAGTAAATGAAGCATTATTAACAGTATTGTTTATGTTCAATTCAGACATGGGTTGTAACCAATGTTGGCTGTTACGATCATCAGGTGGTACATTACTTGAAGGGGCTTGTAAATTCTGTCCATTAGATGTACTTCCATTCTGGTTCAAGTCTCTGGGGTTTGTGTTGATTCTAACACTGAAAGACCCACCTCTCACGTTGGTATTCTACTCACCATGAATTCGGGTTTGTGAACCAGAACCTGCCAACACTGAAGGGGAAGAAGAACAGTTTTCCAAGTTGCTGTTAGAAGCAGAAACATTTGAAGTGCTGTTTGCTACAGTGGCAGCCAGATCATATACCTTCTTATTAAGAACATAGATCAAACAAGTTAAAGCTCCAATGCCCTGCATAGAGCTAGGGTCCACGCTTTCATCAGGAAACAAGGAAGGAGTGCCAAAAGCAATGTCCATTGCCATGAGAAGACTATTAAAGCAATAAAAACCAAAATGGTAATGGACAGAAAACACTCCAACAGAATCCAATTCAGTAGAACAGTAGTTTAATAAAGTAACATTCGTGCTTTCGTACAGGTCAATGCCTGTACTACTTCAGACAAAAGACAGCATTCACAAAATTATTTAAATATCTTCCCCCAACAGGTAACCACACCTACCAAAAATCACATGAACAATTAATTTTTTTTAAAGCTATTCTGAATATTTCCCGAATGGATCAGATGATGATTGGGAACGTAGTTAGTGATCAAACTATTCGCTCACAAATGAATTCCACTACTGATTTTAATTCGTGTTTCATCGCCCCCTTTAATAATGAGGACTTTTAAGACGTGTTTTGTACAAAAATTGGGATTTGATTGAAGTGGATGAAGATGTGAGGATTAGTTTATCCATGAAACCAGTGGTTATTTTCAAAAGAGGACAAAACTTGAAATCCTTATTAGAAACCAATAAGGTAAACAATTCTAGGGTAAAAGGCATGTTTCGATGGGAGGCTTGCCCCTATTGTAGGTATATTAATACTGGTTGTTTCTTCACAGTTAGAGATCAGAGATTTTCATCTAATGGCAGGTTTAATTGTAATTCTAGAAGTATAGTCTATCTGGCTAAGTGTAAATTATGTCCTGTCTTCTATATTGGGAAGACGGGCAGAAGACGCTGTCAGGTTGTATGAACACATATATGCCATCAAAAACAAAAAAATTGAGAATGCCCTTGCAAAACATATAATTAATCACCCTGATCACACTTTTGAATTTAGAGTTATAGAACAAGTCAATGGTACCATTAGAGGTGGTCCCATTCCATTATGGTTGGAAAGATGTGAGCTTTTATGGCAACTCAGGTGTGATTCCTCTAGACATCCAGGCATTAATGATGTGTGCTCCATAGCCTGTATTTTGAAACTGATGAGTCTAATTAGATAGGAATTTTGTTATATATATGTGTGTGTGTGTGTGTGTATATATATATACATATATATATATATATATATATATATATATACATTATAAACTTATTGAATTTTGGGATTTATATATATATATATATATATATATATATATATATATATATATATATATACACACACACATATATATTCATATAAATGTATGTAACAGTATATGCATTTGTTGCCCATATAAGAAGGGCTTTTTATTATTAATTTTCATATAAAAATTTATATTTTGGGTACTTTTACGTTAATTCTGACTGTCAGTTTTTGACTACTACCAGTTTTTAATAAGTTATTTTCAATGGATCAATTTTAATTAGATTATTTTGTGAGTTAATACATTCAATTCATTAATCGTTCATGTGATTTTTGGTAGGTGTGGTTACCTGTTGGGGGAAGGTATTTAAATAATTTTGTTAATGCTGTTATTTTGTCTGAAGTACAGGCATTGACCTGTACAAAAGCGCTAACGTTACCTTATTAAACTACTGTTCTACTGAATTGCATTCTGTTGGAGTGTCTTCTGTCTATTAAAGATGTTGTCATAGAAACTACCACATCCTTCAAATACCTTGGCATTTGGCTAGACCAGTATCTCAACTTTCAACTTCACATTCAAACCACACTACTATTCTTAGCGAGCAATCTCCAGTAAAATCTCCTGGTTCATTACTAACTCTCCCAATAATGAATAACACTGCCCAACTTTTGCCAAATCTAAATTGCTCCCAGTACATTTAAGAGCCACCCTCTTACTAGGATCACTATTCTGCTGAGAGATCATTAACCCCCTTTTTCCATTTTTTCTACATGGATCGGGATGTCACTTATTGCCATCTCTCCCTATTCAGTGCCACTGTCCAACCTTCTTTAACACGCATGTCTGACTGTCACAGGTGTTCTCTAACACAGTCCATTCACCTCTTTGCTGGATGCCCTTGTTTCCTCTTGCTGTCTTCCTGTTCTTCCCATATTATCATCACCAGACTGTCTTCTGCTTTCCTGCACATATCCCCAAACCACTGTAATCTGTTCTTTCACTTTTTTGCAATTGGAGCTACTTTGGCTCTATTGCATCCTACCAATTGTCTCAGGCATTTCTTCCTCTCCATTACCTCCAGCTTCCTCAACTGCTTTGCCTTTACTGCTCAGTTTTCTGTACCATACAGTAGTACTAGTCACACCACTGTTTTGTACACCTTGCTTTTCAGCTTCTTTTATACACTACCCCATGACACTCTGTGTTAATTGGCTGCAAACCCTCTGATTCTACCTTTGACCTTCTCATTCAGACTTCCATTCTCCTCAACCACCCCTCCCGGATACCTGAAGGCTGTTAACCTGTTCCACTGTTTTCTTTTCTGTCTCAGTTTTCAGCTTCTGATTCCCCATTTGCTGCCATTACAACTGTCTTATCTGTACTCAGTTTCATACCGTTTGTCTTAAGGTTTGCGTTCCGTTCCCCTACCTGTTGCTAAAGTTCTTGCTTTATCTGCCTGTAATGCCACATCATCTGCATACAGAAACTTTGTTGACCTGTCCCTTCTGACCAGTTTGCCAATGTGGTCCATCACCAGTGTGAACAGCAGTGGGCTCAGAGCTGTACCCTGATACACAGCCACTCCCTCTGGGAACCCCTCTGTTAGATTGAACACTGTTCATACTTAAGTTCATTGGGTCCTTCTACATAGCTTACACTAGTCCTACTAATGTTTCTGGGACTTTGAGCCACCACAAGGCTGTCCAACACAGCTTTCTTGGGACCTTGTCATATGCTTTCTCCAAGTCTAGGAATGTCCAGTTGCACACATTCCTCATTTCTATATTCTTCTCAAGTATCTGTATGCAGTAGTGGTGCAGCGGTTAACGTTGTTGCCTTGCAGCAAAAGGTTCTCTGGTTTGATTCTCAGCTGGGGTGCCTTCTGTGCAGAGTTTGCATGTACTCCCTGTGTTCGTGTGGGTTTCCTTCAGGTACTCCGGTTTCCTCCCACATTCTAAAAACATGCGTCTGGAACATTTCTCCTCTGGCCTGCACTGAAAACAGGCTCTGTCCTAATTAGACTTTCCTGGTCAACAAAATGTTGAAAAAAATAAAAATAAAAAATCTGTCTCACTGCAAACATCGGATTGCTTGTGGTGCATCCTGATCTGAATCTGAACTGCTCATTTCCCCTCTTACTTTCTACTACTCTGCATATTCGTTTCTGTTACCCTCTCCAGAATTTTCATGCAATATGATAGGAGTTTGATACCTCTGTACTGCCCACAGTTCTGAATGTCCCCTTTCTTCTTGAACACAGGCACTGGTATGCTTATTCTCCATCATCTGGGATATGTCTTTCTCTCCATACTGCTATGAGTACTCCCAGGAGCCAGTTTTCCCTTATTTCAGCCAATATCTTGACCATCTGTGCTGCGACTTTATCTAAGCCTGGCTGCTTTCCCTGACTTAATTTTCCTTAGTGTGCTCTTACTACTTCTAGGGTGGACGTAGTTAAGATTTCAAGGAAGAGGAATTTGATTTAGAAGAAGTTTCATGTGCAACACTTCTTGTATAAACAGACCACGAAAAGAAATGGAGGAGGGGGATCCATCGGCAGACAAGCTGAGATGGCCACACGATACACACACAGCTGCATAAGAGTAATTTCTGTTGTGCTTTCTCTGCACTCAACTTTCAGATCTTCAGCCTCATCTCTGTTGACCTTAGAGCCTTCCCTGACCACTGTTTGCAGCTGATTGTGGCAACCAGCATTTTTTGTTGTGGGCTGACTGTTTCACTGTGGACGACTTTGCAATCACTGATTCTACCCCCAGTGTCCTTTCCTTACTAGGAGGAAGTCTACCTGCGTTGCGTGTTGGTCACTTTTGTATGTGATCTTGCAACACTCTCTCTCTCTCTGTCAGAACTGTGTGTTTGTTACCATCAGGCCATTTGCCAGACAAGTCTAGAATGGCCTCTCCTCTATTCCTATTGCCTCACCCATGTGGACCCAGGCAGTCTTCATATCCAGTTCTCTCTGTCCTGATATATGTATTCATGTCACCCATTATCAACATCAATTCCTGTTCTATCTAGTAGGTCTGCAGCTGCTGTCTGAAGTTACTGTTTTTCTCACTATCACAGCACTGCTGTGTGGCACAGGCTGAGATTATTACTACTGCTCTGTCATTACACTGGAGTCTGACTGCCATGGGTCTGTCACTAATTCTGATGACAATCCCTCACTGTCTTCAGAAGCCTGTCCCTCACCACAATTTACACACCATGTCCTTCCTGTTCTATTCCTCCTGATTAATAGACTAAATTCTAAACCAAGTGTCATTACTGCACTTGCCTTTCACCTTGTCTCCTGGGGACATAGGATGTCCACCTTCCTCCTTACCATCATGTCATCTACTTCCAAGCTCCATCCTGTCAGTGAGCCTACATTGAGTGTAACAGTTCTTAGTTCATGTTTGGCAAGTTAATTAATTTTATGCCCAGCTTTCGCTCAACAGAACAACCCCAGATAACCCAAGCTGGTGACTAGACACCGGCCAGCCAGTCGCTTATTTACCCAGGGTTGCTGGGCTTTATGGACCATTTCTCCCAATACTAGATTTCCATAAGTACTCTGATTTCAGACAACAGCTCAAGAAACACTTCTTCACCCATGCAGACTGCAGCTGCACTCACTCAGGTCACATTACATGAACCCTGCAGCTCTCACCCCCCTTTATCCCTGGTTCAACATTCCTTATCTCATCTTGTTGTCCCCTTACTTACTGCCTCTTATTCATCCTACTTTTTTTCTTCTCAATGCATTTCTCTCACAATTCTCCTTTCTATTCATCTTCCCTAGGCATACCTTTCTTAACTTTTCTCTGTCTTCTCCCCATGTTATCCTTTCTTGGAATTATTCTAACTTGCCTCTTCTAATGACTTCGTATCTCTCTATGTAATATATTGCTTTTACTATAGCATAAGTCCTCAGTCATTATGGCTACATCTTATCCATAATGCCCTGCTAAGCATAATTCCATCCATGTTTTGATATTAACTGCTTCTTGAAGTAAATATTGTAGCACATTCTTGCATATGTAAAAATGTAAAAAAAATGTTAGAATATCCTTGTATGATCCTATTCATCAGGGCTGTGCCTGCAAATGGTTCATTGAGATCAATGCAGTACCCTGGTAAACAAATATAAATAAGCTTGGGTAATTCCATTATGTGTGCATTTTTGCAATGGTCAGGCCCTAAACCTTCCCCCCATAAAAAACCTTGTTTCTGTGGTTCTTAATCTGGCATTTGGTGACAGCTGTCTGTACTGCTTGACAACTCTCTTGCGGCATCTTTTTGGTGTTCCTTGTCTGCCAAGCAGCAGTGAACACCCCTGGTGTGATGTATGTCCTAGCATAATTCACTGACTCTGAAACATTTTGTTGAGACTTGCTTTACAAGAGGGCATAACTTGTTTTTGAAGAACTTCTTGTGCTGCACTAATGCTCCATGTGGGTATGTGCCTGTCATTTATCACTTTGCTGGCTAACTGATTTTTTTGTAATTTTTATTGAGTAAGTACAAACACACATTTATAGCAGATATGCCCAGATTTCAGTACTTGTAGTCTTCCTAAATTCGTATTGCAAGTGCTATATTAGGTAAGTACAACCTTGCATACTCCTAATGAGTATATCTCCATTTCTGTTTTTCTTTTTAAGATGTTTTCAGATATTCACACTTTATCAATTCATGAAACTGCTAACTTCATTTGCACTTTAGCCTTACGTTATGCTGGTGTGCCAGTCATGCTATATACTTGTTTGAGTTAAACATAATTTTATGTATATCAATAGGTTCATTTGTAGATGTTCATTATTCACACACTGTCTCAGTGGCATATGCATTCTGTGCCTGTACAAACCCACACTTGGCAGCTTTCCCAAGATCAGAATCCCCTCCTCTGACTCTGTGATAAGGGATTGCCTAAGCCCCTCCCATCAGGGGAAGCCTAACTAACCCCTGTCACAGAAAGTCAGTCATTCAGGCTTTGATTGCTAAGTAGAAAGAACCAGGAAGGACCTGAAACCAATCGATTCACAGGCACAAAACTAACACAAAAGCCAAATAACAACATAACATACCATCAAACTATAATCAAAATAAGGAGACTGGTGGTGTTGCTAGACTGTACTGTTACAGGTAAGAAGGACTTGTACAACTGTACTATGTTCATTATTCACATTGTCTCAGTGGTATTTGGGTAGGTTCCAAAAGTTTTCCCTACCGGGGAGGGTTAGAATTCAGGAACCCCTGGAGAATGGTGCTTACAAAATCTGCTGTGGAACTTGAGAAAGAATCCAATTTGAAGTGCTTTGTAAAGATATGAACAGAGGACCAGACTGCTACCTCTTGAATGCATCTAGAGTCCATTCCTTTCCAGTATGCCATCTCCGATTATAAGGATATGATAGAATGTGCCTTAATCTTGCCTGGAATAGATTTACCATGGAAGGAGTAACAAAGAACAAAGGACAGCCAGCAAGCAATTGTTTACTTAAACACAGGCTGACCCTTCTTAACTCTAAAATAGGAAATAAACATCTTTTCAGCTTTCTTGAAGGGCTTAGATCTGTCAAGGTAATACCCAAGGTGCCTATATTCCTCCAAGGAATGTTGAATCTTATTTCCATTGATTTTGCTGTCTGGAAATTGAACTAGAAGATTGAACTGATGGCTTGATACAGGGTAAATTCAGAAAGAACATTCTGTCATCAAAGGATCAGTGTGTAAAACAATCTTGTCCCTGTGGAATATCAGATAAGGGTGGACCACTGTGAGATCTCACAGCTCCGAGACTTGCCTTGCAGATGTCAAAGTAATAAGCAAAATGGTTCTTCAGATGATTAACTTTAAATCCACCTGAAAGTCCGGTTCAAAAGGAAATAAGGCCAATTTTTCAAGAACGTAGTTAAGATCTCAAGGAAGAGGAATTTGATTTTGAAGAATTTTCATGTGCAACACTTCTTGTATAAACAGACCACAAAAAGAAATGAAGGAGGGGGATCCATCGGCAGACAAGCTGAGATGGCCACACGATACACACACAGCTGCATAAGATATAAGCCATCCCTGAGCAGCTCACACACATATTTCAAAATGAGATGGAAAGACACCATACTGGGCTATCTAATATCTGTTAGACAGTGCCTAGAAAACTTCTTCTACCTGTTAACATAAGAGTTTCTTGTTGCACGTTTTCTTGCCTCCTTCTATACCTACTGCAAATCCTCATGTGGCTTAGAGGTATCAAGGTATCAAGAGAGAATCAGTTTTTCAGTAGTAATTGCTCTAAGCTGGATTGCAAAAGTTGCCTCTGACACTGTGTGACCAGAACCAGTGTGTGCGAAAACTTGTAATTGCCCTTGGCAAATTCTGTTAAAAAGGAGAACCAACTTTGCCTGTGCCAAAGGAGGGTCACTGCAATGGTGATTTGTATTTCATTCTGAATCTTCAGAAGTACTTTGGGTATTGATGGAAAGTATAGAAATTTATAAAGGAACATTCCCATCCATGGGCATGAGATTGCCCTAAGGATGTCTCAAACAAAAATTTTCACCTGTCTGATTTGAAAAGAGGCAAACAGAGCTATTTGATGTGTACCCCAAATCTGGACCAAATCCATGAAGACCTCAGTCTTGAGTTTCAACTCTTGAGGGTCCATCTGGGATTTGCTTAGTTTGTGTGCCACTAGGTTTTGCTCTTACAGGATGTATGAGGCCTGAAACATCAGAGAATGCTGTAAGACTAGCTCTCCCAGACCATCATTGCCAACTGTCAGAGGGAATGATGTAGTACTCCCTTGTTTGTTCAGGTACTACATGACTGTAGTGTCATCTGTGGCCAATAAAAGGGGATTTGGAAACCTTAAGTGGTGAAAAACCTTTACGGTCTGAATCACTGCTAACATTTATGCATGTTATAGCATCTGAAGGACCACATTTGCCTTGCACTAGAACTGTCCTGGACACCGTTCCCCATGCAAAATCTAATGAGATTTTTCTTCGATTTAATGGTAAGTTTGCTATGTTTCTAGTTAAAGCAGGTAGACTTTAAGTATCATGCTGTAGTTACTTTTATTGTGGATTACTGTGTTATGGTGCTACCCCTAGTACGGACAACTGTAAGACTTTCGGGTTCAAAAACTGCATGTTGTATGAGCATAAACTGCCTCTTCAGAAGGCCCACAATAAATGTCCAGTCTTTGGGTGCTGCTCACTTAGATATCGATTGTGTGGCATGCTCTGCTTTCCGTGCTTGCTCCATTAACAAGGGATGTATGAAGCTTGTTCTAAAGGGTTTTCTTGAACCTGCATCTTCATTTGGCCTTTTCTCCCTCCCCAAGAAGTCCAATAGGAGAGGAGAGATCCAAAGAGATTCCATAACATGTGAAAAGGAGTGAGAGGGTTCTAATCAACCTTCTTTTTCTTCAGCGAGCTTGCTGGACCCGAAGGTTCACAGACCTTCTGCCCATCTGGCTCTGAGCCTTTTGGGTCCATCAGTGCCATCTCTGCCCCAATCCCTGGTTCTTATGTCAAAGTCTTTATCTGTCCTCCAGTATTCAGAGCCCTTTTCTGATTAAGGACAAGACTACAATCCCCTTACTGTGGCACATCTCCCACAGAGTTTGCTCTGGATCTATCCCCTTCTCTTCCTCAGGTCCTATCTTCCTTTTCCTTAGTCCACACTTCTGATCAGACATCAACCAAAAGGTCATTGAAACCACCTTCTGTGGCTTCTGCTTTTAGGTCCACTAGGTAATAGGGAGCATCAAACCCTTGGATCTGAAGCAACTGATGATGTCGTCCTTGCAGGCTCAGATTCAATTGGGTATTATACCAACCTGCTCGAGGCCTGAGTTTACATCTCCCACCTCCATTATTCCTCTTTCACTTCCTTTGGTTAAGGAACAGGAACAATGAAGGTGGGAGCTGCAAGCTCTTTCACTTCCTTTGGCAAGAGATCAGTTGGCATAATGATTAAGGTCTTTCCCTCCGATGCACAAGGTACACGGTTCGATCCTGATGTACAGCTAATGCCTGTTTGGAGTTTGCATGTTCTCCCTGTGTCTCGGTGGGGTTCTTCCCACCTCTGAAAAACATACTTAGTGTTTCCATCTCAAACTCACCAATAAATGGAGCTGTGGGCAACAGCATAATCTTAGCCTATGCCCCACAACAGGGTTGTGAAAGTGAGGAAAAGTGTGCATTCAGACAGCAGTTGCAGGACCTACTAGATAAAGCAGGACAACATGAATTGGTGTTGATAATGGGTGACTTGAATACACATATCAGGAAAGACAGACAGGACTGCCCGAGTCCACATGGGTGGGACAACAGGAATAAAGGAGGAGAGGCCATTCTAGACTTCTGTCTGGCAAATGGCTTGATAATAGCCAACACATGGTTAAGAAAGAGAGAGGCAGTCACAAGACCACATACAAGACTAGCCAACATGCAACTCAGGTGGACTTCCTTCTAGTAAGGAAAGGGCACTGGCGTAGAATCAGTGATTGCAAAGTCATACCCAGTGAAACAGTTGTCATAATCACCTAAAAGCAATGCTCCGTGAAGGGTCTGAGGTCAACAGAGGCGAAGCTGAAAACCTAGAATCTGACTGGGCAGAAATAACAGTTCAAGGAATTACTCGGGGCACTAGCACCCCAAGACTAGGAAGAAATAGTTGGAGTTTAAGAAGAATGGCAGCACCTCAAAACAGCATGTTTGAAGAATACAGAGCAGATATGTGGCCGAGCCAGGTATGGAAGTATGGTACATAAGGAAAGCTGGTGGTAGAAAGCAGAATCCAAGAAGTCATCAAAAGAAAGAAAGAGTGCAGGAAAAAATTGGAGACAGAAAAGATGGACCAGGCTAGGAAGGAATACTGGTTGGCTAACAAGCTAAGAAAGGAGTTGCAATAGGAAAGTACAGGGTATTGGAGGCACTCCACCATTTTCTGGAAAGTGACTCAGTAGGTGGCATAAAGGAACTATATCAGGTTGCAAGACAAAGACAGAAAGATAAAGAATATAGTCAAACACCCTTCATAAGGGATGCCACCAACGCCCTGCTCACCAGTTCACAGGACATCAAAGGCAAATGGAAGAAGTACTTCCAGCAGCTTCTGAGTGAAGAAGACTCCACAGAAGCTGTACTGCCCCAGACATAGCCTACCATGAGAGAAGAAGAGGAGCCCACCCTGGAAGAAGTAAGAATAGCACTTAGGAAACTGAAGTCAGGAAAAGCAGCAGGCTCACATGAGGTCACAGCAGATGTGATAAAGATGCTGGGTGAGATACGGGAGAAATGGCTCCAGAGGGTACTCATAGCAGTGTGGAGAGAAAGGCATATTCCAGATGACTGGAGAATAAACATACTCATGCCACTGTAGAAGAACAAAGGAAACATCCACGACTGTGGGCAGTACAGCGGTATCGACCTCCTATCATATTACATGAAAGTTCTGGAGATGGTGATTGATAATATACATAGTAGAACAAAAGATAGGAGATGAGCAATCCGGATTCAGATCAGGATGCAGTACAATTGACCTTGATGTT
This sequence comes from Protopterus annectens, assembly GCF_019279795.1. Classification (NCBI taxonomy): domain Eukaryota; kingdom Metazoa; phylum Chordata; order Ceratodontiformes; family Protopteridae; genus Protopterus; species Protopterus annectens. Next base: position 1,408,515,815 of record NC_056725.1, read on the forward strand.
TGCAGTGAAGCAGATAGTTGAGAAGAAGCTAGAGATGAGGGAAGAGTCAAACTGGCATTCCTAGACATGGAGAAAGCATATGACAAGTCCCAAGAAAGCTAACTTTGGCAGTACTGTGGTGGTTCAAAGTCCCAGAAACATTGGTAGAATTAGTGGAGTCTATATACAAGGACCCAGTAACTCAAGTACAAACAGTGTTCAGTCTCACAGAGGGATTCTCAGTGGAAGTGGGTGTGCACCAAGGTTCAGCTATGAGTCCACTGCTGTTCTTACTAGTGATGGACTACATCAGCAAACAAATCGGAGGGGTTAGATCAGCAAAGTTGCTGTATGTAGATGATGTGGGCATTCCAGGCAGACTCTGAGCAAGAACTTAAGCAAATGATAGGGAAATGGAATGCAAAATTAAAGGCACGTGATGAAATGAAACTAGGTACAGATAAGACAGTGGTAATGGCAGCAAATTGGGGAAATCAGAAGAAACTGAGAATTCAGGTAGAAGGGAAGATAGTGGAACAGGTTAATAGCTTCATGTATTTGGGAGGGTCGGCTGATGAGAAAGGAAGTCTGAATGAAGAGGTCAAAGCTAGAATCATAGGGGCTGCAGCCAACTGACATAGAGTGTCTAGTGTAGTCTATGACAGAAGAATGCCAAAGAAGCTGAAAAGTAAGGTATACAAGACAGTGGTGTGACCAGTACTACTGTATGGTACAAAAACCTGAGCAGTAAAGGCAGAACAGTTGAAGAAGCTAGAGGTGATGGAAATGAAGTGCCTGAGAAGTGGGGTAGGATGAACAACTGTGGGACAGACAAAGAAATGAGGATATAAGAGCAGAAGGCAAAGTAGATCCAATGGCAGAAAAGATCAAGGAGAATGGATTATGATGGTTTGGGCATATGTAGAAAAGCAGAAGACAATCTGGTGAAGATGATTTGGGACAAACAGGAAGAAGTTAAGAGGAAACAAGGATGTCCAGCAAAGAGGTGGATGGATTGTGTGAGAGAAATGTGACTGTCAGGGATGAGTATTGAAGGAGGCAGGAGTGTGACACTGAATCGTGAGAGATGGTGACAGTTAACACAACACACCAACACCATGTAGAAAAATGGAAAAAAAACTGGGTTGATGATGATTATGAGCCACAGGCACCCTCCTCTGCATTCTCAAATCTGGTGTTGTCAAGAGACAGGGGCTCTTTAGAGCTGAGCTGCAGGAGCCAGTGCCTCAGGGTGTGGATCGACCTTATGGATTTGAGTCATCCTTGGCCTCGTGTCTTTTGGCTGTTGACAGTTTGGCTCCGGTCTCTACATTGGAGGCAAGTCAGTGCTGGGCACCTGTGTCCCCCTCAGGTCTGCTTTCATCATCATGAAGAGGATCCTATCAAATTCAGAGATGGGAATGTCCTCAGTCTTCTGAAATTTACCACATCGTCTCTGGTCTGTGCCTGTGGACCTGCACCATTCATCTATAAGACACCCTTAGGTTCCCAGGTTTCCTTGCACTGTGGGACTCAATTTCTTCCATAGCCCCTCTGCTTTTCCATCTAGGGAGGGGCACAGCAAGTGCAAGACAAAGCTCTTTGATTCCCTTGAGGAATCCCTTACCAAGGACACTAACCTCGACAAAGGGAAAAGTTCCCCCAAATCCCCCTATGATGATGCTTCCTTTGGCAATTTGATGGAATTATTGAGACAGCATGGAGGCTGGGCCACAGAAGCCCCTTGCTCAAAGGATACAGGCCCATCCACATCCTGGTTTGTCCCGCCCTGACTCTATTATAAACCTGGCGTGTGAGGGCTTGGAGAGAACCCAATGCAGTGGAATCAGTGCCCAAGAAACTTGACCAGATTTTGGCCCTTCCCAAGTACAGATGCCACTGTAGTGCGAATCTGGATGTGAATGCCATTGTGTTTGCTGCAGCCTCTAAGAAAGAACATCTCTGGAGAGAGTTCCTCGGTCCATCTGCCCAGCAGGTGTAGTGTAGGGCCCTGGACCATATGGAAAAACGCACCAGTGTTTCAGCCAGCTTCGCCCTGTGTTCATTGAATTACCTTGCCCACTTGATCATACTTCAGTGGGATCCTGTAGCTTAAGTGTCAAAGGTTAAGACTCAGCAGTATCCTGAGGCTCAACTGTCTACTATATGGTCTGTATTTAACAACTCCATAAGACTGCTATCCAGTGCAGTTAATGCAGTATCAAGTGCACCTTGCACCAGCATTGCTATGAGTCATGCTTGGATGTGCTTGTGCTATTTTGCAGACTCTCTTAAAGCATCTTTTATTAATTCATTACAGGTGGGTGACACCTCCAGGTGCTTTCCCATTAATGCCTCTAGGTGTCAAATATTGCTTGTTCATATTTGCATCAATAATTCCAAAACCATGCTACATACAAATTATTTAAAAAAATTAATCTTAATGCTTACACAATGACAAGCACAGCTATGTTGATAGCTGAACTCTTTCTAGTGCAGGTGAAGAGTTTAATTGCTCATATATTTATTTATATTATCATAAATGTCATGTTTTTCCTAAATATCCCGACAAAGTAGTAGTACAGAGAGAATTGCTTAGCCTCACATGAAAGCTCTCAGCTGGATGAACAAAATGCTGCTGACAGTATGTGTGTAACTTGAGAGGGTGGCTGAGATATTGTAAGATGTTTACAAAATGTTACAAACTTAATAGTTATTGTGACTTATAAAATCCAATTTAAGACCTAGAACATAACTACCATTATCAAAATATTTTGTGCTGAAGAGCTAGCCATTTACACTTCTTTAATAGGCCCTATATTCCAGCATTATCAAGATTTGTTTGAAAAGTAAGAACATAATTTGATTCTACCAGAAAGCTTGGGCTCCACCTATTGGAAGTTATAGTGCAAACTTCCAGAGCTCCATTGGAGGGAATGAGTTAATGCACTCTGATGATTCTTCCCCTTTTTTGTTTAAGGACACGCTTACTATGAGCAAACAGGATGGAAAGACATTGTCTGCCATCAGAACTAGTTTCTTGACCCCTTCTGCAGGAAGCATATTTTTTTTTGCGAAGGACAGCATCTTTTTCAGGACATTCCTACCAAAGATCACCCCACAGGAGAGGGGGCAACCATAATGGACACCACCTGCAGAACCAGGGTTTCCACCAGTCTCTCTCTGGGAGGCCTTTCCAGCTCCCCAGAAAGGCTGCCTAACTGCATTCTCTGTAGGTGGTCAGAGGTCACTTGGCTCTCACCCCAAAAGCTTGAGAATTCAACTCAGACACACAGGTGTTGAGAGTCTTGTCCAGAGGTCTTACCATTTTCTTTTTGTTCACCCCAAAAGATTCACAAAGATCTCTCCTGAATGTTCCACACCAGGAGAGAGGGGACAGAGCAGTGGCGATTCAAAACCTGCTGGTAAACAGAGTAATTCTAGAGGTCACACAAGACCAGAGAGGATCCAAGGTTTATTTCAGAATGTCTTTCCATATCACTGTTGCACTATTCTTTACAGTAGGGATACACTGCCAAGGGCAGCCTGACATCCTGCCAGTATACCAAAGCCTTTAGGTTGTAATGGGTACAACGTATGTCACACATATGCTCCCCGCATATGGTGTAGGGCATAAAGGTGATGTTTGGACATACCATCCTCAAAACTTCTTTGCTGCCAGTCTGAACTCCATCTTTGATCGTTGGTCTGAACACTCATTCATCTGCTGATTTCTACCACTTCAGACAAGTGCCGTTTTTTTTTTTTTTGATTTTCTTATCTTTGTTTTGCCTTGTTTTTGGTGGTTAGGTTTCATGTCATCCAGAAAGGAGAAATGCCAGTGTGGAGACAGATTCCCTATAAAGATGGTCACGAGCAGTGTTTGTTCTGTTTAAGTGCTTCCCACTACCATATGTCTTGTGAGATTTGTCAAGATTTTTTCCCTAAGATATTGTGTAGTGGGCTTTCTTCACTTGCAATTTACTTAGAGAACCAGTGACTTAAACTGTTGGCTAAAGATACCATGAAAGGATCCTCCCTGTCTGAGGGTGAGCAGTCTATGAAGAAAAAGACTAAGAAAGTTCGATCTGATTCTTTCGCTGTGCCACCTCCATTGAACATCTTTCTTGAGGCTGATGAGAGCCCAAGGATCATCTGGTTTCTTTCTTAGATTCCTGTGCTGTGACTGCTTTGGCTGCTGGCATGGATCTGACTCCACACATGTCCATGGAGGTGTTGTAGATGTCTGCTTTAGATGTACAGAGTGAACCATGGCTGGTTATTACTAAAGGGCCCTGGGATGTCCCTCAGATATTAGTGCGAGAAGAGGTTCCAACTACCATTATAGAGTGTCATCAGGGATCAGAGCCTCCTAAGTTTTTCAATGCTGACATCCCACTTAAAAAGAAGCAGAAAACCAACCACATTTTGCCTGCTCTGAAAGATCCTCGTAGTGAATGACAAAACTTCAAGCAAGGCCTGTTTAATGCCCTTATGGCTCTTAAGCTTCCACTGGGAGTTTTTTCTTCCTGCTCCTCCTTGGTCTTCTACCCCTCTCAAGATGTCCAGGGAGCAGGATTCCTCTGATGAGGATGCTGCTGATTCTGATAAAGAATCCCTGACAGTTTCTCTCAGATTCCTTTGCCACTTGACTATAGTTCTGAGGAAAAAGAGTCTATTAGTCCTGGCTTTTCTTCTGAGGAGAGTTTGTTTGGTGGCACTATTTCAAGAATGATGGGATTTTTCAAATGGGACTGTGCTCAGGTGACTGATATTCAGAAGAGGTACTATGAGCTCCTGCAAATGGAGTATCCTAGGCCCTCTGCTGTTTCTTCTGTTCTTGCTGCCTTGCTGGATGTTTTTTTCCTCTGCTTCTCAGACTCCTGATTTCCAACCCCCTACTCCCAAAAAAGCATGACAGGTTTTGGAAAGTTCCTGATGACTGCAGATTTCATTATAAGTGTGCCTCTGCTGACTTCTATGGTGTCAGTTGCTTCTAATAAACCCTCCAAATTGTTTCCTTCCAGTAAGTTGCTTCCATCTGATAAGGCTAGCAGAACCATGGAGAGGCTGGGTAAGAAGGTGTATACTTCTACGACCCGAGTCTTTAGGGCTGTTAGCTATCAGACACATATAACAAGATATTTTCTGGCTCTTCTCTCTCAAGCCTGTCAGGCTATTTCAGATCTCCCAGACTCTGAAGGGAAGGCCTCTGCTCTTGCCTTGTTAGGGATGTCCTCCTCCGAGGTAGCTCACCATTCCATTAAATGCAGTTATGATGCAAATGATGTTTCATCTAGGGCTGCTGCTTTAGAATCTGTTTTGTGGAGGTATCCCTGGCTCAGTCTTTAGCCTTTGCCTAATGATATCAAGGCTAAACTGATGGATACTCCTCTGGATAATAAGCATTTATGTGGTGCTGTTGCTGCTGCAGTTATTTAGGTTTCTGCAAGAAAAGGTCAAGGCCTTACAGGAGTTGAAGCATATTTTTGTTTCCCCTGTATCCAAATTTCAGAGGAATTATCCTAACAAGCCCGCCTTTGTCCACAGATAGTCTCATTCTCCCCCAAAGTTAAAAATGGTGGTAGAGGGGCTCCCCCAGCAAAGACAACCCAAACTGCTTCTCAGAAGCCTCCTTTTCCTGACAAACCAGGTGCTGTCTGACTATCCTTGCCCTTTACTTTTCTGTCACATTCCTCTTTCTCTGTGCCTTCCTTTCTGATTAAAAATCAACCAGGACTCTTGGGTACTTTCCACCATTTGCCAGGGTTGTTACATGGTGTGGAAATCTCTTCCCCTTTATGGGCATTCTTCAGCCTCATCAGGAACAGCTGTCCTTTTGCCCAGAGTTGCTTCATGGCCTGTTGGCTCAACAAACAATTCAAGAAGTTCCAACTCCTCAGAGGGGGAAGAGGTTTTATTCCAGAATGTTTTTGGTTCCCAGGAAAGAAGGCACCTGGAGACCCATTTTTGATCTTTTACAACTAAATACCTTTTTGACAGACCCTTCCTTTTGGATGCTGTCCCTTCAAACCTTGTTTCCTCTGCTACTTCCTCAGTCTTTTCCTAGTTTCCCTAGATCTCAAGGATGCTTATCTACACATTCCTATACATCCCCCTTTCAGGAAGTTTTTACATTTCTCTGTTGCTTTCTGGCATTTTCAGTTCTCTGCTTTGCCCTTTGGCTTCTCTACCACCCCAAGGGTCTTTACAAAATGCCAAACTCCTGTGATTGCTTTCTGCAGATTAAAGGGGATATAGGTTTTTCCTTACTTGGGCAACCTTCTTTTTCAAGCCTTCCCTCCAGAGATTTTACTTCAGCACCTACACTTTGCTATTTCTCTCCTGTAAAGCCAGGGGATTACAGTAAATTCACAAACATGATTCCTGACTCCTCCTCAGGATCATGTGTTTCTAGGGTGAAGGCTCCAGATGGTTCCAGTGCTGGCATCGCTGCCTCCTCACAAGGCTTTAACTGTAAGCACTTTCTTTCAATCCCTTCTTCCTCTGGCTGAATTACAGCCAGGGAGTTTCTGAGGGCTCTGGGTTACATGGCTTCCACCATTCCTATGCTTCCTTTAGCCGGGCTCCACATGAGGAAGTCAGTTTGGCGTCAACATTCTCATGCTTTAGGTTTTCTAGTCTCTCTACTTCCATGCCTCAAGCTGGAACTTCAGTTGTAGATACATCAGTTGTCCCTCAGCCCAGGGATTCCTTTTCAACCTCCAGTCCCCTCTCAGGAACTTTTCACAGATGCCTTGGACATAGGATGGGGGCCTCCTTCGACCTTCTAAAGGTCAGGGCCTTTGGTCTCTTCGACAAAAGAAAGACCACATCAGTGTCAAAAGAGATGAGAGCTCTTCTGCTAGCTCTTCAGACTTTTCATTCTCTTTTCCTTCAGGGGCCCCTCAAGATTCTCGTAGACAATATCACAGTGATGTGGTATGCCAACAAGCAAGGGAGGAAAGATCTTATCTCTTATGCAGGTTAGCCCTTCAGGTTTGGGAGCTAGCTATCCAGCATCAGGTGACTTTTCAGGCAGTTTACATTCCTTCAGGTCAGAAAATAGTGGCAGATTCTCTGAGCAGGTCCATAACACAATCCCATTAGTGGATGCTTCACAGGCATGTGTTTCTGGAGATTGTCCTCCAGTGGGGTACTCCTCAAGTAGACCTATTTGCCTCCCCTTTGAACAGACAGCTTCCTCTATTTTGTGGCACAGTCCCATGCCCTCTGGCCTGGAAAGTGGACACCCTTTCATTTTCTTGGAAGAGGATGTTTCTTTATGCCTTCCCTCCACTTTCTCTCATTCTGAAAGTCCTATTCAAGATAAAAGAGGATGCTCCAAAAATCTTGCTGATGACTCCCATTTGACCCAGACAACATTGGTTCCCTCTTCTTCTGCATCTTGCCAAGGGCAATCATCACAAGTTACCTCACAGGGTGGACCTACTCATGCAAGACAAGGGATCTCTCATCCATCCCCACCTGTCCACTCAACTGACATTGTGGGTGATAGGATTTTGATCCCCCAAAGACACCTTTTTTTCTGCGGATGTGCTTTGGGTCCTGTAGGAGACCAGAAAACCCGCTACTAGGAAATCCTACTTGTCCAAATGAAAGAGGTTTTCTGTTTGGTGTCTTTCTCATAACCTGGATCCATTTACTGTGGATATTCCTTTGGTTCTATTTTATTTGTGTGAATTACTCAATGCTGAGTTGGCACATTCTTCTGTTAAGGCCCACCTATCAGCTATCTGTGCTTGTCTGCCTTTGACAATCCCTTTAACCTCTAGATTTGAGACCAGTTTCTTAAAAGTGTCCTTCATATTACGCCTGCCAGGAAGCTTGTCCCTTATTCCGGGAGCCTTAGTTTTGTTTCAGAAAAAATGACTCGGGCTCCTTTTGAGCCTGCTGCTTCAGTTTCTGTATAGCATTGGTCTTGGAAGACTTCTTCTTTTGGCCCTTACTTTAGCCAAATGGGTGTCTGAGCTGCAAGCCCTTATGACTATTCCTCCTTTTTTAATATTTCATTAGGACATGGTGTCCCTTCATACTAATGCTTCTTTTATGCCCAAGGTGGTTAATGAATTTTGTCTTAATCAGTGTATTCATTTGCCCACTTTTTCCCTTCTCTACAATCTGCTAGTGAGAAGGTTTTGTGCACTTTGGATTTGCATAGATGACTCGGATATTATTTGGATAAGACTAAATATTTTCATAATTCTGAACAGCTTTTTGTTTCTTTTCATCCTAGGCCTTTAGGTTTGGCTGTTTCCAAGCAAATAATTTCTTCTTGGATATCCAAAGCCATTTCATTTTTGCTACTGTTTTCATAGGAAGAGCCCTTCTTCCTCTGTTAAGGCTCATTCTACTAGGAATGGCTTCTTCTGGAGTTTTTTTTTCAAGGGTTTGGATACTAATTCTATTCTTGGGCAGCTACCTGGAGTTCTCTGCATACCTTTACCAAGCCCTCTAAGTTGGATGTCATTTCTAGGGCCAGAGCTGGTTTTGCTAGGCCATTCTCCATAGCTTCCTAGAGGGCTCTTCTGGCCCTTCTTCCTCCAAATCTTCTTCCTGAACTATTGCACTCTCCCTGTTGTAAAGATACTGCAAGAGTCATATAGAAGGACATAGCTCAATTGTATGAAATCTTACCATAACAGTATATGTTCTTCTCTTCACTGTTGCAGTATTCACGTCTTCCCTCCTCCCCCTGGTCCTTTCATAGGATTAGAGGAGGTTACTGAGCTTTTGGCCCTGAGGCCTTTATAAGCCTAGCCAAGAGTTTAGCCCGTGTTTAGACAAGTCAGCATCCAAAGCCCCTGTCCAGCAGGGACACAGGTTGAATCCCAGGGGTGTATTTTCTGTTTCCCATCCAGTTATCCAGGTTGCACTTAAAAAGCGATAATGATGTACTCTGCTTGACATAGAGAGGGAGTCTATTCCACAGAAGGAGGGAGTCTCTGGGACACAAATCTGTCCCTCCAACAAGTCCTGTTGATATCATTGGCCCTGGTTGAGGTCGTGCATATGAGTTGCTCGGGTGGAGCTTGACCTGCGGATATGCAGCAGTCCCATCAAGGTGGGGTCTGAGATTGCTTTATATGCCAAACAGAGTTCACCCCTGAGGAGTCTCTATGAAACTGAGTAGAGGGATAGGGCATTTAGCTTATCTGTGTAGGGTAGCTGTCTGAGGCCCTGGATTCTCCTGGTGAGGAACCTCTGTGGTCTTTTCAGCTGCTGCATGTGCTTTGTGAGGTACACGCCGAAGATGAGTGTTGTATTCAATAACTGGCCTTATAAGTGAAGAATACAGGGATATTATGACCTCTTTGCCCCTGGATGAGATACCCTTACTTATGAGGTGGACCATGTAGTAAGCTTTTCGTACAATGGAAGCAACATGGTGGTCGAAAGTCAAGTTGCTATCAACCTGGGTGCCCAAATTCCTCCCTACTGATTGTGAACTTAGGACATTGTTATTAATGTGATATGTGGGGATGTCATTCTCCCCAAAGGGGATGATGATGCATTTTTGACATTCAGCTTTAGGCCATGTTTCTGGTACCAGTCATTTGGGTGAGACCCTCTTGGAGGGACGTCCACATCACTTGGAGAATTGATGGCTGTGCCCAGCTTGCAATCATCTGCAAACTTGGTCAACCATAGTCCACTGGTTTTAGCCTGTACTTCAGAGAAGTATAACCCGCATAACAGAGGCCCCAAGACAGATCCCTGGGGTACACCACTCGTTACGAGTTGACTGCTTGAGGTGGCTTCCCCTATTTTGATTAGGTAGGTTCTATCACTGAGCCAGTTTGCTACCCATCTGGTAAAATATGGATTGATACCTAGTTGAGAGAGTTTATCTACTACGCCCGAGTGGGGAATAGTGTCAAAGGCTTTGGACAGGTCAAGGTAGGTGGTGTGTACCATCTTCCCCTCGTCCATGGCTTTGGTGACTGTCTCAAAGAAGTCGACCAAATTTAACAGACATGACCTCCCCTTGCCAAAGCCAAACTGTGTGAGGTCAAGTGTTTGGAGGTTGCTAATGTCCCTGTTAATGAGGTCCATGATAATCTATTCCATGGCCTTGCAGATCAGGCTAGTTATGCTGATGGGTCTATAATTTCCCAGATCAGTGGATGTAAAGTGTTTGTGTAAAGGGATGACAGTGGCTGTCCTCCACTCAGCTGGGAAAAAGCCGGTACTCAGGCTTTGGTTGAATAGGGTGCCTAATGGTGCTGCAAGTTCATGCCTGAGTTCATGTAGGATGCAGCTAGGGATGTTATTGCGTCCCATGGAGGCTGTATTTTTTGCCTTTGAGAGGACAGTGATGACCTGTTCCTTAGAGATAAGGGTTGGGGGGCAGGTACTGGGGATGTCCTGGCTTACTGATGGGGGGACGGAGGAGAGAAGTTTTCGCTGAATCTATCAGCCAGTATATTGGCTATATCTACAGCATTTGTGTATGTGATATCCTTGACAGCCAGTTCTGAACAGATCTGGGTGCTTCTTTTGAGATTTCAGACATGTGTAAAGAAGGCCTTATGATCGTCTCCAGTTGATGTGGCCAATTTGAACTCGAAGTTGGCTTTAGAGAATTTCACTAGTGCTCTTATTTGCTTGTTCAGGCTAAGGAGAGATTGCTTCCAATAGGGGACCTGCTCCTTCTTGACAGTAATTCTTTCCTTTTGTTAAATAGTTTATTTATTGCAGATGTCCACCAGACAGGTTTACTCTTCCTTGTGGAGGATGATTTTGTCCTGTCTGGTATTCCTGATTCAATGCATCTATATAAATGCTCGTATAGTACTTTGGTGTAGATTTGGATATTGGTGCCAGTTCCTACAGTGGGGGAGGGTACCATCTCTCAGGAGGCTGTAATCAGCTTTGGAGAGGTTTTTTTGTTTGAACCTCGCTAGAAGGGGGTCAGAGGAGATGGTGACTTCAAAAGTGATCGCTTTATGGTCGGATCTTACCAGGGAGAATGATACTGTAGGGGTGCTGCAGTGGTTACTCATGTAGGTTAAAACCAAGTCCAAGATATTATCACCGCTTGTGGAGGTATCAACTAGCGTTTCCAAGACATTTGCATTGATAAAATTGAAGAATCTCTGGACATTTGTGTTCTGGCATGAGTAGTTTTTCCAATCTATGGTTGGGTAATTAAAGTCACCCAGGATCAGGGTAAAGGGTCGAATCTTGATAGATATGAAGAGGTCCAGGTAGGTGGAGTGGGCATCTTGAGTCAAATTTGGGGGCCTGTAGCTAGCTATAATTTGAATAGGGGTCTTGTCAATGGTTAACTGCACCTGGAGTGTCTCCTGTGCATTATACTGTTTGACCAGCCGGGAGGTGTGTGTGTCTTTAATATATATTGAAACTCCACCTCTTTTGGCTTTGCTCCCCACAGTTTGGCGTCTGAATGTGTGAAAGGATGAGTAACCAGGTAAGGCTGGGGTGCTCTCCGCAGCTTTGAACAAGGTTTCTGTGACTGCACAAATGTCAGCATCTTCCATTGTTAAGAATACTTGCAATGAGTGCAGTTTTATGTTTAGACTCCTAGCGTTTAACAGCATGACCTTTAATTTGTGTTTTGTTGAAATTTTTATGTTGGTAGTATTGACCTCATGACCTTTCCTAAAAAAGGCTCTATGGGGAAGCAAGGTTCTTTGCCAGAAGCCTGAAGCCCAAATGAGTCAGATGCAGGTCATCTCTAGCAAAGCATCGTCGTCTGTCGATCATATCTTCCCAGGCTGTCAGGTACTGGATCCCCCTGAAATGACACCAGAAACTAAGCCAATTGTTAAAGTCATTTTCTGTTTGTATTGAGGCATCATTCTGGGTGACCTGCCTGGGACACATATTCAGTGAGCTCAATCATGTCTCTCTACATATTGTCCAGGGAGGTATGCCTCAATTCATTTACACCAACATGGACTATGACAGAGTCATAACAGTACCTGCTGTTGAGAGACTTGAGCGCATGTGTGATATGATGGAATCTGGCACCTGACAAACAACTAACCGTGACTTTCTCCTTCTCCAGCCTGGTGAGACACACATCTGTGTGTCTTACAATGGAGTCTCCTATGACTAAAATGTTGGGTTTATAGTCAGGCCTTAGTGGTTGCGAGACACTGGTGTGAGGACTATCCATGGTATATGTTGTGGAGGGTTGTAGAATTCTCATGTGTTTTTGCCTCTGAGGTGTCCTTTGTTTGAGTTTGTTTTTGTTGAGGACCTCGGCATATGGGTGTATGTGTTGTGTAGTTATGGGTGGTGGTTGAGGTGTAGTGATTGTGTTGACAACCTTCTCAGTACCAGATGTACTGGCTTGTGAGGGAGAGAGCGTAGACTCTAACTTCTTTATGTAATTGCATCTCTCACAAATTGGGTTCCTAGGTGGTAGTAGTAGAGTGTTGTCTGTGTACATGAGGCAGTTGCTACACTGTCTCAGGACGCCCATATCAACCAGGCTGGCAGGAGAAATCATAGGAAACTGTCCATCCATATTTGTCAGATTCTGAGGAAGAGAGGCCAGGGAGAGCTAAGGGGTAGGCCTAAAGCACAAGTGCTTAAACCGAAACTAAGAAACTTAGAATAACACTTAAATTTTAAACAGGCTAAAAACAACAGTTCCTTCTGGAAGTGCTTGTTATTCACTAGTATCCTTGGACAGTTGTTCCTACTGAGACTTTTCAGTTTTGAGGATGGTACGTCTGAACATCACCTTTATGTCCTATGCTGTGCATGGGGAGAACACGTGTGATGTGCAACGTATTCATTACAACCTTAAGGCTTTGGGTATACTGGCAGACATTGGGCTGCCCTTGGCAGGGGATCCCTATTGTAAAGAATGCTGCAACAGTGAAGAGAAGGACATCTACTGTTAAGGTAAGATTTTACACAACTATACTTTTTTTTAGGTTCGCAAGAAAAACTAGAACCTCAGACTTATTCTGAATCTCAGCAAACTGAACTGTTTTGCCAAACAGACCAAATTCCAGATGGTCACTGTAGTTCATTTACCCTCTTGTGAGGAAGGACGACTGGGTGTCCTCAGTGGGTTTAAGGATGCCTATGATCACATCAACATAGAGAGGCACTCTACATTTTTGTGCTTTCAGCTGTGAGGGAATAATCAGTTTCAGGTTTTTGCCCTTTGGTCTTACAACAAGTCTCCTGGTTCACCAAATGCATGGATCAGACTGTAGGAGTTCCAGGTCTTCTGTTATTGAGACAATTGGTTTCTGACTGCTCCCACAAAGGCATCCCTCATCAGAGCTCGAGATTCCCTACTCCAGCTGTGTCTCTCCTTCGGTATAACAGTTTATTATGAAACTTCCAGCCTGGAACCAGTTCAAGTGCTAGAATTAAGCTACAGTTAACAGGGCTAAGTTCAGTTTGTCTACATGTTTCTCATATTCTGTAGGTTCCCAGGCCCTTTTTCACTTCAAGTGATTCATCTCTTTGGGCACATGGCTGCTCCTGTTTGTCTCATACCTCTTGTAAAATTCCACATGAGAGTTTTGCAGTGGAGTCTTTCAATTCAGTGGTCCTGTCTGACTTCACTCTATGGACTTTACAGTGCTTCTGACACTTGTTTGTTGCTGCCACATTCTTTGATGGCTGGAGCACCTCTGGTTGCAGCAAGATGATGCTTCATGCTGTTCCCAGGCCACTATAACTATGGATACTGCTCTTCTGGGATGTGGGTCATTTCGAGGAAAAGACTTTCCAAAGTATCTGGTTAAGGAAAAAGCCTGCTATTCAAATCAATGTCTTGGAAATAAGAGCAGTCCTACTAGCATTGCAGGTATTTCAGGACTTCCTCCCTAAGGGAGTGATTTCCATACTGACCACCATGTCAGTTGTGTCATATCTAAACAAGAAAGGGATAACTTGATCTTATTCCCTATGTGAGAGCTCATGAGGGTTTGTAATGGGTGATGTTCTGTAAATGGTTTCTGACTGTATCCCATGGAGATCCAACATCCTGGCAGACAGACTGAGTAGGAACATTTTCCTGCTACACCCATGGTAGCTGTCAAGCTTTATATGGCTTTTTTGAGGAAGACTATTTTGCTACATCTTCTGGAAAGGGACCATGTGCCTCCTTCGGTCTCTCCTCTACTGCTGCAAGTCCTTTTCAGACCATTTAAACTTTAAGCTGTGGTATTCTTAAAGCTTTTGTCTTGGAAAACTCTTCTTGGTGACTCACATCAGACGTGGGTTTCAGAACTTCAGTCATTATCTTTCATACCTCCTTACATGATTTTGCATAAAGATAGTTACCATAAGAACTAACCCTGCCTTTCTTCCTAAGGTTGCTGTGGATCAAATTTGAACCAGCCCATTCATCTGCCAGATTTCTTTCAAAATTTTAGCAACATGGGAGAGCATTTGTGTTGTTTGGATATTCACAGACATCTTTCAAGATTTGGCAATCCTGTATCCAAAGTGACCCTGTCCAAATGGCTTTCAGATTGTATTTCCTTTTCATACTCCTTGAAAGGGATTCCTTTACTTGTAAAGCCTAAAGATCTTTCAACAAGGGCGGGTAGCTACCTCGGCTACCTTCTTCTCGTAGGCTTCTAACTGGTCATGTTTGTGCTACAGCTACCTGGTCTGATCCTTTTACCTTTGTGCCCAATTACAAATTAGATTGCAGTCCAGATCTAGAGCTTCTTTTGGATCCCCCATCTTGCCCCACGGGTTTTACTGGCTAGGGACTCTGCCCCACAGGTTGAGACTGGACGGATAAGACAACATTGGAAATGAAAGGTATGTATTTACCATAATGATAGATCCATGTTGTCTGTATTCATCAGGTTCAACCATCTCTTCTTTCTTCCCCCCTCCAAATTGTCATTTCTACAGTGAGTGCTCATGATTGGCCTTGCTGGTCTGGCCTCAAAGCCTGTATATGACGATCCCTTTCTGTGGTTCTCTCTTCCTGGTCATCCTCTTTCTTTATTATGATTATAATTCATGGTTCTTCAGTGTTATCTTCAGGGGGCAAACTTGATCTGAGGAGAGGGTTCTATAGTGGAGGCTTATGGGTAGAGGAGGCGACGCTCTTAAGATTTTGAGTATACCTGGCTTTGAATATGAGTTTTATCCAATAACCTACAGGTCGAGATGGATTGTAACTCTTGTTTATGCACATCTAAGCTTTGACAAGACCAGCATGTGTCCCCTCAGGACTGTGTGTGCTAATATATTGCACCCCTAGCATGTGGCTTCAGTTTGGAGAAGCATCCTTCACAGCATAGCTTGGTATAAAAATATTATGCAGATCTTCCAAGCAAGCATTCCAAATGTTCTAAATTTTGACATGTTTCAGTAGTTCAATTTTTCTCCAGGTTACATAATCCAAGTCTTATGCTCCCTAAATATTTTGACTACTGCTGCTTTATCTTTTTAAGCCTCTAAGTGTTGTGCTAGCCCTTGGTATTTGGGCAATCACTTCTGGCCTTTTTTGTCAATTAATTTGAAGCTTACTTTCCCAATGTATCATTAAATTCCATAGCACAGGCAGTATTAACAATCTCTTTGCATTCAGTTCTTAGGCCAAATTATAGATGAAATGTTTGCTTAATTTTAGACTGTTTACACCAAATGTCAGCATTTCTTCTTTGCTCCCAGTAAATTATACTGTTTTTCATCTCATTCTGTAGTATTAGATCCTCTTCACCAGGGTCACTTGTATTTATCCACAGAGTAGGTCATCCCTAGTTGCTCCAGTATATATGGTGAGAGTCTATTCCTATAGCAAGATCAAAGGCTTCTGTATCAAACTGTTTTTCATTTCACTCCATAAAGGCCTGAGTATAGTAAATACAGTATTTTCAATTAAACAGCATTATGATGATGAAAGGGATTTGGAACTCCAAACCCACCAACCTCTTTTGCAGATATCAATTTATTTTGTCACCCTATACTGGCATCATTGAAAACAAAATCTGTTATTTTTAATTCATTTTAGATAACAGATTGAGATATGTGCTAGAAAACTTTGGAAAACATGCAACAAAAGCAACACAAACATGAAAGTTGGTATCATGCTCTAAATCCAACACTACTATGTTCCATCCCTTAAAATATCCTCAGCTTTTTATCAGTTGCATACAAATCTTGCTAACCAACTCTTAGAGTTGCCTAACTAGACCTCAGATATTTATTATGAAGCATTTCCTACAAAAATCTTAATTCATGCCTTGCTTTAAGCTACTTCCTAATAAATAGCTACAACCCCAGTTTTAATTGCATTAATATTATAATCTGAAAATTACCCCAAACTTCTCCAAGTGAGTAAAAATCTGTCTTGGGCTAACTCTGTTATAGCAATATATCATCTGCAAGTAAGGATATCTTCATCTCTTATCCCAACTTGGTATCCCCATATATTGCATTTTCTTCACAGGTTTCAAAAACATAGTGTAGATGGTGGATGACAATGGATTACTTTGATATGCATCTTTTGTCCAAAGTAATGGTAAGGAAATATCTCAGTGTGTCTTAATGTGAGCAGTAGAATCTAAATAGATAAATTGTATTAATTCCTCAAAATTGTTGATGAAACCAAGAGCTAACAAGTCTTTTTGAGAGATTTTAATAGTAATAAGCTTTTTCTGCATCTTATTTTTACTGTAAAGAATGAATAGGTTCATAGGTTCATAGGTTCATACTAGACTATCTGCCCTAGGGCATTTAAAAGCCTAGCCAGAGTGTGTGTGGCTTTCACCACCCCTTAGGATGAGAATACTATACCCATTAGTTTGCTGTGCCTCTGTCCAGCAGTGATACAGAGATGATTCCCGGGGTAAACCTACGATCTCCCATCCACTCGTCAAGCTTTCTCTTGAACAGAGTCAGTGAGGGGCTCTGCCTCACATGGACTGGGATTCTGTTCCATAGTGTAGGGAGTCTCTGGGTGATGAATCTGTCCCTCCAGCACGTCCTATTTATATCCGTGTTGAGGTTTAAGTCTCTTGCTCTCGTGGCTCTGGTGGATTTGGATTTTTGAGGTGGAGCATGTCCATTAATTCCGGGTTGGACATGGCCTTGTATGTCAGGCACAGATCACCTCTGAGCAGACGGTATGCGACTGAATAGAGCTGGAGTTTCTTCAGTCGGGCATCGTATGACATATGTTTGAGCCCCTTTATCCTTTTGGTGAGGAACTTTTGGGGTCTTTCCAACTGCTGCAGGTGTCGGGTAAGGTACATGAATGGGGCGTTGTACTCAATCATTGGTCTGATAAGTGAAGAGTACAGGGGTACAATGACCTCTCCTGATCTGGATGTGAATCCCTTCATGATCAGGTGGGCAATGTAGAAGGTCTTCCTAACCACTTTGGCAATGTGAGTGTCAAAAGAGAGGTTACTGTCAACTTGGGTCCCCAGGTCCCTGATAACTTCTTCCGTGTTTAATGGATTACCACCTATGTGGTAATTAGGGGTTACCTTGTTTTTCCCAAAGGGTATGACTATACATTTTTGGCATTTAGCTTAAGGCCATGGCTCTGGCACCAGTTATCCATTTCTATGAGACCTTTCTGGAGGATGTCTGTGTCTGATGGAGTGTCAATTATGGTGCCCAGTTTGCAGTCATCTGCAAATTTTGTCAGCCACAATCCCCCTATGTTTGCCTGCACTACAGAAAAATAAATGCCGAACAAGAGGGGGCCCAGGACTGAGCCCTGTGGGACACCGCTCGTGACCAGCTTAGAGTCTGACATGGCACCAGCAACTCTAACCCTGTGTGTTCTGTCCTTGAGCCAGTTTGCAACCCATCTTGTGACATATGGGTTTACATCTAAGCTGGTGAGCTTTTCAGTTTTTATTATGTTACTTTCAAGTTATTGTCAGATGCCTGCTGCCTTCTCACCTTGTCATAATGATCATTTGTGATGAACTATAATGGAGTAGAGCATAGGCTACATATAAGCCTTTATGAAATTCTGCCAGAATGTCTACTATATTGAGACTTTCCAGGATGGCTACACACTGATCAACAGCTTTACTTTGGCTCTCCCAGTGTGTAAAAAAGTAACTGAAATACAAGGACCAGGAACTCTGTCACTTTTAGTAAATTCAGTTACTGGCTTGTATGTACACTGCATGTATGCATGTCAGCAAAGATGAAACTGAGACAGCCTGAAAAAATCATCTGGAAAAGGTGAAGAGAAAACACTGACTGGGAAGAATCCAGCAGCCGTTCAGTACAAAAAAAAAAAAAAAGTCCAAACTCCAGCTTTGGTGCAAAAGACATGGCTTCCAGTAATCTACAGGAAAAAATAAATCACATGTGCATATAGCCAATGAGTTGATAAAACTGCAAAAATCGAAGGTCAAAATGTAGAAAAGGCTGGCTGAATATGAATGTCTACTATATTGAGACTTTCCAGGATGGCTACACACTGATCAACAGCTTTACTTTGGCTCTCCCAGTGTGTAAAAAAGTAACTGAAATACAAGGACCAGGAACTCTGTCACTTTTAGTAAATTCAGTTACTGGCTTGTATGTACACTGCATGGATGCATGTCAGCAAAGATGAAACTGAGACAGCCTGAAAAAATCATCTGGAAAAGGTGAAGAGAAAACACTGACTGGGAAGAATCCAGCAGCCGTTCAGTACAAAAAAAAAAAAAAAAAAAAAAAAACAGTCCAAACTCCAGCTTTGGTGCAAAAGACATGGCTTCCAGTAATCTACAGGAAAAAATAAATCACATGTGCATATAGCCGATGAGTTGATAAAACTGCAAAAATCGAAGGTCAAAATGTAGAAAAGGCTGGCTGAGTATGAAACTGCTCAAGAAGAAATGTTTCAAAAATGGTAGAATTGGGGGTAGACCACATAAGGAAAATCTGAGATTTGCTGCAGTACCAAAAAGAAAAATTAGAAGAAACAGAATGTATTAATTTTATGATGGCACAAATAAGCAACTGAACTGGTATTTCCACAGCAGGAACTAAAGGGAACACCATGTGTATGATCCAGATCTGGCCATGAGAAAGCAGCCAAGACCAGTATTAGTAAAGATGCAAATCTATCAGCAGAAAGAGTTGATCCTGACAAAGCTGTGGCAAAAGAGCAAAGTATTAAAAGTTGGGGACAGAATGTTTGTGGAAAATGATTATTCACTGTACACTAGACAGAAGAGAAACACATGTATTCCAGTAATCAGACAATGTTGAGAATTCAAGCTGCTGTATCCAGCTATCTTCAGAATATATTTCCTGGGAGGATCAAAATCATTTTTATTAGTTTATGTATTTATTTTTTGCAAAACGGGTTAAAGAGGAAATACACATATTTGTCCAACAAAAAGTTAGCCCTCAAGCAGAAGGAGACTCTGCTTCTCATTCTTCTGATAGTAAGGTAACAGACAGACTTTGCCTGTGAGACCCTTCTCATGGTTAAAATGCTTGAAAGACAGAGAAAAGCACAGGGGTTGACTAGAGTAATCAGAGGTACCTTGGAATTGAACCTGAACCTGAATCTGGAGTTAGGAGATGAACAGGAAGAAGACCAGCAACATGGAAATTAGTGAATAAATTGGAGACTGCAAAGCATCAATCACATTTGTGAAATAGACTGTATAAGAAAAAGTAGAAAGAATGGACTTTTTTGACTTTGTTAAACTTGTGAGGAACTGAAAAGCATTTACCTCACTTCATGTCATTAATGTTTGGAGGGACACTGAGGGGAGTGGAAGAAGGAAAAGTGTAAGTAAAACAATTTCTGTTCTTAGTTTTTCTGTGAAACTTTTCACTATATAAATTGCATGTTTTATAGTAAAGTATTATTAGTTGTTTTTGTATGTGGTAGTTACTAAAATAAATACATGTATTTCCCCATTTCTTCTTTTTTTAGTATTAAGAAATGTAGGCATTGCAGTGCAAAACGAGAAGAAAGGCTAGACAAAAGCATGGGATGGGGTGCAAAAGTACACAGATAATATATGTAGAGCAGATATATTTACTTTTGCATAGGTGAATGTTTGGATAAAGACCCTTGGGTTAATCTAATATCAGGTTTTAAGTGGAAACAAGTAAATATGAGGACGCTGAATATAATGAATTGGCTTAAAATCAAACCCCATGGGAACTCAAAATCATCTTTTCTTGTTTCCCCCTCCCTCTTCCCTGCCCCTCCCCTATTGTATCTCTGGAGTGGAGGGCATGGCATTTCTTTGAACATGGAGAAATGTACAAAGAGAGTATTACCTATGGGAGAACAGGGAAATGCAGAAACTGTAAAACAGTGCAAATATATTGTTCAGGCTGAAAAACAATTTATAAATAATAATATTAGACTTATTAAAGGAAACTGCTCAACTACAGGGATAGTCTACTTAGCCAAATGAAAAACATGCCATTAATTTTACATAGGAAAGACAGAGAGAGCATTAAGGAAACAAATTTACAAGCAAAAGTACGGCATCAAAACTAAAAGCATGGTTAGTGGTCTTTACAAATGCTCCGGTCTTTCTTCTAACTTCAAATGTTTCACTTTTCACGTTTTTGATAAGATTGCTATTAACCCTAGTGGTGCTAACTGTGAGAACCACCTTGAATTCAAGGAATTTGTTTGGCAACTTAAAACTTAATGCCAGTACACCATGCGAGTTGAACAAAACTAGAGTCCACCTGTTCATAAAAGTCACCAAAGAAGCCAGTGCCCTTATTGAGTGAGCTGTAACACTGCTTGGAAGTGGCTTATTATAGTGAGTACAGCAAAAAGTAATAGCATGAGGCAACCATCTAGGAATGGTCAATTTTGCCACTGGTTGTTGTTTCCTCTTACCTTTGCAGGAGAAAAACAGCTGTTCAGCTTTCCTGAAAGGTCAAGTTTTGTCTATGTAGTATATGAGCTGCCTCTGCACATCTGTAGAGTGAAGAATTCTCTCTCATGGTCTTTAGTTTAGGTTAAAAAAACACATGGAGTTGAATAGTCAGGCTTAAAGTAAACTCTGAGATGACTTTAGGTGTAAATGTATGACTTGTTCTCAAGGAAACCTTGTCCTTGTGAAAAATGAGGTGTGGGTTGACTCACCACCCATGTTTATAACTAATATATTCACCTGTCAGATGACAGAGCAATAAGTAAAACAGTCTTCCATGTTACGAACTTCAGGTCTGCCTCATATGTTCAGTCAAATGAAGACAGAGTAAGCTTCAAAAACACAAAACTGAGATGTCAAGGAGGAACTACCTGTTTCCTAGATGGGCTTGTATGCAAGACCCCTTTCAAAACCTATTTAACTTAAATGTTGCTGAAAAGGAGGTTCTAAGGGCAAATTAGCAGAAATGGCTTCCAAATGTACTTTGGCAAAGTGTGGTAAGCTATTGGAGAGTAACCCAAAGGAAATCTGGAACCAGAGGAAACTGGTCCTGAAAAGGGTCCTCATTTTTTTAGTAGCACCAACTAGAAAGCCTTTTTCATTTACACGTGTATGATTTCTCACCTTCTTTAGTATCCCACAGAATGTTTTCTGAAAAATGGTGTCTAAAGGATATCAAAATTCTATCATCCAGGCAGAGAGTTAGAGTTTCCAGAATGGGGTGTATCAAACACTTTCTGCCTTGTGTGAGAAATGTGGTCTGTGGAAAAATTTATGGTAATTACTCTTGGACAGATTGAAAAGAAGGGAGAAGTACCATAATTTTGGACAGTGCTAGATCTTTAGAAGAAACTTGATAATATGAAAAAAGCAAATGAGAACATTCCCTTCCACAGGAATGAGAGAGTTTCTGTCCTGCAGGCCTGGCTACACAGAATATTGGAGCATAGTTTATTTTGCTCTTTTATGAAAGTAATCAAACCATTTTACTTGAGGTGTTAACCACAGTTGAATCAATTCTTGAAAGCCCCCCCCCCCCCCAGAATGAAGTTTCCATGTGAGGGGCTGTATCCTGGTCCTGCTGAGCTTGTTTGCAGTAAGGTTTTATTCCAACAGAATGCATGAAGCATACGGAGTCTGACTGAGCTGAATTGCCACATCTCAGGCTATCATAGCTAGCCTGCAATGAGGGTATGATCCTGATACCCTTTTGTTTATGCACCACATTACTGTGGTGTCTGTGAAAACATGCAAAAGTCCTGGGGGACAAGAAATGCTTCAAGCATTCATAACAGCCAATGCATCCCAGATATTTATGTATTTCTGTCTATTTACAAGATCCCAATGAACTGAGCTGAACTTTTACCCCTTTTGAAACTTCTTCCTATACTAGATCTGAAGCATCTGTGGTAACTGACTGGAAGGTCATTGGAAGGGAGAATGGAAAAACCCAGACTAGAAGAAATCTGGTTTACCCACCATCTAATCTCCCTCTTTACAAATCCCAGAACTGGAATCTGAAAAGTCAGAGCATGTAGATGCTGAATTGAGACTGATCTGAGGCACCATTGTGTTTTCCTCATGTGTAGTCTGGCAAAGGGCATCATGATTATCACCACTGCCATAGTATCCTGTAATCTTCAGGAACACCTTGCTAATGCTCATCTTAGCCTAGAGAGACTCACAAAGAACTGACAAAGCATTGCTTCCTTTGGGGGAAGAAAGGTTCTTCCCAAGGCAAATTCCAGGAAAGATCCCAGGAAAATCATTCTGAGATGGG
Organism: Protopterus annectens; assembly: GCF_019279795.1. Lineage (NCBI taxonomy): Eukaryota > Metazoa > Chordata > Ceratodontiformes > Protopteridae > Protopterus > Protopterus annectens. The sequence continues at coordinate 1,408,538,435 of NC_056725.1, forward strand.
ATGAGAAAAGATTTCTGTAAATTGATTTGAAAACCTAGACTTGAGTTTAAGTTCTTGAACAGTCCCTAGAAAATCTTGAAACCTGGAGAAAGTGTACAAATCTATGACAATTATCCAGTCTATCCAATATGGGAAGAGTGCTGCACACCCCCTACTGTAATACCTTCCCTGGTAAGGTCAAACCAGAAAATGGCCTCCTTTGAAGTAAAAATAAAACCTGAACCCCCAGCTAAACAAGAATATTCAGGAACTATTGTAAAGCTAACCTCCTGCTATTAAGTGAGAACCTGGCAAAATTTCAAGCCCCTATAAACCCTGAGAACACTTCTACCTATGCAGAACTGTTCACAGAAACTCTATACAAGCATGTTAATAGCTGTATAGAGGCAGCTGTACCCACCAGGAAGAAGTACAAAACTAACTCAAAAAACAAGCCACCCTGGTGGAATCACAAAATCAATCAGATGTATAACAGGAGGAAGAAAATAATGGCAAAAATTAGGAGGTGCAGCATCCAGCAGGATAAAAGCACTCATTAAACTAAACAAACAACTCAGAGGATAAATAAAGTCTTCCAAAGCCAAATTTGAGGTAAGTTTGGCCTCCCAGGCCAAGGACAACACAAAACATTTTTTAACTATGTCTGCAACCTCAAAGGCAATACACAATTGTGTGGAGAGCTCATTGTAAATGGAGCCAGGTATATTGAGCCAGAAGATATAACAAACCTCCTGGCTGAAAAATTCAGCTCCAACTTTACTCCTCTCTCCCCCTCAACCTTCCCTCAGGAAATATCATCAAATATAAGGCCCGCTACTATCACTAGGGAGCATGTCCTTAATGCTCTCTCTAAGACCATGAGCACTGCATCAATGGGCCCAGACAATATCCCAGGATGCCTTCTAAATAACATGAAACATGACCTATCAGGCCTTTGGAAATTTAATTACTATTTAACTGTAGCCTCCAAACAGGCTTCGTGCCTCATGAATGGAGAAAGGCAACAGTCATCCCTCTGCATGAAGGTGGGCCATCTACAGACCCTGGAAACTACAGACCCATAAGTCTCACTAGTCTTATATATAAATCCATGGAAAGAATTATCATGGAGATGATCAACAGAGATATAGTAAACCACCAGACCCTGGACCCAACCCAGTTTGGTTTCATAAAGGACAGATCCTGCCTACTCAACCTGGTGGATTTCTTTGAGAAGGGCACCAAAGCAATGGATGAGGGCAAAATTGTTCACACTGCCCACCTTGACCTGGCCAAGGTATTTGACACAATAACCCACTCAGGCATTGTTGACAAACTCAAGAGGTTAGGTACAAATGCATATGTCACCCAGTGGATAGCCAACTGGCTCACAGACAGGACCCAGGAAGTTAGAAGTGGGGAGTCCACCTCTACAAATAAGCCAGTCAAAAGTGGAGTCTCTTTGGGATCAGTCCTTGGACTGCTCCTTTTTGGCATTTACTTCTCAGAAGTCAAGGCCAACGTCAGTGTTCTCTGGCTGACTATGTTTGCAGATGATTGCAAATTAGGAGCTATCATTGAAGCTCACAATGACACAAATATTCTCCAGGAGGGGCTGACAAAGGCAAACAACTGGTGTCAGAGTCATGGACTAAAACTAAATGCTAAGAAATGCCTAGTAGTATCCTTTGGGAAGTCACCCAGTAGTCAGGGACATAGGGGCACACATAGATGGTAATCTAGCCTTTGATCATCACTTGTCTACAGTGGTAAGGAAGGCATTCTATGTTGAGCAACTTATAAACAAAGGTATGGCATCTAAGTCCAAGGAAGTCATTGTTCCACTGTATTTGTCATTCATCAGACCTATCATTGAGTACAATGCCCCCTTTAGTATGTACCTAACCAGACATATCCAACAACTGGAGCATCCACAGAGGTTCCTCACTAAACGAATACAGGGCATAAGTAATATGTTCTATGCAAACTGCTTCAAGGCCGTATTCCTGTATTCTGTCTCCTACAGGCTTTTGAGGGGAGATCTATGCCTGGGATACAGGGCATTGTCAGAACCCACTCTGATAAAGCTCCTGCATATCCACAAAACAAACAGCACCAGAATTACCCATTCTAAAGACTTAAATCTTGCCTGTGATATAAATAGGACCTGCTGGAGAGATAGGTATGTATCCCAGAGGCTACCCTATCTATGGAACAGGCTCCCCATCCATGTAAAGCAGAGTTCCTCCCTAATCCAATTCATGTGCAACTTGGACAGTTGGATGGGAAACTGGAAATTCATCCTTGACTTGGCACCTATGTCTCTGATGCAGACAGGTAACCTGTAAATGGTTCATCTCCCAGGCCCATGCTTACACTTATCAAGGATCTCAGAATTCATCAGAGATTTGGGATGCATGGCTAGGCTTAAAAAGGGCCTTGTGGTTGTTAGACTAGTAAACACCTATGAACCTATAATATGGAAAAATATAAATGCCCTGATGTCTGCAATGAGCAATGATTGGAGCTAGAGATTTTGTGAATACCTTGTTGCAGTGGAGAGTCCAAAGGGTAAAATTGAGAACTGATGTAAGCCAGGCACAGCAGATCTTAAATACCTGAAATGCTTATCAATAGGAATGTGATGTTTTTGGCATCTGTAACTGTAACAAATCATCATACATCTTATGTGTCACTGGCATTTCATTTTGCTCCCATTGAAACACCACCTTCATGTTAACTAAAATGTCAGTGAAATAATTTTCTTCAGCAGAGAAATCTGAAGCCATACTGTCCTTAGAATCAGAATGCACAGACTGAGATGAAACTCCTGAAGTACACCCGTCCCATAGTATATACTGCAGTTCTAACAGCAGATTCATGTCAGAATGACAAGGAGCCTTCTTTTCTAGAGAGAGGATTGCAAAAATGAAGAAAAAGCAGTGATCACTTCCTTGGCAAATGCCAGCAAATATGACCTGTCCATGGAAATAAAAACAAAATACTGGATGTTTTTTAAAATAAGCATGCTCTCCCTGAACAAAGCTTGACGCTTAAGCACTGTACCCAGCATCCTAAACCTCATCTTAGCCAAGAGAAGACTCTTCACCTGCCTCTTTCCCAGACAGCAGCAATAGTGTCTCTCCTTTTCCTGTTAATGGCATTCTTACAACCAAAGAGAATGCTGGCTACCCCCTGATCTTTGGTGGCTTGGAAAGATACTTTTATAGGGCAAAGAAAGTCACCCACTAGAGGCTGAAGTAAACAAGGAGCCAGTCTGGCCCTTAAAAGACTCCTTACACTTTTTTTTTCTTTTTATGCTGTGAGGAAGGTACAGCCATGGTGACCAACTGCTGCTCCATCAATAAGCTGGGAACAAGGGTAATGGAGCAAGTTGTTCTGAGTTTGTTAAACCCACTGATAGTACTCCCATCAATAAGCACAGTATCCTGTCCCAAACATGCACAATGTCAAAATCTGAGGTTTTAAGGCAGAAATGAAACTTTTCCTCCCAAATGTTTAGAAAAGCATCAACATTACAGCCCCCAAATATTAAAGACAATCTATCACATAGTTTCTTAGCAAAAGCAACACATTCTGACAGATAAAAACAGATGTGTTGTTGTCAGTCTTGCCTTTATTCTCATTGATTTGTGGGATCCAATGTGTTGGATGTGTCTTGGCTTTTACCAAAGCTCGAGGACTTCAGCAAAGCTTGTGGGCCCCTTGCCTACCCATAATGCAATTCCTCTACTTCCTCAGGTCTTGTTTGCCATGCTGCAAAGAGGTTCTTCAAGCAAGTTCTGTGCTAACTCTTTGCATTTTTTCTACTGTTATTTCTTTATTACCTAGTAAATTTCCAGTTCATTTTTTTCTTAGTATTATCTGTATAGTTCCTTAGTTAGTAATCCCCTTCTACATTACGATTGTTTAGAACTGATCTATTTCCTTCCTTTCCCTTTCGGTTGCTGCCCATTTTTTATTTGAGTGGTCAACTAGAGTCCATTTACGTTAGAGGACTTCTCCTTCCCTGTCTCAAAGTCCGTTTAAGTTAGAGGACTTTTCCCTCCATGTCCTAAAGTCCGTTTAAGTTAGAGGACTTTCCCTTCTACTGTATCTAAAAAATTTTTCCTTCTTTCTTTCCATGGCCTTTTTTGTTGGGTGTTCTGCAAGATTCCTTTAATATGTCCCAAAAAGAAGGTAAGCTGTTAGGATTTAAAAAGTGCGAGAAGTATAGTAAGAAGATGCCCCTCAGTGACTATCCTTTTTGGGGTCTCTTCATTTACAAGAATCTTGTTTAATATGTCATGCATTTAATCAAAGAGCATTAATGGAATGTAAGAACAAATTGATTTTGAAGGGGTTAATTAAAACCCCTTTGTCTGAGGCTATTTCTTCCTCCATTTCCTCCTCTCCTAAGTCGGGCAAGTCTGAGAGTTCTGGGAACTGGCCTTCACTGGCTCAGAAAGCTTCATCGGAGCTGAGAGCCAAACAGACTAAGACATCTGCTCTGACAGCTCCTATGAAGCAGCCAGCATCTACGGATTGGGGAACCTGCTCGGATCAGTCAAAACCATTGGATCCAAAATCATCCTTGGAGTCAGCTCCGAAGACCCCTTTGCCTAAGGAGTTTTGCTATTGGAGCTGATCTCCATCTTTAGAATCCATTATGTCCCAGCTTCCATCACCCCTCCTTACCAGATTCAGATCCATGATGTTGTCCACTAGGGCCACTAGCAGTCTCTCAGATGAAGATGTGGATAGGGTGGTGCAGAGGCTACTCAAAAGACATGCTTTGGCCAAACTTGTTTTGGATCCAAATCCAAAGGAATTGGATCAGTCGCATCCTCCCTCTGTGGCACCTACTCCTCCTCTGATCCATCCTTCGGTATTGGAGCCAGAAGACTCCGACATCCAGATAGTGTCTGTATGGGGTCCGAGACCTCTCACCTTCTTGGGTCCAATGTCTGTTCTGAGTGTCTTTGCCCAGTCAGAGCAGGAGACATTTGAGAGCCGGTGCTCACTGGTTGGGTCTTTAGAGCCAGTTCAGATCTCTTTGGGTCCGACTCTGTCTCTGGGGGCATTGACGCAGGTGGACTTGGCTTCTACCTCCTCTTCGGAGCTTCTTTCTCCTGCTCTGAGGGATCTTTTGGCTTTGACATCTGTGTTGTCAGGTCTGGGGAGTTCATCTGAGCAGGGAGGGTCTGCCTTTGAAGTTATGAGGAAGGTAATAACTGTAGTCTCTGGCACAGCCTCCCTTGGAGCTTCCTCCCCCTATGTCACAGGTGTCTTTACCTCATCACCTCCATCCACAGGACCATGAAGATTCAAGTCCTAAGGATGTCCCTCAGGGGACTCCCCCCCTCTTCTGAAACTTCCCCAGAATATCTCACTGAGGAAGTTCCTTGGAAGAGATCATGCAAGAGGAAGCATTTTGACTCCTCAGAGGAGTCCATCACTTCAGATACCAACCTTGATGAAGCAGAAGAATCCCCATGGTCACCTCCTGAGGATGTCTCCTTTGGAGACATCCTGGAAATTCTGAAAGAGAGAGGTGATTGGCAGTCCTCTTCCCCTTCTGCCTAGGAGTTGGGACATCTGAAGGCCTTTGGATCTCACCCTTCAACCTTGTGGGTGACTCCCCCCTTCCGATGAGCATATTCAGTTAATCTCTCAGAAGGCCTGGGAGACCCCAGATTCTATAGATCCCACTCCTAGGAAGATAAACAAATACATTACAGTCCCTAAGGACCAAACCTTCTTTACCAAGGATGTAGCAGTAGATGCCATGGTCATGGTGGCTGCCATGAAGAAGAAACTGTCTGAGACCAGTTCCTCTATCCATCCTCCTAATAAGGACTTTAGGACCATGGATAGGTATGGGAATCATGTCTTCTCTTCAGCGGCTTTCACGTTACGCTCACTGAATTACCTTAATCATTTCACCAGACTTCAGAGGGATCTGCTAAAAGAACTATCAGACTCCCTCCAAGGAGCTGTAGCTGTTAAGGCACAGATAAAATCAATGCTTAGCTCACTACCCTCAACTCTGAGGTCAACTCCTCCATGAGACTTATCTCATACAGCAGATGGAGCAAGCAGGACTGTGGGTTCAAGCATCTCCATTAGGTTACAGGCCTGGATGCACCTTTGCGATTTCATGGAGCCTTTTAAGTCTTCCTTTGTTAATGCTCCCATCGATGGCTCCTCCCTTTTTGGGCCCAAGGTAAAGGAAATACTAACCCAGTGTGAACAGGAGGGCAAGACCTTGTCTGCCATTGGAGTATGTTTTTCCACACCCACCAGACCATTTCCAAAAGGTAAGAGGGGTAGTGGGAAGATGTGGTTCAAAGAATCCCAGAGGTCTTACCAAGACACACAGGATGGAAGTTCCCCCAGGGGCAGCAGGGGGAACAATAATAGAAGACACCACCCTCACAGCAGAGGAGGCCTGTCAGACCCTTTCAGCATTCCTGAAGGAGTGTCTGACTGCTCACCTCTGGAGACAGTCGGGGGGGGGGGGTGATTGTCACTGCACCTTGAAGCCTGGCAAAACATATCCAACAACAAATGGGTGCAGGACATAATATTCAGGGGATATGTTATTCCCTTTGACTTCCCTATTCCCATAAATAAATCTGTTCCAGACATTCCATCCAGTCAAAAGGAACAAGCAACACTACAAATTCAAAACTTGCTAAAAAAAAAAAGTGTCAACCAAGAAGTCCCCGCAGACCAGAGAGTATCTGGAACTTACTCAAAATTCTTGTTAGCACCAAAGAAAACAGGGGACTGGAGACCTATTCTGGATCTCAGCAAACTAAACAAATCAGTGAAGAAAACCAAGTTCTGGATGGTAAAAGTGCAGTTGATACATCCATTCCTGGGAAAATGCAATTCAATGTGCTCTATAGATCTTCAGGATGTGTACTACCACATCTTAATGGAAAGACAATCCAGAAGGTTCTTGGTGTTCTGGCTAGGAGCCAGTCACTTCCAGTTTTGAGCTCTGAATTTTGGTCTCACTACAGCCCCTAGAGTGTTCATCAAGTGTATGGCAGTAGTGGTGGCTCACTTGAGATGCAAAGGCTTCTGTGTGTTTCCATATCTGGATGACTGGCTCAAACTGCCTTGACCAGGCTTCTCCTGCAACAAAACACTGAAACACAGCTGAGAGAATCCAGAAGTTAATGTAGATGCTGTAAAACCAGGTCAGTGACCACTCAAAGACCACCAGGATGTAGTTTCAACCACCAAAATTTATTGAAGCGCTTTTCATCTGCTTCATAAGCAGACTTCTTCAGAATACATTAAGAACAATCCAACCTACTACATTTAGTCATCAATTAAGTGTACTAAGTGTTAATTAAAAACCTTAAAGGCAAAAAAACTAAGAACAAAGTTCCTCACAGTCAATTAAGTTGACATTACTTCTTAGAATATACACAGAGCTATCATATTACTTTTCAAATATCTAAATACAAAAACTACGTATGTACATTGAAAAAATTAGGTAGGTTAAGTATTGTATCAATGAATTAAAATACATACTGGTAAAACTAATAAAACAAGTGGACTATGAAGTATAGGAATAAACCTTGTAGAAGTATTATAAAAAATGTTTATAAGGATACAAATGGAATTAAACAAATCCTAAATATAATAAAATAAAATATAACATTCATTTAAATAGTTAGTTAAACAAAAACACTGACATCTCCAATCCATTGCACGTACCTAGTATGTTTAATCCCCCTCTCCACCCTCTTTTGTCCATGTTTGAGCAGGTTTGTGAGGTTGACATAAGATGTACTAAAACAAAAGCAAAATCACACAGTACTCATACCAAAGCATGTGGAAAGTACACTATTAACAACTCTGAAATAGATTGTATACAAGTTCTGCGTTCCAACAATTTACGTATTTGTAAACCCGACAAAGGAGGAGGGGTGGTGATTTTTGACAATAACGACTATTTTGATCGTATGTCAGCATTGCTTGACACTCCAGCATATGCATTGAGTTCTTTAAATTAAGTCAATGGTGCTTACCGAATTATCAAGGAACAGATTGAAGAAATGTTTCTGGAATCATGGATTAATTTAGATTTATATCACTACATGACAACTTCCCACCCCAGGACTCCCTATTTTTTCGGCATACCTAAAATCCACAAAAACTTAACTAATCCACCTATGCGGCCCTTGATCGACAGCCGGGGTTCACCATCTTACGCATACGCTAAAGTGGTGGACCATGTACTTAGTAAATACATTGTTATGGAGACGCAGATCTGTAAAGATTCATGGACTTTCTTGTCCGGAATGAATGAGATCAAATATGAGGATTGTTATAATTTCCTCACGGTGGATGTCAAAGACTTATACACCTGCATCCCGCAGGATATAGCAATTGATTGGGTAGGTGACAGACTGAGAGCTAGGGAAGCCAGTAGTTATGACATCTCATTGGTATGTGAACTTTTGGACCTAACATTACCCAGGAACTTCTTTATGTTCGGGGACAACTACTACTTACAGACTGTGGGGGTTGGTATGGGCTCACCCTATGGGGCTAGTGTGGCGAACATGGTCATGGCACAGTGGGAACACCAATTTGTTTTTAACCACCCCCTGTACAGTAAACATTCAGCATTTTACACACGTTATTTGGATGACATTTTCATTCTTTTCAATGGAGATGAGGCACAGGCTGTAGAATTTGTTGACCACCTAAATGCCACGACAGAATTCCTGGAGTTTACCTTTACTTTTCATGTTAAGCAGATAGCTTATCTTGACATCTTATTAGAGAAGGACTCTACTGCTTTATGTTACACATCGAAGGTACACAGGAAGCCTTCGTACTCTAACACCTTGCTGCACTTTACTAGCTGTCGCCCATTTACACAGAAACGTGCAGTTGTTAAAGGACAGCTTGTAAGGGCAGCAAGAATCACCAGTAGAGATGACATGTTTGATGCTGAATGTACAACACTCAAAGGGATGTTTTTGAGTCGGGGTTATCCTTTTAAACTTATTGATGATCTAATCAAGGAAGTTTCAATTAAAAGGAGGTCTAATGTTTAGGTACCACTTTTACCAATTAAGGAAAGAGTTGTCCCTACCACGTCGATATCCTTTGTTAGTAACCTGAGTCTAGGAATTGTGGATAGGACCATTGAGGTGGATTTACCTAGATTTATCACCACCTTTGCAATGGACAGTGACATTTTGTGGGACATTGTCAGGAAGAACTGGCAACTGTTTAGAGCGGACCCAGGGGTGTCCGCTAAACTAGGTTCGTGTCCAAAGGTGACTTATAGGAAAGACAAGAACCTTAAGTCCTGGTTCGAGATGAAACCTCCCATTACAAGATCCCCTGGAATGTTCAAATGCCATGCTTGTAATTTTTGTAACTACATCATTGAATCTAGTAGATTCTCTGTCAATAATAAAGAGTACAAACTGAAACATAGGAACAACTGCAACTAAGATGTTGGTATATTTAGCGTTATGCCAAAATTGTTCGGCATACTATGTGGGGAAGACTGAACGTAAGTTTAGGGAGCGTATTTATGAACATCAGTACGCTATTAAGAAACACAAATTAACTAACGCCCTTGCCAAACACGTTGTGGAATTCCCCACCCACCAGTTCAAATTCAGAGCTATAGACCAGCTAGTTGTGGATAACAGAGGTGGCCCAGCGTCATTAAAGTTACTGGCACTTGAACTACATTGGCAGATAAGGTTGGAGGCTTACCATTTCCCAGGTCTTAATGAAGCATGTTCCATATCTTGCTTGTTGAGTATTTCAAGTCTTAAAAGGTAGTTGTAGGTATTAGTGCTTTCATTACTATACATTTTCTAGGGGCACTTGTGGTACGGGTGGACATTTATTTACATTCACGTACATGCACTTGCCCTAAAATGCATTGTATTTGGATATATGCATTTATTCCTATTTTGGCACCCTGACAAAGAATCTATGAACTGGGTGCATATTTTTGTTTAACTAACTATTTAAATGAATGTTATATTTTATTTTATTATATTTAGGATTTGTTTAATTCCATTTGTATCCTTATAAACATTTTTTATAATACTTCTACAAGGTTTATTCCTATACTTCATAGTCCACTTGTTTTATTAGTTTTACCAGTATGTATTTTAATTCATTGATACAATGCTTAACCTACCTAATTTTTTCAATGTACATACGTAGTTTTTGTATTTAGATATTTGAAAAGTAATATGATAGTTCTGTGTATATTCTAAGAAGTAATGTCAACTTAATTGACTGTGAGGAACTTTGTTCTTAGTTTTTTTGCCTTTAAGGTTTTTAATTAACACTTAGTACACTTAATTGATGACTAATTAGGGTTTTAAATGTAGTAGGTTGGATTGTTCTTAATGTATTCTGAAGAAGTCTGCTTATGAAGCAGACGAAAAGCGCTTCAATAAATTTTGGTGGTTGAAACTACATCCTGGTGGTCTTTGAGTGGTCACTGACCTGGTTTTACAGCATCTACATTAACTTCTGGATTCTCTCAGCTGTGTTTCAGTGTTTTGTTTCAAAGTATCCTGTGGAATTTGCCGTTTTCCTTAGTATGTCGTCTTCTCCTGCAACAAGCCAGAAAGTACACACTCCAGCTTTGCTCCTCACTAGGCATTATGGTACATTATTTCAAATCTGCTCTAGAGCCATCTCAAAATTTAAATTTTATAGGAGCAGAGATAAAATACCAACATGCTGACAGTAAGACTTCCCCACGACAGAGTTCAAGATCTCTGCTTACATGTGAAAAGGTTAATCAACAAAACTTGAGCCAGTGCAAAACAAGTTTTACAAGTTCTGGGAAAGATGGCAGCATCCATTGCACTTGCTCCTCTAGCTCGCCTTTATATGTGGATACTTCAAAGGTTACTGTCCACACAGTGGCCAGTTCTGGATTTACCAATGTCCCGCAAGATTATCATAACCAATTAATTCAAAAAAGATCTTGAGTGGTGGATTCATTTTCCCACAGTTCCTCAGGGCCATCCCTTCATCCATCCCCCACCTCAGGCCACGGTGACCATGGATGCTTCCCAGATAGGTTGGGCATTATCTGGGCAAGACAGTCCAAGGCACCCGGCAGGAGCATGAGCCTCCCCTGCACATAAACATCCTAGAGATGAGAGCAGTGCTATTGGTGTTGCAAGCATTTCAGAACACTCTCCCTCTAGGAACAATATCAATTCAGTCAGACAGTGTGTCAGTGGTCTAGTACAGAAGCAAATAGGAAGGACCCAGATCGTACCCCCTCTGTTGAGAAGATCTAAAGATTTGGCAATAGGCAATGTCTTCCAACTATTTTCTGAATGCAACCTACATCCCAGGGAAATCCAACGTGATTGCAGACAAATTGAGCAGGGACATATTATGGCATCATGAGTGGCCCCTCAATCAGAATGTAGCGGAAAAGATTTTCCGAAAATGGGGCCAGCCTTGGTGTGATCTTTTTGCCTCACCCACAAATACCAAATGCAGCAACCTTTTTGTCCTGATCCCTCCTATGGGGGGGGGGGGTTACCAAGGGATGCACTTGTTCACGACTGGCCTCTGAGACTCTTATATGGTTTCCCTCTGATTCCCAAAATGTTACAGAAAGCCAGTCATTTGGAGACCATGATAATTCTGATTGCACCCTAATGGCCTCACCAGATCTGGTTTACCTTCCTTCAGCCTCATCTTCTGGATCAACCATGGATTCTAGACCCAGCTCCAGATCTTTTGACACATCCATCAGGATTGGCTCATCCCAACCTTCAAAACCTCAAGTTGATGGCTTGACTGCCCCAGTTCCCTTGATTTCCAGGTTTCCCCTCCTTTCCTCTCTGGTTAAACATATCTTGTTGTTTTCCCTTAAGTCCTCCACAAGAAGATTATACAAGAGTAAATGGAACAGTTTGTCATGTGTGCAAGTGACAATGAAATAGATCCCTTTTCTCCTCCCGTTCATTCTGTTCTAGAATTTCTAGCCAAACTTTTTCATGAGGGTGCAGCTGCTTCTACTATCAAAGTCCAGCTAGCAGTGATCTTTAATTATCATGTGGGAGAAAATGGAACTACAATCATGTCAGACAGACTCCTTAAAGCTTTTTTAAAAGGAATAACTATAATTAGACCCCCATATAAGGATCCCACTCCTCCATGGGACCTAAATTTCATTTTAACAAACATCATGTCAACATCAAGCCACATTTGATATAAAGTTTCTGTCTTTAAAACACTATTTTTACCTCAGCCAGAAGAGACTCGGAGCTGCAAGCCTTGTCCACAAAGCCTCCTTACCTGCTTTTCTATAAAGACAGAGTCTCTTTACGAACTAACCCTTCTTTTCTTCAAAAGGTCATGTCAGAATGTAATCTAAATCAATCCATTGAGCTGCCAGTGTTCTTTCCAAACTATCAGAACAAAGACGAGTATGCCTTACTTCTAAATGTACATAGACAATTACTTTTTTATTTGCATAGAACTGCAAAGATTGGAAAATCAGAGCAGCTGTTAATGTTCTATTCTGAGACTAGAAAAGGACAGCCAGTTTCAAAGATTACTTTACCTATATGGTTCAATTTTTGTATATCCTACATCTACACCTCCAAGAAAAGCTCTCCCATTTCCAGTAAAAGTGCATTCTACCAGATCGCTAGCTACTTCTACAGCTTTCCAAGCTAGGTTACCTTTGGATAACATTTGTGCTGCAGCTACACGGGCGAAACCTCATACCTTTATTATTCATTACAAACTGGATTTGGCCTCCAGGAGTAGAGCCTATTTTGGTTCTGTGGTTCTGAGGAATATACTCCCATGAGCCACCCAAGAATCAGGTTGCTTGGGACACGGTCCCATCAGTGAGAATAAAGTTGAGATTGACAACAACACATAAAGAAGTTATGTACTTAACACAAATGTTCCATGTATGTTGTCCATCTTGACCTGTATTCTCACAACCTGCCCTCCATGCCCCCTTCCAGATCTCCTGGGAGACGTAGCAGACACTGGATTTTAGACTGACATAGCCTCAGAGATACTTTCTTTGGTCCTTAATATGTATTACTACTGTATACCCTCTATACTAAGATAGAGAGTGTTTTTTTTTCCTGTAAGTGCTTTCACTTAGTACTCCTACGCTTCATCAGACATTGTCTGATGAAGCATAGGAGTACTACGAGAAAGCGCGTACATGTTTTTTTACTAATAAAACTAAATAAATCATTTGGTATAATGCCGTGCATGTCCTTTGCCTGCTTGGATTTCTTGCATTATATTTTTGGAGTCTGGTCTAGACTTTATCTGGTGCAGTAGTTTTGCTTTTGCCAGTGGTTTTCTCCTGTTGATTTATAGAGGGGCAAACAAGATCTGAGGAAGTCAGGGAACTGCATTGTAGGTAGGGAATGGGGTCCACGAGCTTTGCTGAAGTCCTCGAGCTTTGGTAAAGGCCAAGATGGATCCGACACATCAGATCCGACCCATCAGTGAGAATAAAGGTTGACATGGACAACACACATGGGACGCTATGATAAGTACATAACTTATTTTTTTCATCATAAAATCATATTGAAGTAGGAAAGTTTTCTCTTCCTTGATCTCTACATTCTTGTTTTTTTCTCTTCCCATTATTTTATCTTCCTTTTCAAAGATTTAACAATGTTTGAACCTCTTCTACTTTTCTGTTTTCTTTCACCCACTATTTTTCATTTCTCAACTTCTTGCACATTTTATTCTCCAACTGTAGTATTTTTTTTCTACTGTTCCTTCCTGAAAATGTATATGTGGCTATTATCCTCACTCAACACTTCATTTTCTCTCTTGTTTGCATTCCCCTCCCCTGCATCACATGCATTCCAGTTGCTTAATGTGCCTTCCATATATTTTTCCAGTTCTCAAATCACCTTGGATTTTCTGTACAAATTCATGTTTTATCATAGTCATCTTTTCTTCCCCACTTCTCGCCAGTATTATGTGCACTATTTTTGTTGATCACAGGTGTTTTGCTACCACTTTAATGTATCATGTGACTTCCAAGATTGTTTCTCCTACTCCCTCTTACTGGTGTTTTCAGAGTTACAACATGGCAGCCTTACTTGTTACTTGTCTTACCTAAAATGCATTTATTCCACAGTGCTCCTCAGCCCCCAACAGAAATTGAAAATTGTCCACCTGCTGATCACTACTCTGACTAACCATCCAGTAAGCCTGGTCAAACAGTATATGTACTAATATGTACCTAATACTTGATAAAACACTTTCAAAAGCCACACTAATAATGTGGTTGGAAAACTTTCTACCCGACTGAAATGCTTCTACTCCATTTCATACCACCTCACCAAAGAAACTAGAAAATCTCTGACAAAGAACATATTTATCCCATGACTAGAATATCCCCTACCCACTACTACCCTATAGCCGGCCTTAGGCATAGGCCAACTAGGCAGCCGCCTAGGGCAATGCTCTAGTAGGGGCACTTTTCCAGTATTTATTTGGTGTAGGTAGACCAGGATAGGGGCACCAGTTGGTGTGATGGGGGGCGCCGTGGAGCCCTTTTGCCTAGGGCAACAGTTAACCTAAGGCCACTCCTGACTACATATAGTGCTTCTAAAATACAAATGGCAATTAATGCCATATATAGATTAATTTGTCTTTCAGCCCAACTCAACCATCACTATCATCCTGTTAAGGTAAACAGGCTTCCAGTCACAGCCAGTTCCACAGTCCTAACCACCCTTTTAAAATCCTAAACATTTTTTCTGACCAACCCTAAGAAATAAACTTCAAATAAAATCCTCTCACCCACTTTTTCAGATAACACATTTTTACCTCTGACTGGTGAAAATCCCATCAGTAAAACTGTCTTTCTAATTAGAATAATTTCCTGTGTTGGTACTTTAAATGGTTTCAGATTATTGGATGACAGAAGATTCTATCCTATGGAAAAGTTGGATAACTGCATTTTGTGTACAAGTGTAATCTTTGAAATATACTGTTTCAGTCTTTTGCTTGTACTTTTGAGCCTGCTGCACCTGAGTTGTGATTGAAAAGGGTCCAAGGACCATCCTACCAAGTTGGTTTGCAAAGAATAAAAATTAGTATTTTTATTAATCCATATCTTTTAGTTATGTACTCACCATAACTTCAGATGTTTGGGATCCATCTCGCCTACATTCTGACTGATGGGTTCGGAGCCGATCCCTCGGCTCCGACTCGGCACGCTTATGCTATAGAGCGAGGCCTCTAATTGGCTGAGATATCTTTATCCCAGGATGCACCACCACTAATCCCCCAGATCTTGTTTGTCCGCATTCATGCACACATGCACAACTTGTTTATATAACATTGTTAGATGTTTCAAGATGAAACAACAGGATTCGGACCTTCTGATATCCTCTGATCTCCAAGGAAGGGGAAGGAGGGTGGGTTATTAGGAATGTAAGCAGATGGATCCCAAACATCTGAAGTTATGGTGAGTACATAACTAAAAGATGTTATGTGATCCTATCTCGCCTACATTCTGACTGATGGGACAGTGTCCCTAGCACCTAAATCCCGGGTGGCTCATTGGAAAACACTCCTGAGCACTGTGGAACCAAATGAAGCTCGTCCTCTAGATGCCACATCTAATTTGTAATGGGAAATGAAGGTGTGCGGGAAGACCATGTAGCCGCAGCACAAATGTCACCAATAGCAAGCTTAGAATGAAATGCTACCAAGTAGCCATAGCCCTTGTAGAATGAGCCTTGACAGAGGTGGTAAGCTCTTTGTTAGAATAAATATAAGCTTGAGTAATACAGTCCCTGATCCATTTGGCAATAGTGACCTTTGTGACAGCGTTGCCCAATTTGTTTTCTGCAAAGGATACAAACAACTGATCTGTTTTCCTTGTTTGTTTGGTCCTATCCAAATAAAAACGTAACTGTCTGTGGACATCTAGTGTGTGGAATATAAATTCCGCTCTGTTAGAGTATTTTGGGAAAAAAACTGGAAGCTCTAACGATTGTTGTAAGCATAAAGTAGAACAAACTTTAGGAACAAAAGAAGGATTTGGTCTGAGGGATACTCTGTCTGTATGAAAAACCAAGTACGGGGGTTTCACTGATAAAGCTTGAAGCTCTGAAACCCTTCTGGCTGAAGTAATCGCCACTACCACTAGAAAGGTTGTCTTCCATGATAGAAACTTTAGATCACAGGTAGCTGCCGGTTCAAAGGGGAAAGAAGTCAAGGCACGCAACACTATATCGAGATCCCATGGAGGTGCAGGATGAGAAATCGGAGGTCTTAATAGAGCAGCACCTTTCAAGAAGGTCTTACACAATCTGTTGCTCATTAAAGGTGGGTCTATGGATTCATGAAAATTAGAAATTGCTGCCAATTGTACTTTGATGGTAGAAACTGAAGAGCCTTGATTGAAAAGAGAGGTCAGAAATTTTAATACTTCTGCCACGGAAATAGAAATGGGGTCCAGGCCCCGGAGTTGAGCCCAAATAGCAAACCTTTTCCATTTGCTAGAATACAGTTTCTTTGTAGCAGACTTATGAGCTGAAGATAATATGTGTACAACATCTGGATCCAGTGTATGACTCCTGACTATCGTTGGAAGAGGAGGAGCCAGGCCGTCAATTTTAAGGTGTGTAGGGACTGGTGGAATAGTCCCGACTGATGAATCAGTAGGTCTGGGACCTGGTCCAGGAACCATGGACCTTCCAGAGCATGTTTCCGAAGATAGGGGAACCACACTTGACGAGGCCAGTAAGGAGCAATTAAGATCATCTTGCTCCCTAAGAGAGATGCCTTTTGAATCACCCTGGGGAGGAGAGGAACTGGAGGGAAGGCATAAAGCAAGCCGGTGGGCCAAGGATGGACTAATGCGTCCATGGGGCTCTTCCCCGGAGCTGGGGTTAGGGAGAAAAATTCTTTGCACTTCGCATTCAGAGGAGTCGCGAAGAGGTCGCAACACGGAACTCCCCATTCGCTGAAAATCTGATTTGCAACTGTCATATTCAGAGACCATTCGTGAGGAGAGAGGATGGTTCTGCTCAATCTGTCGGCTATGACATTGGACTTGCCCGGTATGTGAGTGGCCACTAGGAAGCGTTTGGTCGAGACTGCCCATTCCCAAACTCTTATGGCTTCTCTGCAAAGAGGATAGGATCTGGTCCCTCCCTGTTTGTTCAGGTACCAGACAACTGACATGTTGTCTGAGTGAATAGCAATTACGCCCTGAGGGAGATAATCGTGAAGGACTTGAAGGGACAGGAGTACTGCCCTCATTTCTAGGATGTTGATATGAAGAGGAGTCTCTTCCGGGTGCCATTTGCCTTGGACTGACCTGCCCAGGGAATGCCCCCCCCCACCCCATCTGGGAGGCGTCCGTGGTCAAAGTGGCCGCCGGAGGAGGAAGAACAACGGGTCGTCCCTGATCCAAATTGGAGGGCACTAGCCACCAGCGAAGGTCCCGTTTGCAAGATTCCGTGATCCATATGAAGTGATTGAGAGGGAGTTCCTGAAAGGACCACTGAGTTGAAAGAAGCCACTGGAGGATTCTCATGTGCAACCTTGCCAAGGGGACTAGAAGAACCGTGGCAGACATGGATCCCAATAGCTGCAGGACCATTCTGGCTGGGGCTTTGGACCTGGGGAGTAAGGCTCGAACTTGATTTTGTATGGTTTGAATTCTGTCTGTAGGTAGATAGACCCGCATCTGGTTTGAGTCTATCTCTACCCCTATGAATCTTATTCTTTGAGAAGGCCGCAACACAGACTTTGGCCAATTGAAGGTGATTCCAAGGGAATTGCCCAGTGATATAGTGGCTTGTAGGCTCTGCAGAAGTAGATGCTTGGAGGTGGCAGTTAGGAGCCAGTCGTCTAGGTACGGAAACACCTGGAATCCTAGACTTCTCAGGTGAGCAGTCACTACTGCCAAGCACTTGGTGAACACCCTGGGGGCTGTGGTGAGACCAAAGGGCAGCGCACGGAACTGAAAATGACTGCCTCCTAGGCTGAAGCGCAGATGTCTCCTGGACGTTTGATGTATCCTGATATGATAATATGCGTCCCTGAGATCTATGGAGCACATCCAAACACCCTTCTCCAACAATGGGAGAATGGTTTGTAGAGTGACCATTCGGAACTTGGACTTTCTGACTGAACGGTTTAGGATGCTTAGGTCCAAAATGGGCCTCAAGTCCCCGGTCTTTTTTGGCACCAAAAAGAATCTTGAGTAAGTCCCTAATCCGATCTGGTCTGCGGGGACCGGTTGGATGACTCCTTTTTGCAGCAGCTTTGAAATTTCTGAGGCTGCGGTATCCCGTTGACTGGGTGGCGGGTCCGGGATTTTTTTGGACTGAGGGGGGGAGTGAGAGAATGGGATGGAGTAACCTCCGGCGATAATCCGAAGCACCCATCGGTCCTGAGTGATCCCTTCCCAGGCCTTCAGGTGCTTCGAGAAACGACCCCCGACTAGCTCTGGAGCAGCACAGCCGGGCAATCCCTCAGGGACTATGAAAAGGTGAAGAGCCACGAAAGGACTCGCGGTCTCCAGTGTTGCGAGGGCCTCTGCCGCCTCTGGGACGGCGTCTTCCGGATGAATTTCCCCCTCCTCTGCCTCTGGAGGGGGAACCTTCCTGCTGAGAGGGGTAAGGCTTCTGAGATCTACGGAACCACATTTTCCCTCCTCTTTTAGCCTTGGGATAAGGCCGAAAGGGAGTGGAAAATCGTGCCCCTACGGCAGTCAGTCTTACCTTCCTGTTCACAGTGGGTTAGTGTGTCTTTTACCTTGGGTCCAAACAGGGAGGACCCATCAAAGGGGGCGTCAGCAAATGAAGACTTAAAGGCCTCCGCGAAATGACACAGGTGGAGCCAGGCTTGTCTCCATAGAGCAATGCCTGTACCCGCCGCTCTACTCACCCCTTCAGCCGCATACGAAATGAGCCTCATGGACGAGTTCGAAATGGACGACATTGTAGCCAGCTGAGAGCCAACCATCTGGGCCAGCTCCTCAGGCAGGTTACCCAAGAGGGTATCGGATAGCTCCTTAATCAGATCCCTCTGAAATCTCGTAAAGTGCGTCAGGTAGTTCAAGGACCTCAGTGTAAAGGCTGCTGAACTAAGGGTGCGCTTTCCATACCGATCCATGCTCCTAGACTCCTTATTAGGAGGATGGACGGACGTAGAAGCCTCTGCTACATCTTGCTGGGTAGCAGATGCCACCACCATAGCATCTACAGCCACACCTTTAGTAAGGAACTCTCTATCCGGGGGCGCCGAGAGAAATTTGTTCGGACGAGCGGGCACCTGTTCCACAGAGTCTGGGTGTTCCCACGCCCTTTGACAGATCAAATCCAAGAGCTCGTCGAAGGGCGGAGACACCCAGGAGGCGGAGGGCTGAGCCCCGAAGGCCTTCAGGAACACCGACTCATCAGCAGAGGGAGGTTTGGACTGCCAGCCGCCTCGTTGTTTTAGGGCTTCCAGGATGTCTGCAAAGGAGACATCATCCGAGGACGACTTGGGGGACCCTTCTGCATCATCGAGATCAGTGTCAGATCTCAGAGACTCATCAGGGGAGTCAACGTGCTTCCTCTTGCACAATCTCTTCCTGGGAGGTTCTTCCGAAGAGGCTTCAGAAGGACCTCCAGGAGGGGGAGAAACCCCAGTGGGGGTAACCTGAGGCCCAGGGGCTCCGCTGTCTAAGGACAGGGGGACTGCCAATGACCCAGTCTCCAAATGTAGGGAAGGAGCCGGGGAAACTGTGGAGGTAGCCAAGGAAGATTTGGCGAAAGCACTCCTCATAGCCCTGAAGGCGGGACCACCAGAATCCTGGGAGGGTCCCACCTCCGTGGCCACGACAGTGGACGGTACTCCCGCCACCGACGCACCGAGAGGGAGACTTGGGACCGAAAGCATCAATCCCGAAGCCTCCCCCCCAGGGCCGAAGGAAGAAGTCCGTGTACTGAACTCCAACCCAAGAGCCGGAGTTGGAGCAAGGGTCGGGCCCGACCCGAACACCTCCACAGGTTCCACCAGCACCGGCTCCAACGGTGCTGAAGCTGTTGGAGGAGGAAACACTGTAGGGGAGTGGACCATCGGCTCCGAAGCCAAATGGGCTGGAGCCGAAACCATCTTTTGGAACACTGGAGACTGGAAGAGTCGAAGGAGTACCCTGTCGATGTCCGAATCAGACATCTTGGATGATCTCGAGGATACCGATCGGGCCCGAACCGATTTCTCCATCGGCTCCGAAGGGCTCGGGGACCGGCTCCGAAACGACTCAACAATTATCGGCTCCGAGGAAGGTTTCAAGGAAATTTCCCTCGGTACCGATAAGGACTTCGGCTCCGAGGGGGAAGAGTCTGAGCCGATAACCCTTATCGGCTCCAATATCAGTGGAGCCGATGAGGGTGAGCCGCCTCTCGATGCCCTAGACCTCGGCTCCGAAACCAGAGGGGTCGAGGCTGGAGGCATCGAGGCAGACCGTTCCGACCTCGGCTCCGAAGTCCGTGGAGCCGATGGAGAAGTCTGCTTAGTTTTCTTAGCAGTCGGTTCCAACTGACTGGTCAGAGCCGACGCTTTCCTCTTTTTAGAAGGAGACGGAGAGGAAGATAAAGCCTCCTCGAAGGAAGGCTTGATTAATCCCTTGAGGATTAATTTGTTTTTCCTCTCCTGGAGGACTCTCGAAGAGAACGCGTGGCACACACTACACGACTCTTGCAAATGCTTAGCACCTAAGCAATAGACGCACGAGGCGTGGTCGTCCGTTATGGACATTTTAAAACCACACCTCGTGCATTTCTTAAACCCGGAGGGTTTGTGTTCTTTAGACATAATTATCCAAGTGACAAAAACACTAAACTTTAGTTAAACACCACAAGTTTAAGAGATATAACGTTTAACCAGCCTAAACTTTAACAAATATAACAATAATATATATATATATATATATATATATATATATATATTTTTTTTTAAAACTAAACAGTTAGTGGACAAAAAACGAGATAAAGAGGGTCAAGACCCTCTAACTTAAACGGGTACTTGACCCAAGAATATTCACAAACAGCAAAGTAACAGGGGAAGGCCCCTCTAACTAAAACGGGAAACCTTCCCTGACTAAAAATTTCACGAGTTTACTAACAGAAAATCACCAAACACACCAAAATAGTAACAATAGCTGTTAAAACAGCTTTTGGGTTCAAAGTAAAGAACTTTGTGACAGGAAAAATCCTAATAACTAGTACTTAGCCCAGCCAATGTTGAGACCACGTCTAAGCTTGATAGCGGCAAACGAGATCTGGGGGATTAGTGGTGGTGCATCCTGGGATAAAGATAGCTCAGCCAATTAGAGGCCTCGCTCTATAGCATAAGCGTGCTGAGTCGGAGCCGAGGGATCGGCTCCGAACCCATCAGTCAGAATGTAGGCGAGATAGGATCACATAACATCTTCTGCTATCACTTTATCACATGGCTTCCAAGATTCTTCTCCCTGTTGTTCCTCCCTACCCTGTTTCTTTTTAATTCCCCATTGCCGTTTATTCCTTACCTTCTCTCATATAGATAAATATATAAAACATTACCCATTTTTTAAATCTCTGACATTTCCTTTCTTAGCACATTCTTTTACCTCTTATAATTATTTTCCTGTCTGTTAGCCACCCATATTTTCTTATACTCCTTTGTCTGTATTATCTCCACCATTGTTCTCCCTTTGTCTTTACATATCCTTCGAGCAGCCAAGCAGCCATACTACTGAAATGCCTGTCTTCCAATCTCCCATCTTGCCTTGCTTTCACCCTCCCCTCGCAGTCTTCCATTATCCATTTCCTTTCTTTCCTTTGTCTTCTTTTCTTCTGAAAATGTTTTTATTGGGTTTTCAAAACAACAGTGATAGTATTCTGCTCAAGACAGCCAAACCTCAAAGTAGAAAATCTGCAAATTCTGTACAGTACCTTGAGGAGCTCAGATGATAATAGGCTAAACAAAACATCAGTTTAGAGTACAGCAATCTGAGGCACAAGCGTCTCTACAGTTAAAAGTAAACTTTCTTGAAAACAAACACTAATATCCTTGAACTTGATATCACAGCCCTGAACACACTGTTAATTCCAACCATTTTGCTGTAATAAGAATAGCATATTCGCACAAAGCTCTGATTGACTGTGCTACCCTGATATTAAAAGCAGCCATTTCTGTACTACAGATGTAGTACAGAATATCACTGTCATCCTGCTAAAGCTAAACTGGTTCCAGTCCCAGCCAATTCTACAGTCCTGTGCACCCTTTCAAAATAGTGGTGAGAGTGGAGGATGACTTCCAACAAGAGGTGACAACCCCTGGTAACTGCTAGAGAGAAAAAGGCCCATATTAACTGCATCCTCATTATAAGTAACCAATCTAGTACAGGGAAATTAAATACTTTCAGGCTCTCTCTACAATAGTCCTTCTCTCCAATGTGTGTCAAGTAAAAATGTAAATGTTTGACTTACTGTACTTGAAGCAAAAATATGAGAGCATGTCCATTTTTTTTAGGGCTGAAGCAACAACGGTGATAAAGCAAGGCTTTGTGTATAATCTTCCTGCAAGTAAATATATGTCACATTAGTAGAGGCAATATTTCAGTGAGTTGGAACCTGAGCACAATCCTCTCTTCCCGTTTTATTCAGAAAGATCCAGTTAAGATAGAAATGGTGATTCAGAAAGCATGAAGAGCATGTTATACCAGATTCTTCATCATGTTTTGTACAGGGGAGAAGGATGTGGGTACACCACAGTTATGTACCTATATAGCATCTGAAATCATACCTAGCTGCTTTGGTGTAAGTACTGCAACAGGTATGCCTTACATTTTTGTATGAAAAATAGCATGCAGCTTTGGATATAACCTAATGAGATGTTTGTGAAATCAATGAAACCAATAGACCACACCTGCCTATTTCAGTAGAACTGAGCTCAAACTCCCATGTATACTCAATAAGGTGGAATAAAATGAAATTGCTGCTGTCTGCTGACAACCATGTTAGTAACTTAGGTAAGACTTTTGTACTCTCCCTAAACATAACTGATAACTCAGTATTAGTGAGTACTGAAGGACCATGGTCATCTTCCTCTGAAAATATAGAGTGAGACTCTCCAACATAAGACCCATCTCTCTCAGTGGCGTAAACAATCTGTTTTCCTTCAGTCCATTCAGTGTTGCTCCATAATTAGGGTGTGCCAGCAGTTTTGAATTCACCAGTTCACTCACAGAGACTCCCCATGCTTTAGAACAAAATTCCTAACTACATTAGGCAGAGCCTCTTGCTAACACTCTTCAAGAGAAACCTTGACGAGCAGATGGGTAACAGAAAATACACCCCTGGGATCACTTCATTGGCTCTTCTTGACAGAGGCTCAGTTAATTAATCAATGGGGCAGTGAAGGCTGACACACTCTGGCTAAGCTTATAAATGCCCTTGGGCAGATAGCCTAGTACCTACCTATGAACCATGTTGAGGGCCAGAACATAGGAAAAATTATTTTTCTGTTGTAGATTTTCTGGCTGAGGGAGGAGCATCACCCAACCTGGGGGCCAAGGGCACCCATGTAAAACTCTTCATTTTATCCCACCTTCATAATATCAGGTGGGAAGATAAAAGTGGTGTTCAGTGGGTATAACCACTTTGGAAGCAGCCCTGATGGAACAAAACTTCTGTTTAAACAATAGCAAAAGCAGAAACTTCCAGTAAATGAGTGTTACTAGATCCCAGGTGACTGGAGAATAAAATGTTCACCCATCTCAATAAGTATGTTCTTAACATTCACTCCATATGTTAAACTCCCATAGTAGGCATAAATGTTTGAATATACTGACTGGAGAAAAAAATTATACCCCAGTGCTATTGACTTAAATTACATTTATCCGGTGTCCAAAAAGTATGCCAATTTTTGCTATAGGGGCATGTTATCAGAGAACATGTACAAAGGGTCTTATATAAAAAAAAAGAAGTGCCTTGAACTAGACTTCTTCTAACAGAAACAACTCTTATCTCACTCCTCATTTCTAATTAAGCAGCATAAATGCTCAACAGTCCGAATGAAAAAAAAAATGTGTGTGTGCAGTTAAGGGCACCCTTGCCTCTTTCCCTGTCTTAAGACATGGGGAGAAGATTAAAAGCAGTCGGTCACCATAGGGGTGACTGAAATGTAAGCTTTCCTAAAGAAACCACTAATTTGCTCTATAAATTAAAACATTCCAAAACTTTGAAAAAAAAAAGGTTGGTTGCTTAATGGTATTACATGCTGCCTTTGTATGCATAGCAAAGGTCAGAAAAGAGTATCCCACTGCCTTTGCCAAGGCCAGTTCCCACATAACATGTCTGATGATATCCCTGGTTCAACAAATATATATAAATTCATACTCAGGTGTGCAATGTTTCAGACTTGCCAATCATATTTCTTACTAATAATAGTTTTCATCCCCCCAATTATCACTAACTGCTAACCAGTCACATGTGTTCTCCTTTATCCTGATCTCCACCTATAGCATAAGAAAACGTCTAGTGAAACTAAAACCAACATCTCTAGCTGCTGATAAACTTCTAGTAGATTACCTAAAAATAGCTGATGCCATGGCTTTCCTTGTATCCATGCTGATGAACCAAGCCATATTTGAGAGATATGTCCCAGTCATCTGGGAAAAAACCCTATAAAAATACTACTCCACATAGATGGCAACAGATTTTTCCTGCTATAGATGTTTTGCCATGCTATGCCTACTAAAATACTAGAAAAAGAGATCAACTAACAATGTATGCAAGACATTAACTTCTTTCCAAAAGCCAGCATGGTCTCAGACCTCACCATAATACTACCGCTGCTCTCAACTTTACCAGTATCATTTACCAACATAGTGATGATGGCAACCTGGTATCTTCACTATTCACAAATTTATCAAAAACATTTGACAACATATCCCATCAACATCTTACTAAACGTTCTTCTCTCAGCGTCACCCAACTCTCCCACTCTCTCATGGTTCCATAGTTATCTGACTGACAGGCAGCAAGCATCAAATTTAAAAAAAATCAGTTCTGCTTCCTACCACTCACGATGGCATCCCACAAAGATCATTACTAGGCCCCTCTTATTCAACATTTTTATAAATAAACTAAAGATCCTAGGTGACTGTAGAATACAATGTTCAAAGAGCCAGAAACTCTCAAGGCACTTCCAAAATTGAAGCAGGTTGTGCTAGTGCACATAAACTTGAATGTACACCCTATAATGTGGATACATTTATTTATTAAATAAAATGTTGAGTACTTTCATCTCTACACAAAGGACTTCATCAGAACATTAAAATGAATATAACACCACACCTAAATAGCAAATTCAAAAGGACAAATGACATTAAACAACCAATCATATCCAGGAACACTCATCTGAAAAACTAAAGTAACAGTAATTGAACAATAAAATCGTTAATGCAATAAATCAAAATAAACCTAGTCTAAGCATATGCAGGAAAACATTTTTGAAATATAACTTAAAGGGTAAAGAAACAACCAGTAAAAACAAGGCATAACCTCCAACTACAATTTAGCTGTATGCATTTTGAGAACACAGTTAATTCAAGTCTTATAACTTAAACCAGACCCCCTACCTTACCAGAAAAACCTTATCTCTATCTAAGGTGGTTGTCCCTCGAGCAGTCCTTCAAGCCAGTTTATGTATGCTGACTTTGTTTATTGTCTATGTACTTGCTCGGGTGAACCCAGCCCTCAGTAGTTGCCTCTTATCGTCAGACTGCTAGCACCCCCTTAACATTCTACTTACTTTCTCCTTTCCCCTGTATTCTTTAGTCTATAACTATTGCTGCTATTTGCATTGGAGTTAGACTGCTGTTACTACTTTCATTTGTAGAATGCTATGTTTGCAATAACTAAACAATTGTTCCTTGCATAAAACTTTATATTTAGTGCTGGAGTAAGTGCCTGTAGGACTGTATGAGTGATGCTTAATCTGCACTGTTTATTGAGCTAACTGATACGGCACCACTACAGGCTTTTAGCATCTCCTTAATGTTGCCTGTTATGTATGTTGAATTAATCTTTAACGGCAATGACAGGGACTGTTAGCAGCGATTCATTACTTGGCAGTGTTTTATGAAGCTTTTACTTAGAGGATGCACTCCTTAATGTTGCCTGTTATGTATGTTGAATTAATCTGTAACATTCTGTGATCTCTTAAACCTGAGGGTACAATTTAGTAGTTGCTGGGGCCGCAACATTTAATGTAAATCAGGCAAGGGATTCTGGCTGCCCGAGGCTTCAATCTCTTCCTCCATTTGTAAGTTTCACTCTGTGCACAAGTGGCATCCCTTGTAGATGTATTATAGCCTTTTTAATGGATTTTGTCTGAACCTTGCTACCACACAGCGAAAAGCTGTTTTCTAGCACCCCAAAACATTCGCTTTCTGTAATATAACTAAGGCTGTAAAACAGAACCACGTTTACTGGTTACTTGCGGTAGTTTCGCCTTTACAAAGAGATTGCCCGAGGCTTTATTCTCAACCTCCGTTTGTAACTTTCAATCTATGTACAAGCGGCAACCCTCGTGGATGTATTTTAGCTTTTTTTAATGGATACTGTCTGACCCTTGCTACCTTACAGCAACAAGCTGTTTTCTAGCTCCCCAAAACAGTTCACGTTCTTTAATGTAATTAAGGCTGTAAAACAGAACCAATTTTACTGGTTACCTGCGGCAGTGTCTCCTTTTACTAAGAGATTCCCATACATCATTTTAGAAGACTGTAACTCCTCCTAGACTGCAAGTGGCCTTATTTACTCACCTCTATGTCAGTAATAATACAGACAATTGCTAAGTACATAGCCTGGCTAAAGAATTATGTGTATCTCAAGCTACATCCCCCTAATAATGCACATTGAAACCACACGATGAACAAGTGATCTATGTTGATGTTGCATATTGTTCCTAAGTTAGCTCAGTTTTGTAGTTGCACGAATATATTGCTGCCTCCTAGGACCCTCTAGGTAGCTTGCTCTATCTATGGTGCTTGCTTATTGTATGATATACTTGCAACTGTTTTATATGTAATATTTTAAAACTTTAGTGCTTATCCATTGTTTTCCTGCTTCAGACTTCTGTTGTAACTGTTATTTCCCTGTGTAACTGATTTCTCTCCCTCTTCAAGATCTTGTGACCACATCTGCATCCCTACCAGACCCCCCCTACCTTACCGGGAAGAACCTTATCTCTATCTAAGCAGGTTGTCCCTTGAGCTGTCCTACAAGGCATTGTATGTATGCTGACTGAGTTTGTTTATTGTCTCTGTACTTGCTCAGGTGAACCCAGCCCTCAGTAGTTGCCTCTTATCACCAGACTGCTAATACCCTATTAAAACTCTACTTACTTTCTCCTTTCCCGTTTTATTCTTTAGTCTGCCATGTTATCTGTACCAACTGACCATCTATTCTACTTACTCTCCCTCCCACTACTCTATATACCTCTGTAAACCTCCTCTTCTGCCCCAGTTTACCTCTTTCATACTCTGTTCCTGTACTTACTCTGCATCCCCCAGTCATATACCTGCCACTGCTTATTCCGCTCCTTTCACACCCTGTACTCACTGTCCTACCTACCAGCTACAAATTTATTTTTCCTTCTACTTCTGCCCCCTCCCATTTCTCCCCTCCTAACCCCCACAGCAGATTACCTATGGTCAACACACTGTGGACTATCTGCTGATTGACTTTGCTCACTCCCTAGCTTGTCCATACCTCTCTACACTCTTTTCTAGTACAACGTCTAC
Organism: Protopterus annectens; assembly: GCF_019279795.1. Lineage (NCBI taxonomy): Eukaryota > Metazoa > Chordata > Ceratodontiformes > Protopteridae > Protopterus > Protopterus annectens. The sequence goes on from NC_056725.1 coordinate 1,408,566,258, forward strand.
TGTTTGCCTTATCTGGGTGATTGTCGATGCAGGGCCCTGTATGCTGTCTCCAGCTAAACCCGCTCTGTTTGCCCTCACTACGCTTGGGCTCACTTTGCTCCCCTACCCCCATTCCCACCCACCCCGTTCTCATTTGATTTATACATAGCCTAAAACCCTCCCCCTCCCAGACACCCAATCCCCATCACCTCCCACAATCCCCTGCCCTACCTCACTTCTGCTCCTCACTTCTAGCCACTTCTCCCAAGAATCAAACTCCTCCCCTCTACTCTCACCTTATTCCCACCCTTTTCAAACTTGCACACCCCAATGAAATACCATAAACCCATTCTCATCTATACCCTCCTTCTCAATCTCCTATTTCTATCCTACAACTTTACCTCGTTTGACTCACATCTAGTCACACACTTCATATCACCCACTCTACCATGCCCCTGCCTCCCCATACCAATATTACAGTAACATAGGCCCTCAACTCTTTACTCACTCAACCTCTCTTTTCTCACCCTTCAAACTCCTACGCAACCCACCAAGCCAAACCCTAATTTCCTACATACCTCACAACTATAAACAAACATACTTTCCATCTACTTCACTCCATCACCCACATCCAGCTGCTATCTGACATCCACCCCAACCCAGGACCAATAAGCTGTAAACCACAGCACATACTAACTTCCACATACTCCACAACCTCTCCATCCTATTCTCACTCACATCCCCTCCCTCCCTTCAAAAAATCCTCCAACTCAGACCTACACCTTTTAAATCTCAACCTCCGTAGCATCCTAAATAAGACCAATGACCTACATGCTACACTATCCCACTACTCTCCAGATATAGTAGTGTTAACTGAAACCTGGCTAAAGCCCTACATTAATGATACAGAAATTTTAACACCAGGCTACAACATTATACAAATGGATAGGCTCAACAAATGTGGCGGGGGTGTTGCAGTAATGTTTAAAAATACCCTCAAAATAACCCAACTGAACTGCTCACTTCCCACTATCTCTAACTCAGGACTATTACTCGCCCACCTTGAAATCAATCCCAATAAAGGAATAGCTATAATAGCCACCTACCTCCCTCCTGGTAACAACCTCCCTAGTATCAAACACCTACACTCCTAGGCATCCATTGAATTCACCCAAGAAACCTTTATTCTTGGTGACTTCAACCTAGATTGGCTAGCCTGTACTACTACCAACCCATCCAACTTTATTAATCTCTATTTCTTTACCCAGACCATAAACTGCTCAACACATATTGATAAACACTTCAACAAGCACTCTACTTTAGACTGGATCCTAACCAACAGACCCACGCAAGGTCACTTAGCTGGATGCCTACCAGACACCCTCAGTGACCACTACCTAACATTTCTTTATAAGAAACGTGTTTACCCAGAAAGTAACATTATTTACAAACACATTACTACCAAAAAACATTTCTCCCTCACTACTTTCCACCTACGACTACAGCAATGTAACTGGGCCCCTCTCAAATACCTACCATTAGATGATGAGTTCAGTACTTCAAAAAAAACTTCCTTACTACTCTCAATAAACTAGCCCCCACCATAAAAATTCATGTTAGGACCAAGCCTCTCCCATGGTTGTCCAAAAGTACCAAATTACTGATGCAAAGCAGAGACATTGCCTGGTCAAAATATCATACAACTAGAGAAAAATCAGACCTAACCAACTATCAACAGCTAAGAAACTTAACAAAAAACAATTAAAATGTGACAAACAAGCATACTTCTTATCATGTCAGCAAAAAAACAAAATCACCCAAAAACTTTCTGGCATTGTATCAACCAACTCTTAACCTAGGTCAACACCCCCGACCTCCTCCAATAACACTTACCCCATAGCTACCCAGTTTAACACCCAATTCATCAGTGCAGTAACCTCTCTTCTGGACAACCAACCATCTCAGCCACTTACCATCCCTAGCACCACTATACTCAATCACAATCCCCTCTTCTTCACAACTATACAAACAAACTACATAAAAACTCTCTTATCCAAACTCAAACCAAGCCTCACAGCTGCTGACAATCTCCCTAATGAATTCCTGAAACTGGCAGCCCCTGTAATTGCATATCCCATCTCCATACTCATGAACTGTTCTATCAAGGAACAGTATGTACCTCACATTTGGAAAATATCTCATATTATTCCACTCCATAAAGGTGGTCCATCCAAAGAAATAAACTTCCACCCATAGCAATCCTCCCCCCCCTCGCAAAAATCCTAGAGAAATGCATCCACAACCAACTCTTAAATTACTTCCTTCTCAACAACCTACTTGCCAACTCTCAACATGGTTTCCAACCAAAGCACAGTACTAGTACAGCTCTCCTTGCCTCTACTGACTCCATCCACCAACACCTGAACAAAAGAATACAGGTTGCTTCAATATTTCTAGACATGCCTAAAGCCTTCGACACTGTCTCCCATCAACTCCTTCTTAACAAACTATCCACCCATGGCCTTAGCTCATCTGCACTAACCTGGTTCCACAGTTATCTTTTTAACCGTCAACAGGCCACAATATGGGACTCCTCCCTCTCCCCTCTCTTCCCCACCTCTGTGGGATTCCCTCTAGGTTCCATTCTTGGTCCACTCCTCTTTATCATATTCACCAATAACCTCTGTACAGCAACCCAGCATGCCACCATTGTTCAGTACGCTGACGACTCTACCCTTATCTGTTCTGCTCCCTCCACCCAAGATCTCCAAATCAGAATGCAATCTGCTTTTCAGAACATCGAATCCTACCTCTCAACACCAACTCATATTAAATCCCAGCAAAACCAAACTTATAGTATTTAGAAATAACAAATCTAAAATTTCACAAATCCCCCTATCCATCACCTCTGCTAATGGTACCAAAATTACCCCCACTGACCACACAAAACTCTTAGGTATTACCATAGATGAATACTTCAGATTTGACATACATATTGCCCAAACCATCAAAAAAGTCGACATCAAATTAGGCAGCCTGTATAGAGCCAAGCCATTCCTAACACCAAACTCCAGGCTTGTCACTGCATGCACACACCTCCTAAGTACCCTTCTCTATGGTTCCATTGTTTTCACAAACCTCCGGAAATCTGACCTCAATAAACTGGAATCATGTTACCATAAAAATCCCTAAATTTGCCACTAACCTCCCATTCACATCCCACCACTGCTCATCACTTTCAGCATTAAACTGGCTAGAGCTACCAAGCCTTCTCTCTCTCAATCATCTAGCCTTAACCCACAAAATAATCTACAATCCCAATAATTGCCCTGCCCTGTCCTCCTTACTTTAACCACACTCCAGCCATCGTACTCTCAGATCCTCCAACAAACTCTTACTTAAGGAGTCTAACTCCCACAACCAACACAGCAGCTCCCTCTATTCCCACAACATAACCAAGCTCTGGATCTCCCTCCTAGAAACCCTAAGGAACATACCCTCAAATGATCATTTCAAAACAGTACTAAAACACCACCTCAGCAACCACTTGCTATGCTCCTGCCACTCCCCTGCTTAAACCTTCTCTCCTCTCTTGTTAGCTATTCTCAGGACATGCTCTTCTCCTGCTTCATTTGTAACTTATCTCTACTCCATCTACCACCTTTGCCATCAGCTCTCTCAACTTGTAAATAATGCTTTACTTCAGCTTCTTTTTTATTCACTACAGAGCTGCTCCATTAGCAGGTTTTTAGTTTCCCACCATCCTGTTCAGTTTGTTCATCAAGGTAGATCTTCTCCTAGGGTGTACACCATTAAACACACAATTCTCATGGAATGTTTCTTCTTGATATATGATGTTTTTGCTATTGTAGAAATGCATACTATTTTGTGATGTTTCTTTCTGATTTATAAAATTGCATGCTAATTTGTTATAATCTATGCACCTAAAAATCTACTTGTATTTTTCTGAGGAGCTTTTCTCCCCGGGTCTCCACTGAAAACAGGCCTCTGGCCCAGTTGGACATTCCCAGTCAACAAAATGTAATAAATAAATAGTCATAGGGCAATGCATGCCTAGTATCTGTAGTCTGAGGACCTGTACCTAGTAATGGAAAAATTATCAGCTTTTTTTTTTTTTTTGCAAACATCATCCTTAATGTTATTTATGCATTACGTTGGTAGCCCCTTTTGGTGAATGTGTTTATTAATTTATGGATCTCAAGCAAAAACTGCTCCTCCTCCTCCTCTGACACAATTCTCAAAACACATACCATCTGACCCTTCACAAGGCTTTTTTTTTCTGTGTGAAAGGGTGGTTACTACAATATTGCAGGAAAGTGATGGAGTAAGTGGGTTTTCTATAAAATAAAGAACTGAATCTTTGCTTGTCCACACATTTCACCAAAGTAATATCTAAATGGTTATTTTTTTCATTGCAGTTAGAAGATGTAAATTTAAAAAAATCTGTTAATGCATTTAAAAAATCTATAAATCTCTCCAGCTCTGTTACACTACCTTTCCATACAATAAATATATTGTCCAAAATGTGGACATAGGTGGCAGTAAGACCCATAAAATTAGATTTAAAAAAACAAGTTCTGCTCCCAATACCAAAGAATTATATTTGCATATGTGGGGATGTAAGCCGCTCCCATTGCTACCCCAGATATTTGTCTAAAATATTCATCTCCATAGTACAGAAAATTATTGTAAAGAATAAATTCCATTAGCTCTGTTAGCATGTTAACATTCCTAGATGGGATATCTGCAAAGCTTGCACAAGCCTCTCTAAAGCACTTAAGACCAAGGAGGTGGGGTATACAAGAAAAAGGTCGACAACATCAACAGTGATCAATAACCATTCATCATTGTAGAACACCTGCTTCATATACCTTAAAAAGTCCCATGAATCATGCAAAATATATACATAGTCCTTATTTTTTTTTCAAATACCATCAATATAGTTGGCTAAAGGATGTGTCTTAGATTCAGCAGCTGAAACAATGGGACATAAGGGAGGATCATCTAGGTTCTTATGAACGTTAGGGATGCCGAAACTTTCTGGAATCACTGGATAGTCAACTTTCAGAAACTTATAAAGGCTATAGCCAATGGCATCCAGGTCAAAAAGGTCCTTTAAAAACAAACCAATTTTATAATAAGGAGTATTAATCTCATTTCTACAATACTGGAATTCATAGTTTAAAAGCTTAAGCATTCTGGACAAATAGTTAGTTTGGTCCATAATGTCCACCCACCCAGGTATCATTATTCTTAACTTACAGTTGCTAATTAATTCATTCATGAGCATAGCTTCCTTTTTCTTTAAATTACTAATATGCTTAAACCGTGACTGCTGAAGTACCTTTCTTAAATCCTTTTCACAGTATTTTTCATATGGCAGCAAAGTAGAGTGCAAAGGAGGGTTAAAAGTACTGGCACACGCAAACAATATTATGTGTGGGCACATTGGGCAAGCCATGAAACATGACCTTTAAATTTAGTTTCCTAATGAACAACTTAAAATCTACTAGTAGATCTGCAATATCGTCATGGAAAGAAGGAACAAATGTAAAACTGTTACTAAATAAATTAAAATGGTTACTTTCAATAAATATATGACTATAATTAAATATCTTAAAATCCCTGTATTCAATGGTCACCTGCATGTTAGTTTAACACAGAGGAGATGCTGAATATTCCCAGTACACCCTGAAAAAGTGAAAGAATATATATTAGCTCAAGGCCACTCTATCGCCTGTATCTGTAGGGGTGATGTTTATTGGTATAATGATTCATTGGCAATCAACTGTGACCCCTCCCCCCTTGCTCCTGGTGACCCACTGTGTGGCCATTCATTCTCTTGGCTATCCTCCCGGAGTGCCGAAGAAGTGGAAAATCCACTGGGTCTAAAAAAATCTAAAGGCCCACCTTCAATATTTTCATCCATTTAATGACCTCTCTGGGTTGAAATCTGCGATGCCTCATCATGAAAATCAACACTATGATCCCTATTCAAATTAGGCTGGCCTCTTTTAGATTTAACCAAAGGTATTGGATAGGCTTTACCCTCAGAATAGGATAATTCATCTGTTAGGAGCTTATTGTTTTTGATAGTTTTACCTTTTTCTATAACTTTACTAACATTATGAAAAACAATGCAATAATCAACACTAAAATGCTAATACAATAAATCCTGTTTAAGAGACCTAGCCAGATAATTAATTTCTTCTAACAGTCTATTCATTTCCTTCTCATTATATTTGATAATTCTTAACAATATCAAGCCCACAGTTATCAAAAACAGTGATTCATGTAAAACCTCTAGTCCATTAGGAAATTTCCACACCCTGAGCCCTTTTGGGACATGCTTTCTGGCAATACATTCATTAAGGTAAGCATTGTCAATCTGCAATGATTTAAATTTTGATAACTTTTTTTTTAAAGCCTCAGTTGGTCTTTAAAAGTTCCATTTATGAGGAGGGCCTGGTAGACTTGTTGAAACCACATTGAAAGTTGATTAACCAGCTTGTAATATCCATTTCACCGGCAAAAACACATGAAGTAGCTTCAGTGTCCCTTGATAGGAGGTGAACAAGCTCTCTCTCTGCTTGCATCATGGTAAATACATTCAGGGATGACACCCTGTTGGAATTCTTTGAACATTACCCAACAAAAGGTCGCTGGCATTCTGAACTTGAATGGAACAAAAGAAGATGATATTTGCTATATTTTTCCTGTATATGCTTAGACTAGGTTTATATTGATTTATTGCATTAAGGATTTCATTGTTCAACTACTACTTTAATTTTTCAACTGAATGTTCTAGACAAAAACACGTTTATTTCATCATGGTTTGGTGTTTCCTACATTTTAACACCACTCTGGGACTATTTACAGGTTTTAAAATATTTTTATACATAATTTCTGAGTCTGACCACATGGCGTCTAACATCTTGATGTAATTCTGATTGTTTACTCTGCCTCTAGATATCCCACAATGCAGTGCTTGTCTGTAAAAAGAAATTACATCACACAGGCCTCTTTCTTCCTAAAGTTTCTGTCACTGCATTGATTTTACATGCATACACTGCTGTCTTTCAGTCAGTTTTAAGTAACATTTCACGCCGTTCAATGACTACTTAAAACACAAATAGTGCAGATGCCGCAGAACAGACTTTCAAAGTGCTTTTAACTGCTGCTTCTTTTTAGAATGGCTAAATTGCAGTTCATAGGTTCATAGGTTCATAGGTTCATACTAGGCTATCTGCCCAAGGGCATTTATAAGCCTAGCCCATAGTTATGTGGCTTTCGCCACCCCTTTAGTTTGAATAAAAACTATGCCTATCATTTTTCTGTGCCTCTGTCAAGCAGTGACACTGAAGTAATCCCTGGGGTATATCTGCGATCTCCCATCCATTGGTCAAGATTCCTCTTGAACAAGGCCAGCGAGGTGCTCTGCCTCACATGTACCGGGATTTTGTTCTACAGCATAGAGAGTCTCTGGGTGATGAATCTGTCCCTCCAGAACGTTCTATTTATAACCGTGTCAAGGTTTAAATCTCCCGCCCTTGTGGTTTTGAGGGATCTAGATTTTTTGAGATGAAGCATATTCATCAAATCTGGGTTTGACATGGCCTTATATGTCAGGCACAGGTCACCTCTGAGCAAGCGGTATGAGACTGAATAGAGCTGGAGTTCTTTCAGTCGGGCAGCATAAGACATATTTTTGAGACCCTTTATCCTTTTGGTGAGGAACTTTTGGGGCCTTTCAAGCTGCAGCAGGTGTCTGGTGAGATACATTCCGAACGGGGCATTGTACTCAATCATAGGTCTAATGAGTGATGAGTACAGGGGGACGATGACCTCCCTTGATCTAGATGTGAATCCCTTCATGATCAGGTGGGCGATATAGAAGGTTTTCCTAACTACTTTAGCAATATGAGTGTCAAACGAAAGGCTACTGTCAACTTGGGTCCCCAGATCCCTGATGACTTTTTCTGTGCTCAGTGGATTGCCACCTATATGGTAGCTAGGGGTAACCTTGTTTTTCCCGAAGGGTATGACTTTGCATTTTTTGGCGTTTAACTTCAGGCCATGGCTCTGGCACCAGTTATCCATTTCTGTGAGGCCCTTCTGGAGGATATCTGTGTCAGATGTGTTTTCGACTATGGCGCCCAGTTTGCAGTCATCTGCAAACTTTGTCAGCCATAACCCTCCTGTGTTTGCTTGTACTTCAGAAAAGTAGATGCCGAACAAGAGTGGACCCAGGACTGAGCCCTGTGGGACACCACTTGTGACAGGCTTTGAGTCTGACATGGCTCCAGCAACTCTGACCCTGTGGGTTCTGTCACTTAGCCAGTTTGCAACCCATCTTGTGATGTATGGGTTTACATTCAAGCTGATGAGTTTTTCGATAATACCTGAGTGGGGTATTGTGTCGAAGGCCTTTGCCAGGTCAAGGTAGGCTGTATGGACTGCCTTTCCCTCATCAATGGCCTTGGTGACTGTCTCGAAAAAGTCAACCAAGTTTAAGAGGCAGGATCTGCCTTTGACAAAGCCAAACTGGGTTGGATCCAAAGTCTGCAAGTTCCCTATGTCTTTATTTATGAGTTCCATTATGATCCTCTCCATGGCTTTGCAGATAAGGCTTGTCAAGCTAATGGGCGGTAATTTCCAGGGTCTGTGGAGGCACCGCCTTATGAAGTGGGACCACAGTCGCCGTGCGCCACTCCTTGGGTACGTATCCTGAGGTGAGGCTAAGATTAAACAGCTGTCCTAACTGTGGGTTTAATTCCTCATTGAGTTCATGAAGCACACAGCCGGGGACACCATCCGGTCCCATGGATGCTATGTTTTTTGCCTTAGTGAGGGCAGTTCTCACCTGGGCGTTGGAGATGTTTGGGGGGCTACAATCCTCTGGAATAGATATCTCTCCTTTTGGGCGGGAGGGGGGGGGAGAAGTTTGCACTGAACCTGTCAGCCAGTATGTTAGCAATGTGTGTAGGTTCAGTAATTTTCACATCATTTTGAACAAATTCTGAGCATATCTGGGAGTTTCCTCCTAGGTTTCTAACATAGCTAAAGAAGGCCTTATGATTGTCTTTAGAGTCCTTGTCAATTTTCCTCTCAAAATTTGCCTTGGATGATTTTATGAGAGCTCTTAGTTTTTTTACTTATAATGATCAAAGGTGTCTTACCTTTCAAGGATTTTGCTCTATCTTGTAGTAGCTTCCTCCTTTTGTTGTAGAGCTTGTTTATGGCTGGGGTCCACCAGACTGGACGCTTGCCTTTGATACAGAGTGTCTTAGTTTTGTTTGGGATTGCCTGATCCATGCAGTCCTGTAGGTGCTGGTAGAAGGCATTTGTAAGTGATTCAGCGGTTTGAGTAATGTTTACCACTGGCTCAGGGGCCTTAAAGGAGACCACACTAGTTTTTAGAAGTGTGAAATCGGCTTTTGAGAAGTTTTTCACTGTGGTCTTTTTGTTTCAGGTGGGGCGGGATGAGGACCTCCAGCGAGATTAGTTTATGATCTGATCTCACCAGTGAGGGGTATACTTCCGGTGTTGAACATTTTGATCCCATGTTCGTGATGATGAGATCAAGTATGTTTTCTCCTCTTGTGGGGATGGTGACTAGTTGTTCCATGGCATTTGAGTTTATGAACTCCAGGAATCTTTGGGTTAGAGTGTTCGGGCTTGAGTAGTGTTCCCAGTCTATATTAGGGTAGTTGAAGTCACCTAGTATGATGGTGTTTGGAGATACATTTATCCTCCAATGTTTTCAGGAAGGCCATGTGAGGTTCCTGAGTTTGAGAGGGTGGCCTGTAACATGCTACAAATTGCAGAGCAGTCTTGCCTATGGTTAATTGCACCTGGATGGTCTCCGATGCATCATGCGTTGCCACCAACCTTGAGGTGTGGGTGTCCTTTATGAATATGGACACCCCCCTCCTTTCTTGGTGTTGTCCGGATTTTGGGGCCGGAACGCATGATATGAGGTGAAACCTGTTAGTGCTGGGGTGCTCTCAGGAGCCTTGAACCAGGTTTCTGTCACAGCACAGACATCGATGTTCTCCATATTGAGAAGAGCCTCGAGTGCGTGCATCTTGAGATTGAGACTTCTGGCATTGAGCAGCATTACCCTTAGTTTTTTTCCTTTTTGGTGTTCTAGGGTGGTAGGTTTAGAATTTGAGCCTTGCCTAAAAAGGCACTATGGGGTGGCAAGAGCCTTTGCCAATATCCGGAAGCCCAGGGTGACAGGTGCAAGCCGTCCCTTGAAGCAGCATGGCTTGTCCAGCATGTCATCCCAGGCAGACAGACATTGGTTCCCTTTGAATGACACCAGAATTTAAGCCAATTATTAAAGCTGATCATCTTATCACTGTATTGTGGCATCATTCTAGGTGAAGGTAGGATACTGCTCAAGGTCAGGGTCATACCTGCCTGGGCTACATAATCAGAGAGCTCCTCGATGTCCCTTTTCATGTAGTCCAAGGAGGTACGCCTCAGGTCGTTGACACCAGCATGGACAATGACTGAGTCGTACTTGTACCTGCTGTTGAGAGACCTGAGTGCTTGCGTTATGTGGCGGATTCTAGCACCCGACAGGCAGCTTACTGTGACCTTCTCCTTACTCAGTCTGGTGAGCGGGACGTCAGTGTGTCTGACTATGGAATCACCAATGACAAGTGTGTCTGGCATTTTGTTTGGCCTTAAGGGCTGTGACTGTTTGACACTCTGACTGTGTGGTCTATGTGTTGCATGTGTTGGGTCGTGAGGTGGTAGTTGTTTGGGTGTCTGCTTTGGTGGCCTCTGCTGTTTTGGTAAATTTTTGATCAGAGCCTCCGAGTATGTCTTTGTGTGAGTATGTGTATGATTTGAAGTTGTGATGGTACCATGTGTGACTGGGTATGTATTGTGTGTGGTTACCTTCTCCTCCTGTCTGGTCTTGCCAGTCCTATGTTGAGAGAGCTCAGCCTCCAGTTTGGCCGTATAGTTGCATCTCTCGCATGTATTTGTGTTTTGTGGGAGAAGGAGAGGATTGTCTGTGTACATGAGGCAATTGTAACATTGCCTCAATATTCCCAGGTTCACCAGTTGAGCTGGAGAGGACACTAGCAACTGATCCCTCGACATACTAGAAGTAGTAGATAAAGAGACTTTCAAAGGACTGAATTATACTACTTCGACTCATCTCCCATCCCCATCCCCATCACACCTAAATTCCCTAGATGTCAAAGTACTAAGGGTAATTTGAGCTGTTACCTGCTGTGACTGACAGTTCACAGCAAGAGACTTGATTCGTACTGTTTCCTTGTTCTAGTCTTTACTTTCTGTATGGGTAGGGGAAGGACCAGAGAGCTGTGACATCACAGTATGAATAGGTTTTTAGGATGGTCGTGGTGATGTCAGTTTGGGGAGGGAATTGGCCAGAAAACTACTTTAAGCTGCTGTTCTAGTGGAGAAAAACAGTTGATTTAAAATATTTTAAATGCTGTATTGCTGTTTATTCATAGCAGGGACTGTAAATAGGGAGAAAATGCACAGAGAAGTTGAGTATTTAATAACAGAATCCCATTGTTGTCCTTTAATGTCATGTGTCCTTTGGAATTTGCTATTTAGGTATGGTATTATATTAATTTTATTGTTCTGATGAAGTCCTTTGTGTAGGGATGAAAACACTCAATGTTTTATTTAATAAATAGAAAATGGACATATATTCAGTTAGACTAGCCCGGTCAACAAATGTAAAATAAATAAATAAATAAATAAAACTTGTTTTATCCACATTATTGTGTGTACATTTGAGGTCATGTGCACTAGCACTGTCCGTTTCACTTTGGCATTTCCGTGAGAGTTTCTGTTTCCTTGTTGTTTTTCCTCAAGATTTCTGTTTTTCTTGGTTCAAGAATACATTGTTCACCCATCTCAACATGTATGCTTTTAGCATTCACTCCATATATTAAATCCAGACACTGTCCACCCCACCTTGCTAGCATAGTTCAATATGCTGACAACTCAGCCCTTATGTATAGCCCCATCTCTAACAATACTTCAGAACATCACCCACAATTCTTTCACTGCTACTGAAATGTGACTAAAAGATGCAAATCTACCTCTGAAACATAAAACAAAACATTCATTCCTAAGCAATATCAAAATGAAACACAGTCTTTTAAAATAACCTCATCCAACATCATAAAAACTGAAACTGTAACCCTAACAAAACTTCTGGACAATCTAATTGACAATAATGTCAAATCTGACCAGCACATATATCGTAAGCCATTAAAGAACACTCCAGAATCTCTGTTCCCTCTATAGAAACACAACGTGACAGATGCAAGACAGACACTAGCATCTACCTCCCTTCTTCCATGCCTACTGTATTCCTCACTTATTCTTACAAACTTAAATACTACACTTATAGCTAAACTCTCTACCTGTCATGATAAAGTAGCCAAATTTGTTGCCAGTTATAATATAGAACTCATAATTGCAGAGCTCTGAAACAACTGAATTGGCGTGAAGTTCCCAGCTATTTAACTTGCTCACAATGTATTACTGCACAGAATCTTACATGTGTACCAGAAAAATGTCCAACACCAAAAGATACCCTGTATCCTTTCTCCCCAGTTAGTGATCTTTGCTTATCCAATAAGCTCTTAGTAATCACAACCAAGTCTTATAACTTAGTGGGTAACTCACTATACTCCCATTACATGTTTAAACTGTGGAACACCATTCCAACCCACCTAAAAGAGGCCGTGACACTTTCCAACTTCAGACTGCTACTAAAACAGCACCTAAACCACAGGAGGTCATGCACATGCTCCTTACCTGGGTAACCTCATTTTCCTTTGTCACATCACACCCTCTATCCCTTTAAAACCTCTATTCCCTTCCACACAACAAATCTTTCTACCACTCCTCCTCAGTTTTCTTCCTACCCTAATCCCACTTTACATTCCAATTTCTTTCTGGCCTTCCCACTTCATCCTTCTTCAAATACTCTCCACCACTTTCTTAATACCAGGTTTTCTGTAAGTACCTCAAGAACCCCCCATTGTCCTTGACCCATCAGCTGTACAATGCTCTCTTTCCTTCTTCTAACCTTAACTACTATATATCTACTAACTGTTTTATACTCATCTCAGTTTTATTTATTCCTAACATCTATACTGTAATCCTCCTTACCCCATGTCTTATAAGTCATACCTAATTTCTGCCTGTCACATAGATTGCACATGAACTGTTTCATATTAAATGTTTTATATCTGGAATTTAATATCATGTATAGTGTCCACAAGCATTTTGCATAAAAATAACTATACATAATTTCTTCTTTATCCTCAACAGTCCACTTGGTAATCTTTATGGCTCTTTTGGCCTGTCAGTTTTTGTGTTTTTTGTGGATTTCCACTTCCTTCTACAACAGGGGAGGGCCACCTCCCCCCGATCCTGACCTAAACCCATTGTAGGAATGCTTCCATGTCCTGGAAACTCTACACTGCCATTTTTTTTCAGTCTTGGCACCAGTGTTTATACCAGAATTGGGCACTTTGTTATCCTAGGATCTGTGCACCTAGCTGTCTCTTTTATTTTTTTTAACTTACCTCTTTCCATGATGTATGCTCTATAAAAACACAGTGTATATATCGGTGAACTTTAATGGTACCCTGACTTAGGAGTAGGACCCATTCCCATGATGGTATTAGAAGCCTCAAAAGCATGGAGAAATTAAATCAAAAGAAATATCTGTTTTATCTTTGTACAGTATTACTACAAAATGATTACCTTTTTTGTCTAGATGTCTTAAAAACTATGAAATGTGTTTTTGTAAAACAATACAATTTGTCTTGAGTATCTTAAATGCTTCTGCTGGTGCTTTTCTCCCCAGGCCAGCTCTTAAAATAGACTTTGTCCAGTTAGACTTTCCTTGTAAACAAAGACAAATAAGTAATAAGATCCTGCAGATTATGTAATCTACATGTAATAATGGAGTTAGGTGGTAATCATGCAGATTATGTAATCTATATGTAATAATGGAGGTAGGTGGTAATCATGCAGATTATGTAATCTATATGTAATAATGAAGTTAGGTGGTAGGAATTCAGTAGGGCAGTATTTTTCCTTAATGCTACTGATCATAGTCACTGCAGTCACACTTGAAGATGCAGAAGGAGATGTTTTCATTAACAGGAGTCCATTATTAGACATTTCTAGAAACATTTTCATCCATAGCCAATGGGTCAGGTGCATAAAATTCAGAAGATTCCAACAGCATTTTTATTTTCTAAGACTGTAGAGTCTTAAGTTTAGCTAACCATTTCCCAAGTGGGGGCTTCTGGTCAGTATTGACTGAGATAAATTTAGAATCGTACTGCAGTGTATCTTACTCATGCTAACCTGACTCCAAATATCTGAGTCTAGGATGGCTTGTTGCTATTATCAATAAAGCTTGACCCTTCTCAGGTCTACATATGAATGATGGTGTCCTCAAATGTGCAGTGTCTTTAATCTCATTTATTAAGGATTTAAATTTCACTCTGTCTCTTGATTATGATGATGCATAAAATATTTACAGCACCATAAATATGATTATACTTATTGCTTCTTCTAGTTTTCTCACCCACTTTCTCAACTTATAATGAATAAACCTCTTCCAAGTGTACCTTAAAATAAAAGAAAAGACAAAGAATCCCTGATGAAATGGCATCAATTTCTGAAATTGCTTTTCTAACTACAGTTGAGAAGCCCCGAGCCTGACCAACAGAACCAGATGTACCCATGTCGTAGGAAGATGCCCTGCTAGGGCACATCTAGTCTGATAGGAGTACAGTAGTTAAAAATGTTAGTGGGACTAATTTAAAGAAGGAAATGGTATCCATTGCAGGCACCATCAAATGTTTTCTGCTTATATAAGAAAAGAGCTGGTGGGGAGAGGGAATGTGAATGAACCAACATGGACTGGAAAGTGGGTAGGCTTCTGAGTCAGTGACATTGAAGAAGTTAATAAATGTATTTATATACTTAGAGGGCTAAATTGACTCGGTCTAAGTGAGAAATAGTCCCTGTTTGACATAATACAGTTTCTCCCTGCATACAGCAAGCTCCAATATGGAGGTGAGCATCTGTGACTTCACCAGGTACAAATCTAGCTGCAAATTAAAAATTGGTTAAGAAAGCCACATCTCTGCTATACCTGGGTTTGCTCACAAGCTCAAACAACCCAGGTGCTTGAATACCATAATATTGTAGCCAGAGACTCTGGCATCTTGTAACTTGCATGACTGTCCTATTACACTTGACCACGACTACATATCTGAGTGAGGTGCAGCAGCCATGGGAGAGAATGGACAAGCACAGCAGCTGAATTTGAGAAGGGTTAGTATGGCAGCTCTGGGCAGGGAATGGAGCTGTTACAGATCAATCAAACACAGCAGTTGAGTTTGGGCAGGGTTAGTATGGCAGCTGTGGGCAGGGAATAGAGTTATTTCAGATCAATCAAACACAGCAGCTGAGTTTGGGCAGGATTAGTATGGCAGCTGTGGGCAGGGAATGGAGCTGCTGCAGATCAATCAAACACAGCAGCTGAGTTTGGGCAGGGTTAGTATGGTACCTGTGGGCAGGGAATGGAGCTGCTGCAGATCAATCAAACACAGCAGCTGAGTTTGGGCAGGGTTAGTATGGCAGCTGTGGGAGGGCAGATTAGGATTTCAGGCAGCGATCAGAGTGGGGTTTAGGTTTAGGGAGCAGGACGAGACTTTAGATTTTGAGAACAGTTAGGGTGTTTTAATTTTTGGGAGCAGAGGAGTTTTAGGGTTAGAAAGTGATCAGGGATATTAGCTTTTGGAAATGGGGGTGAAGATTTATGTTTTGGGAATGATACGTGACTTTTGGAATTGGGTAGGAGTTTTCTTGTTAGGGTTCTGATAAGGCTATGTAGTTTTGTAGGGTCAGGTTGTGGGAGGACTAGGTAATTCAGTAAGATTGGGCTAATGGGAGATAAGGCACGTGCCAGTTACAGCATGTGGAAGCAAGCAAGTGTGTCATGATCTACTAGCATGCATTGCACTTGTAGCAGACCCTTCCTATAATCACTTTGTAGAAGCTAAAGTTTGATCCATTGGGGTAACTTGGACTCAAGAACCCTTTACTCTTCCCTAGGTTGGCCACCTTACTCCTCTTCCATTGCTAGAAAAAAGAGATACAAAATGCATGACCTGACTTACCAAACCTAAGACACTCCTGGTTTGTCAGATGAGCCTCTTGGAAGATGACATCTGGGAATGTGTCTCTTTGATGTTGGAATAGCGCAGATCCTTGCTGGGACCATTAATTTTAAGGACGGATAACTTCGCGGTGATATCCTACATAATCCTGCCCTATAGCTATAATCATTTTCTCAAGCTGAGAATATCGCCATCAGTGTCCTTCTGTCTTAAGCATCTTTCCTTCTCATTTAGATGTCTAACTGATATCCCCTGTTGATACTTCCTATTATTCCAAAATTTCTCCCAATTTATTTTCTTCCTGTAGTGCTTTCCTCAGATACGTCCACCTTATCACTTTCAGACTCTTTCCACCTCCTTTTCTCTCAGCGACTGACCTTCAGCACATGCCACCATACTGTGCCTCATCTCTGGCACTTCCTTTTCTCTCGCCCTCTCTTCTATTCAGCCTCATCCCATGTTTCCTTATCAGCAGTCGTATGCACCTTCTAATAACTCCATTTCATATCTCCTGCCGTTTCACTCTTGCAGTCCTGAATTTACTGGCAGATGCCTTGTCTCATATGAAATCTTAGTAAAACACATTGTGTGTGTCACATACTTAAGCAATAGTGATGATAGTTACTCATGAGTCTAGTTTAATCATTATTTCCCATATATCTTTTCTAAATTCTTGATCATTTTCTGCCATTCTTTCTATACTTACACCCAAATATTTGTCTCTTCCACTTACCTCATCCTGTCCACCTTTACCACTGCTGTCACTTTTCTAGTCCTTGTTTCAATCACTTCTTTCAAATTACAGTCCAGTTATGATTGCTACCCAAAATATTAAAATGCTACAGAACTCTTGGACTGCTTTCAAAACACTTGTTGTGTCTTTCGGCTTTTCCCAGTTAGGGGTTGCCACAGTGGAACTCTGGTCTGCTAATGATTGGTAGTTGATTTTTACGTGCTGAGTTACTAGCCCTGACGCACAACCTTCAACGAAGGTACGCCCATTCACACATGTCTCCACGCAGACTACTCATCAATATATTTGCATACTTGGCACCAAAATCTTTGTTTTGTCCCTCAACCCCATTATTGTCCTGGCACAGTGTTTCAGAGCTTTCATTACCTGCAGAAAAAAGTCCTGCTAATGCATAGCATCCCTATTTGCCATCCCTATTTCCTGGTATCTGTTGTCTGTCGTTTCCTACCCTACCTCTGATTCTCTTCTCAAACCCTAAATCCCTTTCCACCATAGCAGGTGGTTCCTTTCATATTTTCACTACCTTCCTGTCCCTGGATTCTATTTTCTTTAGAAAAAATGAACAACTAGCAGTTATCCGCTAACATCCTCCCCTAAACAAGTCATACATGCTTTTTACCCATGAGTTTTCAAATCCTCTTTCCAGTCAACCTGACAGTATATTTTAATATTACTTTTGCTTCCAGACAAATTAATTTGAGGGCTCTAGTAGCAGCATGGCTCTTCTACTTTCCTCATTGGCAGCACCACCACTCCCCACTTACTATATTTCCATGGAGACTACCCCCCTTTTTTCACATTTCCTGCAATTATCTCACTTTGCTTTCTATCATCATATAAAATGTTGCCAGGAATGCATTTTCCTATTTCACTGAACCACAACCCCCCCCCCCCCCCATAATCCCCTAATTGCATTCACAATCATCTTCTGTTTTTCTTCCTCTATTTATTTGGCCCCCTATTGAAATGTTGGCACTTGAAATACTGAGTGCCAACAAGCCCCCCCCCCCAAAAAAAAAATGAAAACTCAGAAGAAGAGCTTATATTGAAAATTGCTCTTCTCCTTAAAACTTCTTTTTTGGGGGAGCCTCCACACACCCCAGACCTATATATACCATCTCCAGGACTGATATACTGCTGAGAAAAGGTAATATTTTGAGAAATGTCATCTCAGACTTAGTATTATGTAAGTTCAATCTTTCGGCCATTCAGTGTCTGTATTTCAGGACTCACTAGCAGGTCTCAACATTTCAAATGGTTACCCAGTTATTTTCTTCCTCCTCTATTTTTTTAGCACTTTCAGAATCTCCCTCCCTTATATTTTTCTTTTCCTCCCTTTATCCCTGCATTTGTACAAATACTAGTTAAACTCAATTGCTTCCCTATTTCCATCTCTTTTTAAACCGTGTGATCATCCTGTCCTCTCATGTTGACAATAATTTCCTTTTCTGCATTACTGCTTTTGCACCATAGCTTCTCCACCATTTCTCACTTGCATCACCAGAACTCTGTCCTCTTCATCCTTTGTTTTCACTTTCCTGGTCTGTTTTACCTATATTAAACTTTTCATCACATTCATTCTCTTCTTGAGACTGCACACTTAGTATTTCCTTGTCTGTTAGATTTTTTTCACAACGTCTTTATTTAGTTTTTTCATATACCACCATACAGGCCCCATTCTCTTTCTTTTCATTGTATTTTCCATTATGATCCTTATCACATATTTCATCGTTTCAACTCTCCTGTCCTCTTCCAAACATCTCCATAAACCTGTCTTCTTTCTATCATCTAACCCTATAGTTGTCTTGAAAGGCTTATCATATTATGTGCATCTATCACATATTTTATTATTTTCCATTTCCTTATCCCTTCCTCAGCAAAGATTATGCTCAGCTTACTTTGTTCCATTTCTTATATATTATCACCTCTCCTTTTGCCTCACTTGAGTTGGTCCAGCTGTTATATTTCATCCTTGTCAACTTCTTGACTGCTGCATGTTGTATGTGCCCTGTACTTACTAGGGAACAACCAGAACTGCATGGGACTTCATCCTCCCCAAAAATCTCTACCACAAACTGTTCCCCACCCATCAATCATACTCCATAAATGGCAGGAAGGTTAACCCTTCTCATAAGAAACTGGAAATACATTGCAAATGACAAATGGTCCTGCAGGTCTCTGTTACAAACTGCAGTTTCTAACAAAATGTAAAACGTTAGGCATTCCATATGTATCAAGGGACCAACTGCATCGCGCCCACCTATAGTATGAAAACATTTACAATGAAGAGTCATAAAACTTGTACCAAAACAGAGTCAGAACAGAGATTTCTTCTCAGAAAAGTGAGCTCATGGAGGCTCATCATGGACCTATCGAGGTTAAATACCTACCTTAAGGTCCCAAAATTCAAAATGCTGACTTTGCAAGAGGTCTCCCAACACACCTATTCCATTAAGCTGTGGTGGTTACTCTGGATCTCAAGGGTTCCTGTCTTCACATTCCACTGATGCACAGGGCCTATGTGTATTCTCTCGGATTTAAGGCTGGGGATTCCCACTATCAATTTACCTTCTTGTTCCTTGAATTGGCTGCTGTAACCAGAGGTTTTTTTTTTTTTTTTTTTTTACAAAATGCCTTCCTCCTATAATTGCTTATTGCAGAATCAAGTGCATTCACATTCACATTTCCCCTACCTGGGTCATTACCTCTTTCAGGCACCATCCAAGAAGGAATGGAAAGGGCTCTGTAGTTACCCATGAGCTTCTTTCAAAACCTGGAATTTTTCTATAACAACTCAAGTTAAATTTCACCACTTCTAAGAAAGTGGTGATCCTTGGTTCCTTACTGAATCGAATAATCAGAGAGCCTAAATTCACCTCCCCCCAGATAAGGTGGAATTTTTGGCTTCATACTTCCAGCAAATGACTCTACAAACAGTGGGTACAGACAGATAATTAAAGCGGCAGTGGGATTCATGGCCTTTACAATGCAGATGATTCCCCTGGCCAAACTGCACATGAGAAAACTCCAGTGGTACCTAAGAAGCACCTAGAGCCAACATTCACTGTCCTTGGAGAAAGGGAATGCCTATGCTACCCTATATCTCAAAAGGGTGAGAATTATGGTCCAAACAGATCAGGCTGAACCAAGGGGTGCCATTCAAAGTGTGTCACAATTGGGCACTAACCACAGATATACTTATCTTAGGGACATGCACTCAGGGATCTCAAAGTACATGGGGACAGGATGCAGCTCATAGAAGGCACCATATAAATGAAAAAGAAATGATGTCCCTGACACAAGCAGTCAGAGTTTTGTAAGCAATCTGGCAGAAGGAAATTTTGCAAGTGGCAATGTGCATTATATCAACAAACCCCTTATGCAGGTAGATCATGACTGCCTTTGAGATGGCCCTTCAACCCCAGATGACACTAAGAAAGTCTCCAGCCCAAATAACTAACATGAAAAAACAGATTTACTTCTGGCCATCACCACAGCTGGATGGATTTCAGAACTACAAGTGCTCATATTCAGAAACCTTTTAGCCTTCAATAAGGACACAGCCAGTCTTGGAACCAACCTCACATTTATGCCAGAAGTAATGATCCATTCTCCTTCAGCTAACAAATTCCACTTCCCATTTTCTTATCTAATACCCAGAACAAAGAAGAAATAATTCATGATTTATTAGATATACACAACTGAAACACTACCTAGAGTAAACTAAGAATGTTAGAATGTCAGATCAGTTCTTTGTGCCTTTTGCATCCAGGAAGGCGGGGGAAATCATATTTGAGCAGATCGTCTCTAAGTGGCTGGTTGCATTTTTTGATGTTGCTCCTTCCAATGAAGGAAGCTGACAGGGACCCCAAGAACCTGCACTGCTAGTGATAAAGGAGCCATTGTGGCCTTTCTGAAAGGAATGAGTGCTCAGGGTATTTTTGAGTCAGCTTATCTGGTTATCAAACCACACTTTTTTCCAAGCACTGTAGGCTAGACAGTGCTTCCAGGGCTAGAGCTGGGTTCACAATTGCAATTTTGCAGGGCTTGTTTCAGCCAGACTCAACCAATATGTCTATCTCCCTCACATCCTAAGCTCTGGACAATGTTCCAAGACCATGCTGCAGTTGTGTAAGACATTACCATGATAGTAGATTTTAGATAAGGTTGCTGTTGCTGTACTGGTTCCCTCCCACCATCCCCTTTTATCTTCCTGAGCTTGTATTCCTTCTTATTTCTCCTTTCTCAGGGCATCTGGCCTGCTTAGGTTTTGGTAGCCTTGAGGAACCCTATTTCACCACTCCTTGATGCAGGAGTGCACATATAGATCTCACAGATCGTTAGTGTCTAGCAGAATGGATACCCTGTGGTCATCCCGAGGAGCAAAGTTCTAAAATGGTGTCGACAGATGCCCACTTTATACAGAGAATACCCTGACAGCCCTGGATGGGGGTGGGGAGGAGGAGATGTCCATCTGGCCTGTAGGGGAAGGGTGTTGAGGTTTGTAACTGGGCTCAACATCGGGCCTTCTAAAGCCGAGGTGAGAGTAGTAAGGGCATCTACAATGATCTACGTCAAAATCTACTAGTGCAGTCATTTTTGGCACAACTGTGCTTTCCCTTTCTTGATGAGGAAAAGTGTGAGAAGTGCAGTCATAGATTCTCTGCCTAATCGTGTTCCCCAGACTTTATTTGATTCTTTAGTGTCTGATGTAAAAGTGTCTGATCTAGTATGTTCGTGGCAGAATGAATAATTCAAACTACAATCTTCAGGAATTTACCATTGTACAAATACACAGTATAAGGACATATATGAAAGTAATACTAAGGACTATGAGCAGGTGCTTATTAAACAACTGTGTCTTTATAATAATATGTTGAAGTCTATCTACCCCTGCAACCGGTCTCACAGGTTTCTAGAAGAAAACCCTATATTTAAACAGCAATACATACACATACACATACACACACACACACACACACACACACATACACACACACACACACACGTATATGTGTGTGTGTATATATATATATATATATATATATATATATATATATATATATATATATTTTTTGGGCTGACCATTCTGTTAAATATATTCAACTGTTGCTGCAGGATTTTATAGAAGAAATTTACTAAATTGAATAACCATGCTAAAGTCACCATTTTATATGCTGGATCAAATATTCCAGATGTGGGTATGATTCTTTGCTGCAAGTAGTCGATGAAAAATTATTAAAAAAAAATATATATATATATATATATATATATATATACACACACACACACACACACACACACACACGTATAAATATAGACACACACACACACACACACACACACACACACACACATATATATATATATGAAGCAGACCTGGTGAAGCAAAAACATTCAGACCTTGTGATATGTGAAGGATTTGCATGGACATATTAATCAATTAACCAGACAGTGTTCTCAGGATGAGTCTGAAAAAGGTCCTTGTGGCTCAGTGCTCTACTATGGATAACAAATAAAAAACATTTGTTTTATTCCTGGAACTGAAAACATAAACTATCCCATTTGTCATGAGAGTTTGACAAGAGCCAAGCCATCTGATAAGAGAGTCTTTAATTAGAGACATTAAAATGAACAAGCAGCTTTGTGGACCAAAATACAGTTCTGCAGCTCTATCAATGTATAAATGGGGGGCTCTCAACAAACAGCTAAACTTTTTAACACAAAGCTGCAAGATTTAGGCCTAATGAACTTGGACAACTACTGCTTTGTGAATATTTTATAATAAGGGACTTAATATTATCAAAAAATGTGTTTCTAGATTTGGTTTACCAGTGACTGCTTTACATTATACAGGAAGTTAGTATAAAATGTGTGTATATATAATTATTTCAAAGTTTTCAGACAGATGGAATGCAAGTTGTGAATATTGGAATGATTTATGTGAAGTAAGAAGTTATGTACTCTTTCTATGTTTGTTGTCCATCTCACCCATGTTCTTGCTGGTTGGGTTCAGAACCGTTCTCGGCTCTGACTCAGCTGAACACTAAAGCTCGAGAGCTTCCACTGGCTCGAGGCTAACACCTATCCCATGATGCTCTGGGCCAAATATATATATATATATATATATATATATATATATATATATATATATATATATATATATATATATACACACACACACACACACACACACACACACATATATATACATATATATATATATATATATATATACATACACACACACACACACACACACACACATATGTGTATATATATATATATATATATATATATATATATATATATATATATATATATATATGTAAATACCTTATAAGGACAGGAACAGAGGCTCCAAACCATCAAAAAACTATGTGCATAGTATATAGTTATCCACCAGTTCCTCCAGGAATAGAGGATGGGGGAAGGAGGGTGGGATGCAAGAATATAGGCAAGATGGATAACAAACATAGAACGTTATGGTGAGTACATAACTTCTTAATGTTATGTTGTCCTATCTCGCTGTAATTCTTGTTGGTTGGGACAGCATCCCTAGCACCTTTATCCTAGGGTGGCTCAGGAAAAAAGACTCTTCAATACAGTGGATCCAAAGGAGGACCTGTTCTGGGAGGCCATATCTACTTTGTAATGAGTAATAAAGATATGAGGTCTCACCCATGTTACGACTGCACAGATAGAGTCAATAGGAAGTCTAGCTTGAAAAGCAGAGGATGTTGAGACTGCCCTAGTGGAATGTACTCTTACCTTTCCTGGTAGATGCTTACCCTGCTTATTGTAGCAGAAATAAATACAATCAGTAAGCCACTTAGATAAGGTTACCTTGGAAACTGTCAGTCCTTTCTTTTTGTCTGAAAAGGACACAAAATGCTGGTTAGATTTCCTGAAATCTTTTGTCCTGTGCAGGTAAAAGCGTAATTGTCTATGAACATCCAGCTGCTGCAACTTATATTCTGCCTTGCCGCTATAGTTCGGTAAAAGACTGGCAATTCAATGGAAAGCTTCAAATTATTCTCTGAGCAGACTTTGGTGAGGAACGATCCCTACAATAAACCTACTCCACACTTTAACAATGCTGAACTTCTCCTTACTCTACTACAAATCAATAATCACAAACACATCTGTCTAGCTTCCATTTATATACCCCCAGGGGACAATATCTCCACACTTGAACATATCCTCTCTTGGATGTCTAATAACATTACCAACGAAACCATAATCATGGGAGATGTAAACATCAACTGGGCCTGCATCCAATCTCCAACAAACTCCTCAAATATTAACCTATACAATTTCTCTCAACTAATCAATTCAGTAACTCGCCCTACTAAAAACCTCTCCACTGGAAGTACACTGGATTGGATCCTTGTCTCCCACCCTCACTATTTCTCCAACAGTGGCACCCTTCCAGACTCCCTTAGTGATCACACACCCACTTTCACCAACCGACTTCCCACTGTTCTTCAACAAACCCACAACTATATAACTATCCGTGACCGAAAAAAGTTCAACCCAACTACCTTTGTAAACTCCTTACAAGCAATTAATTGGAACTGCCTAAAAACCCTCCCACTAGACATAGCAGTGACACACTTTAATACAACTTTCTTGACATTACTTGACTCTCAAGCTCCCCTAAGGACAAAGAGAATAAAGACAAAATCAGCCCCTTGGCTCTCCAAACACACTCTTGCTACCATGACACATAGAGATAAAGTCTGGAGGCGCTACCAGAAGCTTAAAACAAGTCTACTCCTTAATGAATATAAAATGCTTCGAAATAAAGTAAAGAAACTCATCACCTCTGATCGACAAAACTATTTTTATACACTCCAAAACCAAAATAAAAACAACCCTCAAAAATTCTGGAAAGGGATCTCCACTCTGCTTCATCCTAGTACACCAGACACTCCCACCCCTGATTCAAATGCCTCTGAACTAGACCTGGCCACCCAATTTAACTCATTTTTTATTGATTCAATTGCAAAACTGACATCTTCATTCTCCAACTCCACTATGCTCTCTAACACCCCCCACCCCCCCAACTCACACTCTATCCTTCACCACTTCTACTTCCTGTTCCCCATCTTCTAACTCCTCTACCACTTCTACTACCCAACCTTTACTCCAAACACCTCCACCCTCCAACTCTCCCTCCTCAAACTCCACTTCCCTCTCATTCAATCCCATGCCTACATCCTCTATAAAGAAACTGCTTAAAAAATTGAAACCTTGTACCAATGCCCCTGACAATATACCTTCCTACTTTCTTAGTATAGCTGCTGATACACTCGCATATCCCATCAGCATCCTAATTAACCATTCCCTAAAAGAATGCACAGTTCCCCAAATCTGGAAACAAGCATACATCATCCCTCTCCACAAAGGGGGCAACAATAACAACGTCAACAACTTCCGTCCCATAGCCATCCTGTCCCCCATTTCCAAAATCCTAAAAAAATGTGTCCACCTCCAACTCCTCCCTCATCTCCTAGAAAATCACCTTATAACTCCTACACAGCATGGCTTTAGACCTAACCACAGTACAATGACAGCCCTCCTCTCCTTCGTTGAAACAGTAAATAGAGCTCGTGATTCTGGCCTAATTGTCTCTACCTTATTACTAGACCTCTCCAAAGCCTTCGATACCATCTCACATAGCCTGCTCATAACTAAACTCTCAGAACTTAACCTTTCTTCCTCTTCCTTGCAATGGTTCTCTAGTTACCTAGCCAATCGGAAGCAAGCAGTAAAATGGAAAAAAACTACCTCCTCATTCCTTAATACCCCCACAGGTGTTTCACAAGGCTCCATTCTAGGTCCTGTTCTCTTCAACATATTTATAAATGACTTCCACAAATCAATCCCTTTCTCAAACATCATCCAATATGCAGATGATTCAACCATCATCTGCTCAGCCACCTCTATCTCTACACTTCAAAAACTAACTCAAGATGCCTTTTCTATAACAGAACAATGGATGTTAAAGAATCACCTAGCTCTTAATGCCTCCAAGACCAAGCTAATGATTTTTACTCCCTCTAAAGCTACTCATCTCAACATGAATACATTTTCAATCACTAGCCAAGATAACTCTTCCCTAGAATTAGTGTCAGAGACCAAGCTACTTGGAGTACAAATTGACAACCAACTTAAATTTACCTCTCACCTACAAAAAAACATCAAAAAAACCCACCAAAAACTTGGTATGCTTTATAGACAAAATGCCTACCTTACCTCTGTTACCAAAATAACACTTGCTTCATCCTTCCTTATCCCCTCCCTCCTCTATGGCGCCCCAATCCTAACTAATCTTCAATCCTCTCTCAAAAAACAACTTTCCTCTTGTTACAACAAAATTGCAAAATTCGCCACCAGCCACAAATCTTCCACTCACCACTGCTTTTCCCTCCAGAAACTAAAATGGCTAGAACTTCCCAATCAACTCACTTACACTCAGCTAACTCTAGCCCACAAGCTTATTCTCAACCCCTCCCTCTGTCCTTCCCTTTCTTCTGCATTTAATATGCATCTACCCAATAGAGTATTAAGATCAAACAATCAAAACCTACTCAAAGTCCATAAACCTACATATCCCCCAGGCAAAAACCTTCTATCTTTCAACCTAGCTCGCATCTGGAACTCCCTTCCTTCAGTCATACGTACCACCTCTAATCACTCTGCTTTCAAAAAATCTCTCTATACACACCTAGCATCCCAGTGGGAATGCTCCTGCTCCCACCCTACATAACCTACTCTTCTCTTCTCTCTCCCTCCATACTCTGCTACATCTTACTATACCCAAATGTCTATAGAAATTATTAGATAAGTCCAGTGATTCTCTTCTTCAACCACTTCATCATGTCACTGAATCTCCTCTAACTTTCTAGTGACTAAGTTTTCCTAACTACTCTGTATAATGGATATTTCTGTACAAATTAATATTATTACATTTTTCTGCACATTGTATCTAGCTGTACATTTTTTTTTGCTTTTTTACCTTATTGTTAAACTTTGAATGTATGTGTGAATATATGTTTGTAGGTATGTAAAATGTATTTTTGGAGCTTTTCTCCCCAGGATTCCATTGAAAACGGGTTCCTTGTGGCCCAATGGACTATCCTGGTAAACCAACTGCAATAAATAAATAATAAATAAATAGTTCTCAAGGAGACCCTATCCTTGTGAAAAATGATATACAGAGGACGAGTAGAGAGAGCTTGTAACTCCGATACCCTTCTGGCAGAGGTTTTGCCTACTAAAAAGAGAGTTTTCCATGACAAAAATTTCAAATCACAAGATGATGCGGTCTCAAAGAGTGGTAAAATTAGTGAAGTTTGCACAAGATTTAGATCCCAAGGGGCTAGGGGTTCTCTGA
Organism: Protopterus annectens; assembly: GCF_019279795.1. NCBI lineage: Eukaryota > Metazoa > Chordata > Ceratodontiformes > Protopteridae > Protopterus > Protopterus annectens. The sequence goes on from NC_056725.1 coordinate 1,408,593,631, forward strand.
TTGGGGGTCTGAGTAAGAAGGTACCTTTGAGGAAAGCCTTGCATAACCTATGAGACATAATTGGGACTCCCATTTCTCCAGTATGGAAATTAGAAATGGCTGCCAGTTGAACCCTAATGGTAGCTGCAGCAGCTCCTTCTTGAAACAGTTCAGTAAGAAAGTCTAAAATTGCAGATATGGAAGCTATAAAGGGCTCTCTGTTCTGTTTTTCAGCCCAACATGAAAATCTTTTCCACTTACTGGAGTATAATGTCCTCTTGGATAGTTTATGGGAAGAAATGAAAATATGAGTCACTGCAGGGGAAAAAGGGTCACACCTGACTATGCGTGGAATTGGAGCAGCCATTCTGTCAACTTGAGGGTTTAGAGAGATGGATGGAACTCCCCCAAAGAATGGGTGAAGAGGTCTGGAATCCAAGGTTCCTGCAGCAGATGGGTCCAGAGAAAGGGGGACCAAACTTGATGAGGCTAGTAAGGAGCAATGAGGATCATAGTGCTTTTCAACAGTCTGGCTTTCTGAATCACTTTGGGGATTAGAGGAAAGGGGGGAAAGGCATAGAGTAATCCCGGGGCCAATCGTGAACCAGTGCATCCCTTGGTGACTTTCCCAGAGGGGGAATGAGGGCAAAGTAGGTGCTGCATTTGGCATTCATGGATGTGGCGAATAGGTTGCAGCTAGGCTGGCCTGATTTCTGGAAGATCACTTCCCCAATCTCTAGTTTTAGGGACCACTCATGAGTTATTAGAATTGCTCTGCTGAGTTTGTCTGCTATCATGTTGGATTTTCCCAGGATGTGCGTTGCTATCAGAAAACGTTGAGAAGCGATCACCCATTGCCAAACTCATTGTGCCTCCTGACATAGTGGGTAAGATTTGGTTCCTCCCTGCTTGTTTATATACCACACTACTGACATGTTGTCCGTCTGAATTGCAACTGTTCCCATGGGCAGAAAGTCTGCAAATGCCTGCAACGCATAAAGCACTGCTCTCATCTCCAGAATGTTTATGTGCAAGTGGCTTTTGTGATCTTGCCATAGGCCTTGGACTGTCATTCCCAGATAATGCTCCCTCACCCAATCTGGGAAGCATCCGTGGTCTGTACTGCGTTCGATTGAGGAAAAGCAAAGGGACGGCCCTGATACGATTGACCTGTCTGCAGCCACCAGAGAAGATTTTTTTTTGCATGACTCTGTGATGATAATCTGTTATGACAGAGGAAGATCTTGAATTGACCACTGAGCAAAGAGCAACCATTGTAGAACTCTCATGTGTAGACTTGCAAGTGGGACTAGGAGGATAGCTGCTGCCATGGTACCCAGAACTTAAATCACAAATCTGGCTTGAACTTTTTTCATTGACATCAAAATCCTGATTTGTCAGTGAAGGACTGAATTCTGTCTGGGGTAAGTTTTGCTATCATGCTTTTTGACTCCAGATCTGCGCCTAAGAAGGTAATATGTTGAGATGGCGACAAGGCAGATTTTTTTAAGTTTACTGTGATGCCTAGTCTAGCACAAAGTGACAGTGTCTCATCCCTTGTTTGAAGTAGTAGATGCCTGGTGGTGGCGGTGAGGAGCCAGTTGTCTAGATATCGAAACTCCCGGAATCCCTGACGTCTCGAGCTGTGACCACTGCCATGCATTTAGTGAACACTCTGGGGGCTGTAGTGAGACCAAAGGGCAAAGCTCGAAACTGGTAATGACTGACTCCCAGCTGAAAGCGTAAGTGTCTCCTGGATCACCTGTCCATCTTTATATGGTAGTATGCATCTTGGAAATCTATTGAGCACATCCAGTTGTCTTTCCTGATAAACAGGAAGATTGACTGCAGAGTTACCATCCAGAACTTTGACTTCTTCACTGATTTGTTTAGTTTGCTCAGATCTAGAATGGCTCTCTAGTTCCCTGTCTTTTTTGGAACTAAAAAGAACGTAAAAACAATACACGAGTAGATACCACCACGATAAGTCCAATAAACTGAGCAGCAAAGTTTCAGTACATTTATTGTAATTATAAAACAAAAAAGATGAGTGCTTTCACGTACACACAAGTACGCTTCTTCAGATCTTAAAAAACTTTAATTTAAAATACCCTTTTTATATAAAAAGTATTTCATTCTAATGAAAGCAATTAATCAATCAATCAATTACTCAGAAACACAATTTCCTAATGGACATTCCCTAGCTACCTAGCGCTTCTCATAAAATCACAAGAATAATCAACATCATAAACAATAAGGCATCCTAAATGATTCATGCTTCCATATACATCTCTATGTGTTTCTATAGTGATGTTCTTCTCACAAAATATATGGAAAAAACATACAAATATGCAAATATACATAACATTAAATATACACAAGCAAACAAACAAAATAAAATAAAACAATATGCATAAACTTAAAACACTTAAAATAAACAAAACCTTATGCATCTCTGTACAATCCAATACAGGTACCATACAGATACCATATAGATATACCAATGCTTCATGTAATGGCCCCTTACATGGAGCCATTGCTATAATAAATCATATTATTAATTTCTAAAAATATTATTATTATTAAATCCAATAGTATCATTATGACACAAATAAACATTATATATACATATATGAATATATATACATGTATATATATAATATACAAAAATAAATATCAGCTGTAATATAAATATGTACATAAAATCAGTTATTACTACGTGCTTCAAGTATAGGTTTGATAGTTATAAATTGATTAAGACCAGATGATAAATGCGCTCGTAACATAAAAATCCACTGGAGTTCAACAGTCTCCAAATAATTCATATTGTTGCCTCCTCTTTTATTGGGGGTTATTAGTTGCAACACTCTAAATCTGAAATCATGCCCCTCATTCAACATAACATGTCTAGCTAAAGCATTCTATTGATTAGACTTTCTAATTTCATATGAATGATTATACATTCTGTCCTTAAGTCTTCTCGTTGTCATGCCAACATAAAACGCTTTACATTGTAAACAAGTAGCTAGGTAAATAAGATTAGTACTATTACATGATGCAAAAAGCCTGGGTTTAAACAAATAGTTCATGTCCGGATGTACAAATACCTGTGAATCAGTAATCAGTTTGCACATATTGCACTTGCTACAAGGATATGTGCCTACTCTCTCATTATGTTCAGAACTTTGTTTATCTAAATGTTGTCCATGGTCAAGACAAAGTAACATCTTCAAGTTTTTGCTATTTTTATATGTGAATTTAGGTGTTTCACCTACAACACCAACAATGGAAGAATTCATTGTTAATATATGCCAGTTTTTCCGTATAATCCTTACAATTTCCTTGTTGTCATTAGTAAACCTGGTAGTAAATGTTACTCTCTTATCCTCATTAATATATAGAAAGCCCTTGGACCCAATGTACCCTTTTTTATTTACATTACTATGTTTTTTAAGCACCGAAGTTCTTATATCTTTCACCATATCTCTATTAAATCCCCTTTCCATAAAAAGGTGCCCCATTATGTCAGCCTGTTCATCTAATGCATTACTCTCTTTACATAGTCTAGTTAGTCTAATAAATTGACTTTTAACTATGTTAGGAAAAACATAGCGCGGATGCATACTATCATACTGGAGTACCGTATTTTTCCAGCATGGTTTTCTATATAGAGATGTTAAAACCCGACCATGTCTATCTAAACTAATGGTAATGTCTAAGAAATCAATGACACCACTAGAACATTCCATAGTGAACCTTAAAAAACTAGTAGTAGATTCCAAATAAAGTATAAACTCCCTCACTTCTTCTATGGTCCCATTCCAAAATATAAGTACATCGTCCACAAATCTCCTGTATAACAAGACTTTCTCATAATATCTACTGTTAAAGAGATAATTATTTTCCCAATAATATACTACTAGGTTGGCATATGTATTAGCACATAGGGTGCCCATAGCGACACCCCATTTTTGTAAATATAACTTGTCTCTGAACATGAAAACATTATTAGAGAGAACAACGTCCAATAAGGCACATATAAGTATCTGTTTATCATTACTAAAACTTACATCATGATTCAACAGTTCCCTTATAGCTTCGATACCATATTCATTAGGGATCGATGTGAACAAATTCTTCACATCAAATGTAACTAAAAGACAGGTATTTTTAGTCCGATTAATAGAAAACTGTTCAAAGGTATCTATTAGTTGATAGGTATCCCTAAGTATGGTTGGAATCCCCCTAACTAAAGGACTCAGAGCCTTCTCTATATATACAGATATTGTTTCAGTGGCCCACCCTTCGCCAGATACTTTAGGGCACATGGGTAACGGAAATAACTTCTTATGAACTTTGGGTAATCCTTTGATACAAGGAATTACCGGTTGTTCAACATAAAAGTAATCATATAACTCCTGGCTAATTTGTCTACACATAAGTAAATCATAAACTACTACATGAATATTCCTAATGATTTCAGTTAGTGTATTAACATCAATCTCACTATATGTAGTGACTTCTTTTAACATCAGATACATAGTTTCATTATAATCTGTAGTATTAAGTAGAACAATCCCACCCCCCTTATCAGCTGGCTTAATTGTCAGCTCGGTATTGTTACATAAATTTTTAAGCGAACACCATTCCTCATTGGAAGTGTTAAATTATAGACACTTCCTTTTACCTTGTGAAAAATACTTGTAAAAATCTTGTTCACAAAGCTTAATATAACACTCCATTTGTGCTGGTAGTACTGGTGAAAAAGTACTCTTACGTTTGAGGCTGAAAGAATGGTCAGAAAGTTTCTCTTTCATACCTTGTTTATCACAAAAAAAAAAACAATTTCAGAGATACTAACCATCCAAAAATTCTCAAATCAGTTAGTAATTGACTCAGTCTGTTACTTTGAAAAGGAATATATGTAAGCCCTTTATTAAGTAAGAAATTATCAGATAAAGTAAGCACAAACCTGGAAAAATGAAAAACTAGTTCATTTAGTCTTTCATGCGGCGCCTCTGATCTTGGTTTCCTCCAGAAAACTTTCTCTTCCTGCGACCTCGGCTGTTGGAATGGTTCCTCGAAGCTGTCCGCTTCTGAACCGGAAATGGCAAAAAACGCTGTATGCTACCAACAGGAAATTTAGATCTAGCTCCCAACGTATTTCCTCTGTCCTTCTTTGTAGCCCTGCTGGTTCGGTGGAGGGGTGTCCATGTTAGATGGATTCTCTAGCATTTCATTGCTACCCGGTGGTGTAGTAAAAGTTTCACCAACATTATTCTCATGTGCAAAAGCAGCTTTTATATTAATAGAAGCGGCACCACCGACCATAGAAGATTCAAGATTGTTAGAAGTGGAGGAAACAGGTGCTGCATCCAAGTTTATTTGCTCATTTGTATTAACTCTTGGCCAAACAAACACTTGCCGGACAGAAAAATCTCTAAAGTCACGCTGAAGTTTACAATGTTTGGTAAGCTGTAACTTATCACTATATGTAGTGACTTGCAAATATATATTATCAAGTCTCTTTGCATAATTCTCACCTTTAAAGCGGTTGCACAGATCCCTATTCAGAGCCTCTACTTTAGCTAGCAATTCCGCTTCCAAGGGAGAAAAATATTCAATGTTTAAATTAAAGTTTTTTAAGATCTGAAGAAGCGTACTTGTGTGTACGTGAAAGCGCTCATCTTTTTTGTTTTATAATTACAATAAATGTACTGAAACTTTGCTGCTCAGTTTATTGGACTTATCGTGGTGGTATTTACTCATGTATTGTTTTTACATCTTTTCAGGCTGCTTTTTGTGTTGACGAGTGGACCTTTGGATCTATAGCGGCACCTATTTGGTTTCCATTGAACTAAAAAGAATCTTGACTAAGTTCCGGATCCTATTTGATCTACAGGGACCTCTTGGATGACTCTTTTCTCTAGCAACAAGATTACCTCTTGTGTTGTATGGTCTTTTTGGCCAGGTGGGACATCTGATAAGGACTGATTTTTTGGTGGTAAGGTAGAAAAACGTATGAAATAACCTCTGGATATTATTGTTTGTACTCATTTGTTTCGGGAAATTTCTTGCCAGGCGTTTGGGTACAGTGACAATCAACCCCTGACTGCCTCCACAGAAAAGCAGATGGGCCTCCTTTCAGGAGCGCTGGAAGGGCCTGTCAGAGAACATATCTCTGTCACCCTTGTTTTGTAGACCCCCTCTGCGCGAAGTCAGCATCTTCTATTATAACTTCCCCCTCTGCCCTTGGGGGGAAGAGTCACCACGTGCATCAAAAAAACCTTTTTGGGACTTGTGGAACCACATTTTCCTGCCCTTTTGACCTTTGGGATAAGGTCTAGATGGGCAGAAAAACAGACTCCCATGGCAGATAAGGTTTTCCCGTCCTGCTCTCACCTGATTAAAGCATCTTTCACCTTTGGTCCAAAAAAGGGATGAACCACCAAAGGGGGCGTTGGTGAAGGAAGACCTAAAGGGTTTGGTGAAGACACTTTATCTGAGGACTTCAAAGCTGCTGTACCCTGAAGGGAATCTCCTAACTCCTGTAGGAAATCCCTTTGAAGTCTCGTAAAATGGGTAAGGTAGTTCAGCAACTGTAGGGTAAAGGCTGCTGAAGAGAAGGTACGCTTTCCATATCTGTCCATAATCCTAGACTCTCTGTTAGGAGGCTGAACAGATGAAGAGGTCTCCAAGAGTTCCTTCTTGGTGGCCACCGCCACCACCATGGCATCTACAGGGACACTTTTTTTCAAAAATTCTTTATCCGAGGGGGCGGTAATAAACTTGTTGGGCTTCCTTGGAACAGGCTCCACTGTATCAGACGATGTCCAGGCCTTATGTGATATGACCCCTAGCAGTTTGTCATAAGGAGGAGTCACCCAGGAGGTGGAAGGGGAGACTGAAAAGCCTCCAGGTATACTGATTCATCCTCTGAAGGGTTGATGAGCTGCCAGTCACCCCTCTGCTTCAGGATTTCCAGGATGTCAGAAAAGGATACATCCTGAGAGGGGGCCTTGGGGACCCTTTAGACTCATCCAAGTCGGTATCAGGGGTGACAGACTCAGAGGAGTCTATGTTCTTCCTCTTGCACAGTCTCTTCTGAGGGACATCCTCGGAGGGGTACTAAGGGTAGGTTTCAGAAGAGACAATGCTGCCAACAGGGGCTTCCTGTGGCTCTGGGTCTCTACGCCTAGGGGGAGGCGGAGGTGAAGAGATTATCACTGGCACCTGGGAGGGATGAGAGACCAGATCTGACGGCAGAGCAGTTTGGGGTGACAGCACCTTCTCCATCAGCTCAAAAGCCTTCCCACCCCACTCCAAAGTGGCCCTTGGCTCCAAAACAGCAGAGGGTCGACTCTGAGGCAAGGCAGATGGCTCTAAAGCTGACCTGGTAGCCAAACTCAAGCTAGCCGAGGCACCGAGAGGAACAGTCAGGTCAGACGACAGTCCACGCCGACTCTCGTCCAGGACCCGACTGGCGAGCGTTGGCTCCCAAACCCCTCGACTTCCAATGGAGTTGAGGAAGTTAGAGCAGTCGGCACCGAAGATTCCAATGGGGCTCTCAATGCTGACGGTTCCACTACTATCAGATCCAAGCTCTCAGGCTCTGAAGATGCTGAGGTGGTCAGAGGAGGAATCACAACGGGGCATTTAGGTCTAGATAGCTCTGAGACTTTCGGGTCTGGAGACAATAACATTTTTGCCACGGCTGGTGTTTTGAGTAATCTCTTCACCACCCACTCCACATCCTCATCAGATAAGCTCCTGGAGGAACAGGTGGATAAGGAAGGAGATCTGCCCTGGTCCAAAATGGGTGATCTCAAGATAGGCGAGACAGGCTCCAGTTCTGGGAAGTGTCTCCTACCAGACGCTTCTGCCCACTCCGAGTATACTGTTGGAATGCAGAAGTAATGGTTGTGTTGGAACTTAGAGCCCTCTGTTCTGATGTCGCAATCTTTTTAGATGGTTCAGTCAACGGAGCTGAAGAAGCCGGTCTTTTGGTAGACTGTGTCTTAGGGGAAGAAGGGGAGGAAGATTTGGAGCTCTGTCCTTTGTCTAAAGACTCCTGAAAAGTCCCATTTCATTAAACCCCTATCAATTAGTTTCCTCTTCTTTTCATGGAGCACCCTGCTACTGAAGGCATGACAGATAGTGCAGGGGTCCTGTAAATGTACCTCACCACGACAGTAGACACAGCTAGTATGGCCGTCAGTGATAGACATTTTCTGGGTACATCTATCACATTTGTTTAAACCTAGAAGGTCAATGCTCTTTTTCTTTTTCTTTAGACATTATCCAAAAATAATCGCTACTGACCAGTATAAAGTGAAACAACTACAACAACAGAAAACTATCTTATACAAAAGATTTTTTTTTTTTTTTTAACAGAAGAAAGGAGGGAAGGGAGCAGCCCTCTAACTTAAACGGTGCTCTCTAGGATTAGGACAAGGGAAGAAAGAGAAACTTCTAGTTAGAGATTGTCACTAAGGAAGAACACAATAAAGAAAAGGGATAGGGAGAGTGGCCCTCTAAGTCAAAAGGGCTGCGAGCACGGCGCTCTCTAAACTAGTAAAGAATAGGGACAAGACCTAACGCAGACTCATGATAATTGTTAAAGTGGAAGAGACAGGAAAAACAAAGAAACAACAGTGAAAAAATATAAATTTAGTCTACTTAGCCAATGAGCCAGCCAGACAGCAACCTCGATGCTTGAGCGGCAACAACATCTGAGGATTTGGCCCAGAGCATCATGGGATAGTGGTTAGTCTCAAGCCAGTGGAAGCTCTTGAGCTTCAGTATTCGGCCGAGTCAGAGCCAAGAACGGCTCCAAACCCAACCAGCAAGAATTACGGCGAGATAGGACAACACAACATCTAACATTTTAAATTTGCAGTACTCTGAGCAGCTTGTTGAAAATGAACATGCTTTTGATACAGATATAAATCTGACACAGCTGTTTGGTGTAATGGAAGCAGTGCATGATACTGCTGCTAACAATTTTCAATTTAGGGATATTTTACTAATTGTTCCCTTTTTTAATCTTTTACGAATGTTTGCCTGTAGTTATTAGTTCTGTTGATGATTCCAAAGATGCAAGTGTTGTTTTTGAAATTAATAGTTGTAAGATTAATACAGTCTACCTCATGAAGACTGGTAGGGGTTATAGACAGAGTAGCTAGTAACTATAAACTATTTTGTTTTTATTCATTTAACTGGGTAAGATCACTGGACATGGCCTACTCTGGTACACTATCTTTCTAAGAGGTGCACAGTAGGAAAATGGAGGTGGAAGAAATGAAAACCTGTACCACAGACTATGAGAAGTAGCTTTGTGATAATGGCAGGATGATAAAGGGGCTACTTTACAATAGAGAAGTAGGTTAATAAAGTAAGGACTACTAAATGATAAACAGCTGTTGTGACAGAGTTCAAATAAATCCCTTCAAAAAGGAATAGGGTGATTTCAAAGGACAGTTGCCAGCTCATACACCATTAGGGATATCTACTTTTACATTATGTGCAAATCCTGAAGTATGTATTTTGTGGACTAAGGATTATGTTGCATATCTAAGTATATGGTAAACTATAAATACTATGACTGATCATTGAACCATTTGTAATTTTTGTCTTGGTAAAGGATAAAGTGATAGGGGCAAGTTTTGATCCCTTACATGCCAACTTGTATGACAGAGATTAAGGTACCTGTATTGTGGCTGCCTGGTGAAATGAATAGTTTTGCCACTTCTCTGCAAGAGTTATCTGGTTCATTTCTTCGCTAGGATGTCTTCTCTGCAGTCTGCATGTTTTCTGTCTCTCCATATGGAAAAATATAGGTGAATTTAGAATATGGTTTGTGTGTGTGTGTGTGTGTGTGTGTGTGTGTGTGTGTGTGTTTCACGTGCCTGTAACATAATGTGTGTGTGTGTTTCACGTGCCTGTAACATAATGTGATGTGTGAGTGTGCATTCTGTGAAAAACTAAACCTCTGTCCAGCATGAGGTTCTGTGCCTTGCACCCCTTCACTACCAAGACAGGCTCTGGCTTTCCAGTGAACCTTTTAAATGGCAAAGCAGGTTACACCACAGGCTTCATTCCACCTGGCTTCAAACATGGCCTTATTATCCTTCCCTTGGTCCCACACCTGAGTGCTTTATCAGACTGTTGACCAAATGCCAACATTTGCTATCTAGCAAAACAAATCTCTATCAAAAAGTTATCTACAAAAAAATAAGCAAAAAATATGATGTTATCTAACAAACAGCATGTTTTTGTTGTAAACATAGCACCTAAAGTGTCATTCAATCTTTAACTTCAGAAATTTATTCTAACATTGAGAAAATACTCATGGAGCCATTTTTTATTTTGATTTAAAATAAAACAAAGCTTTTGTATCTGTTAATCAAAACATCTTACTTCACAAGCTGCTTATGGATAGATTCCCCTGAATAGATATCATTTGTTTCTAAAAGTACTTGTCTAAAAGAAAGTGTACTATATATGACCTGAACTTTCACTACATAACAGGGATCATCAGAACTAGTGTCGCACAGTGTTCATTTCTGGGTCCACTATTCCTCTTCCTCTACATTAACAGTCTTTTTTGGGACCTGCCTTATTTAAACATCATACTGTACACAGATGGTACTGTTTTTACTGCTGCCCATAAATCAACATAACAAATAGCTACATTACTACAAAATTATTTCTCATTCATTTGGAACTGGCTTTTTGAGAATAAACTAACCATCAATACTACTAAATCTGCAATCATGTTCTTGGGCACATCAGAATGACAACAAATCTCCATGGTTTTTAGTTTTAGATCCATTTGGTATTGCTCTTAATTTAAACACACAACAAAGATCTCTAGATCTCTAGAACAGTTGAAATTTTCTGTAGCACTTCTTCAAAAGTGCTTACTGTTGATGATTGGTGCTCTATTGTTATGAATATCTTAATCCTAAGAACTGACTATTCTCCTCCAAATGTATCTCCTTTCATAAGTCAGAATACTGCAGTATTACAAATTATTAAAATTAAAATACTGTGATTTTAGCCATTTATTTAGCTATTTTGAATTTCACTGCCCGTGGCAAGGCCAGGTGACTCTCCATCTCATCCAAGTCAAACTTCTTAGTTAATACCATGACTAAGCTTATCGATAGGTACTTCCCACCTCCAACACATATATTACACCCCCATGAATCAGTCTACACTTTCAGAAGCAGTTCATTCCTCACATTGCTAAGACCCCAATTTTCTGTAGCAGCCTGTTAAAAAATAGCTACATGGAGCAGCCCACTTAATTAAATTATTGAACTATACAATCTCACCTTCTTCAAGAAAAAGTTGAAGTCTTAATTAAGCAATGCAAGTGTACCTGCATCAGAAATACAGAATACTCCTCAATTAAATGAAGTATTATCAATAGTTTTCTTCTGCCACTCTCTCATATTTTCTTTCATCTGTTTGGGGCCTCCGCCATTGAAGTGAATATGATTTTGTTGTACTTTCCTGATGACAGTCTCATGTGTAATTTAGATATATTAACTCATTAAACCCTAAGGATGCCTCTGGGTGTTTTTCTAGGATCATCCTAGCAACTCTGCAAGTTGTCTTGCATTACCCATTCTTACATCAACAATTCCAAAACCATGCTATATATGAGCTATAAAATATTTCATCTTAAATCTTCAATGATAGGCAATACAACCACATTCATACTTGACAGAGACACATTGGTACTTGACAAAGAGGTAGTAAAAGTTAAGAACAAACAGGATATGCAAACAAGGCTGAATGAATCAGAAATACCAGATTGCACAAAAAAAGTGTATCCAGCCAACACAGCAGAGATTTCCACTTAAAATTCTGTTTATTAAAACAAAAGTTAAAAACAGTAAAACAATAAAAGACACAGAGAAAATTAGCACTTTCACGCCTCTCACAGGCACTTCCTCAGATCTAATACACAGCAGTTAAAACATTACTTAAATACTCACTTACAAATCAGGGCAGGGTAGAGCTCTAGATCTCAGCACAGTTCTTAAAGGCACAGAACTATTTAAGCCTTTCCCACAGTCAGCATGCAAGGAGTAAAAATGTGCTGTTATCAAGAAGGAAAGGAAGGTATTCATGTAAATCTTGTAACATGTGTAACTATGTGAATAGTACTGATAGTTACAAGAATAATGTGACTGGGGGTATTTACCAATTTAACTTTTTTGCGGATTGTAAAAGCACAAATTTTGTGTATCTTGCTGTCTGCAAGATTTGTGAATGCTACTATGTTGGTAAAATGAACAGATCCCTAAGGGACAGGATACGTGGCTAATAATGATATTTCTAAGAAAGATATCAGAAATGCCTTTTCTAGACATGTTGCAGCCAATGACCCTTCTCATAAATTTATGTTCCTAGTATTAGAACTGATTAAACCTAACATTAGGGAGGTGACATTAAAACAAAGACTGATTGTGCAGAAACAAAATGGATTTTAGAACTGCATGCTGACAGTGGGAAAGGCTTAAATGGTTCTGTATCTTTAAAACCTGTGGTCACGGTGGTGGTGCTGTGGTAGCGTTGTCGCCTCACAGTAAGACGCTGCCCGGTTCGATTCTCAGCTAGAGCGTCTTCTGCGTTGAAGGTTGTGCATAAGGGCTGGTAACTCGGCATGTAAAAACAACTACCAATCATTAGCGGACCGGAGTTCCACTGTGGCGACCCCTAACCGGGAAAAGACACAACAACCTTTAAAACCTGTGGTGACATCTAGAGCTCTACCCCACCATGATTTGTAAGTGAGTATTTAAGGAATGTTTTAACTGCTGTGTGTTAGATCTGAAGAAGTGCCTGTGATAGGCTTGAAAGCGTTCATCTTCTCTGTGTCTTTTACTGTTACTGTTTTTAACTTTTGTTTTAATAAATGGAATTTTAAGTGGAAATCTCTACTGTGTCAGCTGGATATACTGGTTTTGTACAGAGTGTAAAAGTTGTTTGTAAATTATTTATGTACAGTCATAATTTTCATGTTTCTGTAAATATTTCAACCATGAAGCAAGAAAGACAATTACTTATATTCATACGAAAGCTCAGTGCAGTACGAATAAAATGCTGCTGACAATATGGGTCTGGCTTGAGAGGTTCTGGGACACTGTAAATTGTTTACAAAATATAAAAATTATTATACCATGACCCCCCCATTAATATTCCAAAACGTGCACGCTGATTGGCCAGCGTGCGTTATATCGACTTATACTAATGGAAAAAGTCCAGTCGCCCGGACTTTTCCATTAGTATAAGTCTTTTAAAACACTGTCTCGCTATGTTAAAAGAGTTTAACATAACGACACAGGTTTAAAAAAAGCAATGGAGATCTCCATTGCTTTTTTTAAAGCTGTCTCGCTATGTTAAACTCCTTTAACATAGCGACATAGTGTGTAAAAAGCAACGGATCTTGCTTTCTCCATTGCTTTTTTTTTTTAAAGCTGTCTCGCTATGTTAAATGGGTTTAACATAGCAAGACAGCTTTAAAATAAGCAACGGAGATGTTGCTTTCTCCGTTGCTTTTGGCCACAGCTCTGATGTACTGCGTAGGCATGCGCAGTACATCAGAACAGCCGCGGATTCGCCCTCGGGACCAAACCACACCAACCGTGGGTAAATCCCGCATTACCCACACCCAGGCGTGGGTTATTGCTATAATATTTACTTTGTTACTATGGCTTATAAAATCCAATTTAAGAACTAGGGCCTGTATCCCAAAGATTTGCTGTTGGAGTAAGTAACTTCACTGCAGTGTAAGTCTGCTTTACAGATAGGCTTTATGTCTGAGTAAATCATTTACATTGAGAGCAGTTTGGAACTGATGGCTTGTCTCAGTACCTTGGACAAGCTGCACTTGAGGATTTTTATGTGGATATGGATTTCAGTGGACTTAACTGTGATGTACACTAACTGATTTTAATAATTTCTTGCTTGTAAAGAGTGCTGCCTCATTAGATTCTTTTTTTTAAACATCTTTATTAAATTATCAGTGTCACTTAAAACATAGGAACACATACACTAATAGGAAAGAAAACATACCATGTTAACATTTTTTTCATTTACATACATTTCTTTCTTTATAACAACAGTCCTTCAAGCAAATAGTATATAAATTGCTCAGTTCCTGCCTTCCCTTAAAACTCCTCCTCCTCCTAAACATTATTCTGCATGCATTGTTCCCACAATTTCCATTTATTTGTATGTAATTTGCTCCTTCCATTTTCTAAAGATTACACTTCAGTTCTTCTATCATTCTTACAATATTCAATACTTCAAATAAAATTGCTCTAGATTTTGATTTCCATTTTCTAGTATTTACTTTTTGGCAGCCAACATAATTAAACTTACTAAGGCCTTACTATGTCTGGACAATTCAGATCTTGTGTCCCTGCTCAAAAGAATAGTTTCCTTAGTTACAGTCATTTGCTCCCCCAATGTTTCTGAGCATACATCTCAACCTCTTAGTGCTAAAAATCTGGACAAATCCTGACATAATGGGGGGACATAGGCCCAAAATAGGGACAGAGTTTAAAGACTGCTCTTATAAACATGGAAACTTGCTAGAATAACAGGATTTGTGTTAACGTGCATTGTCTGAAGGATTTGAAGACTGAAACTCAAATGAATGCCATTATTTAGTGACTTCAATCTGCAGATCTTCACATCTTACTTCACAAGATGCTTATGGATAGATTCCCCTGAATAGATATCATTTGTTTCTAAAAGTACTTGTCTAAAAGAAATTGTACTATATATGACCTGAACTTTCACTACATAACAGGGATCATCAGAACTAGTGTCGCACAGTGTTCATTTCTGGGTCCACTATTCCTCTTCCTCTACATTAACAGTCTTTTTTGGGACCTGCCTTATTTAAACATCATACTGTACACAGATGGTACTGTTTTTACTGCTGCCCATAAATCAACATAACAAATAGCTACATTACTACAAAATTATTTCTCATTCATTTGGAACTGGCTTTTTGAGAATAAACTAACCATCAATACTACTAAATCTGCAATCATGTTCTTGGGCACATCAGAATGACAACAAATCTCCATGGTTTTTAGTTTTAGATCCATTTGGTATTGCTCTTAATTTAAACACACAACAAAGATCTCTAGATCTCTAGAACAGTTGAAATTTTCTGTAGCACTTCTTCAAAAGTGCTTACTGTTGATGATTGGTGCTCTATTGTTATGAATATCTTAATCCTAAGAACTGACTATTCTCCTCCAAATGTATCTCCTTTCATAAGTCAGAATACTGCAGTATTACAAATTATTAAAATTAAAATACTGTGATTTTAGCCATTTATTTAGCTATTTTGAATTTCACTGCCCGTGGCAAGGCCAGGTGACTCTCCATCTCATCCAAGTCAAACTTCTTAGTTAATACCATGACTAAGCTTATCGATAGGTACTTCCCACCTCCAACACATATATTACACCCCCATGAATCAGTCTACACTTTCAGAAGCAGTTCATTCCTCACATTGCTAAGACCCCAATTTTCTGTAGCAGCCTGTTAAAAAATAGCTACATGGAGCAGCCCACTTAATTAAATTATTGAACTATACAATCTCACCTTCTTCAAGAAAAAGTTGAAGTCTTAATTAAGCAATGCAAGTGTACCTGCATCAGAAATACAGAATACTCCTCAATTAAATGAAGTATTATCAATAGTTTTCTTCTGCCACTCTCTCATATTTTCTTTCATCTGTTTGGGGCCTCCGCCATTGAAGTGAATATGATTTTGTTGTACTTTCCTGATGACAGTCTCATGTGTAATTTAGATATATTAACTCATTAAACCCTAAGGATGCCTCTGGGTGTTTTTCTAGGATCATCCTAGCAACTCTGCAAGTTGTCTTGCATTACCCATTCTTACATCAACAATTCCAAAACCATGCTATATATGAGCTATAAAATATTTCATCTTAAATCTTCAATGATAGGCAATACAACCACATTCATACTTGACAGAGACACATTGGTACTTGACAAAGAGGTAGTAAAAGTTAAGAACAAACAGGATATGCAAACAAGGCTGAATGAATCAGAAATACCAGATTGCACAAAAAAAGTGTATCCAGCCAACACAGCAGAGATTTCCACTTAAAATTCTGTTTATTAAAACAAAAGTTAAAAACAGTAAAACAATAAAAGACACAGAGAAAATTAGCACTTTCACGCCTCTCACAGGCACTTCCTCAGATCTAATACACAGCAGTTAAAACATTACTTAAATACTCACTTACAAATCAGGGCAGGGTAGAGCTCTAGATCTCAGCACAGTTCTTAAAGGCACAGAACTATTTAAGCCTTTCCCACAGTCAGCATGCAAAGAGTAAAAATGTGCTGTTATCAAGAAGGAAAGGAAGGTATTCATGTAAATCTTGTAACGTGTGTAACTATGTGAATAGTACTGATAGTTACAAGAATAATGTGACTGGGGGTATTTACCAATTTAACTTTTTTGCGGATTGTAAAAGCACAAATTTTGTGTATCTTGCTGTCTGCAAGATTTGTGAATGCTACTATGTTGGTAAAATGAACAGATCCCTAAGGGACAGGATACGTGAGCGCAATAATGATATTTCTAAGAAAGATATCAGAAATGCCTTTTCTAGACATGTTGCAGCCAATGACCCTTCTCATAAATTTATGTTCCTAGTATTAGAACTGATTAAACCTAACATTAGGGAGGTGACATTAAAACAAAGACTGATTGTGCAGAAACAAAATGGATTTTAGAACTGCATGCTGACAGTGGGAAAGGCTTAAATGGTTCTGTATCTTTAAAACCTGTGGTCACGGTGGTGGTGCTGTGGTAGCGTTGTCGCCTCACAGTAAGACGCTGCCCGGTTCGATTCTCAGCTAGAGCGTCTTCTGCGTTGAAGGTTGTGCATAAGGGCTGGTAACTCGGCATGTAAAAACAACTACCAATCATTAGCGGACCGGAGTTCCACTGTGGCGACCCCTAACCGGGAAAAGACACAACAACCTTTAAAACCTGTGGTGACATCTAGAGCTCTACCCCACCGTGATTTGTAAGTGAGTATTTAAGGAATGTTTTAACTGCTGTGTGTTAGATCTGAAGAAGTGCCTGTGATAGGCTTGAAAGCGTTCATCTTCTCTGTGTCTTTTACTGTTACTGTTTTTAACTTTTGTTTTAATAAATGGAATTTTAAGTGGAAATCTCTACTGTGTCAGCTGGATATACTGGTTTTGTACAGAGTGTAAAAGTTGTTTGTAAATTATTTATGTACAGTCATAATTTTCATGTTTCTGTAAATATTTCAACCATGAAGCAAGAAAGACAATTACTTATATTCATACGAAAGCTCAGTGCAGTACGAATAAAATGCTGCTGACAATATGGGTCTGGCTTGAGAGGTTCTGGGACACTGTAAATTGTTTACAAAATATAAAAATTATTATACCATGACCCCCCCATTAATATTCCAAAACGTGCACGCTGATTGGCCAGCGTGCACGTTGTAAATCGACTTATACTAATGGAAAAAAGTCCAGTCGCCCGGACTTTTTCCATTAGTATAAGTCTTTTTTTAAAACACTGTCTCGCTATGTTAAAAGAGTTTAACATAACGACACAGGTTTAAAAAAAGCAATGGAGATCTCCATTGCTTTTTTTAAAGCTGTCTCGCTATGTTAAACTCCTTTAACATAGCGACATAGTGTGTAAAAAGCAACGGATCTTGCTTTCTCCATTGCTTTTTTTTTTTAAAGCTGTCTCGCTATGTTAAATGGGTTTAACATAGCAAGACAGCTTTAAAATAAGCAACGGAGATGTTGCTTTCTCCGTTGCTTTTGGCCACAGCTCTGATGTACTGCGTAGGCATGCGCAGTACATCAGAACAGCCGCGGATTCGCCCTCGGGACCAAACCACACCAACCGTGGGTAAATCCGCATTACCCACACCCAGGCGTGGGTTATTGCTATAATATTTACTTTGTTACTATGGCTTATAAAATCCAATTTAAGAACTAGGGCCTGTATCCCAAAGATTTGCTGTTGGAGTAAGTAACTTCACTGCAGTGTAAGTCTGCTTTACAGATAGGCTTTATGTCTGAGTAAATCATTTACATTGAGAGCAGTTTGGAACTGATGGCTTGTCTCAGTACCTTGGACAAGCTGCACTTGAGGATTTTATGTGGATATGGATTTCAGTGGACTTAACTGTGATGTACACTAACTGATTTTAATAATTTCTTGCTTGTAAAGAGTGCTGCCTCATTAGATTCTTTTTTTTAAACATCTTTATTAAATTATCAGTGTCACTTAAAACATAGGAACACATACACTAATAGGAAAGAAAACATACCATGTTAACACTTTTTTCATTTACATACATTTCTTTCTTTATAACAACAGTCCTTCAAGCAAATAGTATATAAATTGCTCAGTTCCTGCCTTCCCTTAAAACTCCTCCTCCTCCTAAACATTATTCTGCATGCATTGTTCCCACAATTTCCATTTATTTGTATGTAATTTGCTCCTTCCATTTTCTAAAGATTACACTTCAGTTCTTCTATCATTCTTACAATATTCAATACTTCAAATAAAATTGCTCTAGATTTTGATTTCCATTTTCTAGTATTTACTTTTTGGCAGCCAACATAATTAAACTTACTAAGGCCTTACTATGTCTGGACAATTCAGATCTTGTGTCCCTGCTCAAAAGAATAGTTTCCTTAGTTACAGTCATTTGCTCCCCCAATGTTTCTGAGCATACATCTCAACCTCTTAGTGCTAAAAATCTGGACAAATCCTGACATAATGGGGGGACATAGGCCCAAAATAGGGACAGAGTTTAAAGACTGCTCTTATAAACATGGAAACTTGCTAGAATAACAGGATTTGTGTTAACGTGCATTGTCTGAAGGATTTGAAGACTGAAACTCAAATGAATGCCATTATTTAGTGACTTCAATCTGCAGATCATCCCAGTGATTGCCAGAAAACCACAAATTTCATGAATAACAGACCAAAAATATGAGGCAAAAAATCTGATCATTCTGCGAAAAGCTGGACTGTTGAGAGATATGTTTCTGAGTACTCTATAGGGAATTTTTAAAATATGCCAACTCATTACACCCCCCCAAAAAAAATTGCCAGTTATCCCCCCCCCCCCCATCACACCTCCATTTACTATCTACCTGAGGAAGTATTCCTTGAAATTGACTTGGGGTATAAAAATACGTGTGCAAACAATTCCAATCAGAAATGATAAACCTTTTGGTCTTTGTTGCATATTTGATGGGCCATACATATGTCGTCCCTTTGTTCACTTGTAAATAGCTTTACCAGTCTCTCTTTCCAATATTTTCTAACCTCCACTGATTGATTCTTATAGTCATCATGCAATATTTTATATGCCCACTAATTATACCTTTTAACAGCAGTTTCTGTCATATTTCATTAAATTCTTACAACAGAAATTAGCAATAGAATTCCCTTCCCAAAATCTCTCTCTGGAACCTTCTGCACTTAAAGTGGTCTGTGTAATCATCTAAGCTTTATTACCTTGTTGTACACCTGCTCTTTGTAGATTATCACTGCATTTTTGAATCCTGCTGACTTTACTGCCATGATCTATAATCTGTATTCACCATGAAGAATAACTGCCTTATGTCAGTCCTGACCCTTATCCCCACACAAGTTCACAAGATCGCCCCTTGTCTCTGAGAATCTTCTATACTGCAAATGTCTGCCCTTACAGATTACACTTTGGGGTTTTTATGGGCAGGGGAACTTGTACTGGGGTGAAGGTAACAGGTGATCACATTTTATGAGGAGCTACAGACAAGTGAGGTGAAACAGGAGGAGGAGTTGGTAATGACAAGGTCAAAGAGGTTATCACCCTGTTTGAGGCTGGGGACAGCTTGCACTAAGGAGTTGGTATTTACAGAGATAAAGGATTTTTGGGCATATTTATTGGAAGTGGTATAGGACCACCACATGTATCTATCTATCTATCTATCTATCTATCTATCTATCTATCTATCTATCTATCTATCTATCTATCTATCTGTCTGTCCTTTGTTCCCTGGGCAAGTTCTAGTAGGCTATTAGGCTGTTTTCAAGGGAGGCCTGAGGTGGTATTTATACTATTAGAGGAAATTTGGCCAGGGTATCAGTAAACTTCCTCTACTCCTTTCAGTAGGTGCCATGGGATCTTTTACATCCACCTGATCTACCAACAACTCAGTAACACAGGGCCTTGGTTTAACATCTCATCCAAAGGATGCCACACTGAAGAGTGCACTACCCCCTGATGCTACACTGCAGTCTCAGCAGACAATCTACCTGGTCTGCAAAAAATCTATCTGGTGTGTGAATAGAACTTACATCCTTGTGCACGAAAGGTGAGTATGCTACCTATTGTGCCATTGACACTGCAGAAAAGGGTAGTTAAAGGTCTCTCATAAAAATGGTATTTGGCTTGATGAGTAGCTTATTTAGTCTATCTGCATAATCAGTGGGTGATGTAGGTAACTTTGAAGTTTACTGAGCAGAGCAAACGTAGTGGTGTTTTAAATGGAATTTGTTGTGAGGGCATGCTTATGGGTTGACCATCATCATCATCATCATCATCATCCTATAAAGGCACTATGGGGAAAACAAAGTTTCTACACAGTATGTGAAAATCATGAGCCAAAAGGCAGGGCCCATCTATGCGAAGTAGGAGGGTCTGTTAATCATTGGTCCCAGACAAACACTTGACCCCTCTAGAATTATATAATTTAACAAGACAATAATTACACTCACTTATTTTGTCTTTGAATGTAAGCATCCTTGAAGAAAGAGGAACACTCCTCAGTATTAGTTGTTTACCCTCCTTAAAGGTACAGATGGTGAGATCAGTTATATCTTACTGCATCTTCCTTAAGGTTGATCGACTGAGGTCTTTTATTGCCATGTAAGTAACAGCAAGTTTGTCTTTACATTTAGGAGAAGGAAGGGTCCTGAGGGCCCTTGCAGCATCCCTAATCCCAGAATACGATAGACAACTGACATTAGTTTTTTTTGTTCTCCTTATCCAGTCTGGTAAGTGTACCTACTACAGGTACTCACATGTCACTTGCTTACAGCTAACCTGCTCAATGCCACTTGCTTGTAACAGTAAATGCCTCACCTTCCATCAGCATTATCCTGCTTCACCCATATTCCCACCCAGAACCCTGATTCTAAGCATAAAACTACCAGTTGCTCCAAACCTCACTCTCTAAACTTAAAACTTAATGTTGTACCCTATCTTAATCCCAGCCCTTGCTCCTTAAACCTAAAACTCACCTTCAACCTTTTAAGCTAATTCCAAACCTCCCTAAGCCTAACATTCCCATCTTGTCCCTAACATTAATGTTAGAACTTGCTCCTTAACCCTAAAACTCTAAGTTACTGTCTGGCCATTGTACTCACCCTGGTTTCTCCTAGCCAAAAACCACATAGCTGCTAAGTAGCAGCCCATGCAAACTTAGTTTATTTTATGATGGAATCACCTATAACCAGCCGGAAGAGGGGGTTAATAATGTAAGTATTGAAGTATGCACCCACTGATTGAGAAGAAATTAACACAAGGGTGTTATCTGTCTAAGGGGAAGGTCTTCCCAAAAAATGATATTGTAGTGTTCACCATTATGAGCAGATTTATCACAGAGCACAGACAGCTCTCAAAGAGTCAGCCTTGTCCTGTTCTACTTATCTTAAATAAAAATATTTCTCAGCTCCTCTCAGAATTCAGAGTTAATATTTCTGTAGTTAAAGAATGCAACACAAATAATTGCTAACTGGCCCTAAACAAAACTTCTATTAAATTCCTGTCAAAGTAAATTAACAAAATTTATAGTAGACAAAACTGCAATAAAAATATGCAAGCTGCGAACTAGTAATACAAAATTACCACAGAACAGCTTTTGTTGGTAGACCTTGTGAAGGCTGCCAGCCCAGCTAGCTAGAAGTTTGTAAATAATTCTGTCATTGTAAATATTATTATGATCCATAGGCTTGTCTACAGATGTAAGTAACCTGTATGTTATTTGCTGAGCTTCAAAAATGTAACCACAATGCACCCTGCTGGAAAAGAGCAGAAATGTATATGGACTATATGCCTGTGCAAATGCATGTTTTCATAGCAGAAATTGGGACATACAGAGTTAACTTGCAAACTCTAAGAAATAAGTAAAGAGTTTTACGATTGTGTTTACCACAGCTAGAAGACAGAATGCCTACAGCTAGAGTTTTGTTCTATTGTCTTGAGACAGAGATAATTACTAGGTTTCAAATTTAAAGTTTTTTTTTGTATTGCTCTGTGACTTCCTAGCAGCTATACATCTGAGAATTAAGTATTTTTCACAAGCACATGTTAAAATTTAAGTTCCGGTTAGCCTGGCAACTAAGGCAGAGGTGACAAGAATGATGTAATCTGAGATGATCCAGCAGAAATGTTTGATAGTAACTTAAGAACTATCTCAGAGATAAAGGCAGTACATTTTGTATCTTGTTTTGGACCTGTAAACATCCATTCAGCACTTGCATTTGCCTGTATCTGTAAATAAGACTTAGATAATAGTATCTCTCTTAGAGATAGATAGGTAAATAGTAAGATCAGTCTAGATGTTTTCTGTATTCATTCTGAACTCTGTTGTCACTGTATTGAGTTATTGAGTATTGTCTTGTTCTTTTATTATTTGCTATTAAATGTATTTAAATCTTTTAATTGTGGCTGGTTTGTTTATATTATGTGATATTTAAGCTCTTAGTATACTTGCATATGTATTTGGGGTCACTGTATAGGCCACTGTTAAATAGCCTTAGTCTTGGACACACTAACCATTTAGATAACAGTAACATTGCACAGTAGAATTGGTCACCCTTTGTGAAGGGCCTTATAGTAGCTGATAAGAGTGGTTGGTGGCATCTGGTACTACCTTATAGTGTGGGCAGAAGGGAGCATAGTTAGTGAACCTGTGCCAGCCTTCCCCAGGAGTGTCTGTGTGCTTGTATATAAATTAAATCTCAAAGTGTGTGTATGTGTGTCAGCTACTTGGGCAGGGATACAAAGCACTGTGTGGACAGAGAGGATGCTGGAGGTTTTGGCTTGACCACTCAGCTGAGATCTTAACCCTATAGCTGTGTTAGTGGGGAGTCCTATTGGGGATCTGGAGAAAGAGAGAGAAACCAGCCCCAGACTGACTGTGATCACTGTGTGCTATTAAGGGAAATTGTATTTTACTGTGTGTGTACTTGTCATCCTTCCAAGGTGCACGACCCTCACTGGTGTAAGTGGTGAGTTTTGAGGCTCCTTGATTACTGGGCCAGTGCAGGGACATCACATACCTCATGGAATAAACACTGTTCTGTTTACCTTAAATAAAATCCTACTTTTTAGGCTGTTTCCACAATTCAGATATATTTAATCCCTTTATTTTCAAAGGCTGCAACAATAATCTTTGGTAACAGGCTCCAGCCATGGACTTTTTTAATATTCAAGGAAAAAAACAAATGTAAAGCAAAACAGACTGCAATAAGTCAAAAAAACAATATGAGTATACCAACTATAAACCAAGAAATCCAAAAACAGTCAAAGAACACCAGTTACCAAGCTTTGGTAACTCTCAAAGCTTAAACCCTGTACTTATGTGCCAGTTCCTTACCTTATGTCCCTATTTGATATCATCAGCTTTACCTGTTCTTGGTATGTTGGCCTAGAACTCTGTGCCTGCTCTGCTGGTAAAGGACTGCATTTTTTCCTCCTATGAAAACTAGCTGGCAGATTCATGACAAGTATGAATGGTTACTTGGTATTCAGCCTTTCTTTCTATGTTATCTACTATGCTGCATGTTGTTTGTATTGTCTAAAAACGGGTGTTACTTTCATTGCATTCACTAGCCAGTGTTAACTGTAAAGCCAGAGTGAACAGATGACCATGTTTAAGTTAAGGTAATTAGACTCACTGATTCTTCATGCTCTCCTTGATATACACTCTTTTGATATTTTATGTTTGACAAGAGACTTGGCTAAAACCTAAAACACATGATAATGAAATTATCCCACCAGGTTATAACATATTTAGACTTGACCGTATAAAAAGAAAGGGAGGGGGAGTAGCACTTCTTTTTAAAGATGGGCTACAAGTCACCTCTATACCCTATAACCTACCAAAAGACATCCATGCTGAAGTCCTTATTTCCAAATTACAGCTTAACTCTAGTAAATCTTTATATATCTTCTGTATCTATCTACCTCCTGGAAACAATATCAGTATACTAAAGAATATTCTTAGCTGGGTCTCAACATCCTTCCCACAAGAAACTATAATCCTAGGAGACTTTAATATAGATTGGAAGAACATCAATACTGAACATCCTACCTCTCACATTAACCTTCAAGGCTTCTCTCAGACCATTACCTCCCCAACAAGAATAAATAAAGCAAACAAAAAAGAGAGCACTTTGGATTGGATCCTTATTAATAACTACCACCAAAATTATACAGTTGGTATCCTCCCTGACGATGTAAGTGACCATTCCTTGACTTATATAATCAGGCAAAAGTTTGATACCTCTCACCTAACCTCATATTGGACTATACAAACCAACACCTTTTCCAGAGTGAACTCAGTTTCTGTGATTGGTCTCAATTAAAACCCCCCCCACTTGAACAGGCTGTCAAATACTTCAACTCTAAGTTCTTAGAAATCCTAGACCACCATGCTCCTAAACGTACTATCAGAACTAGGTCCAAACCTGCCCCCTGGCTTACAAATGAAACCAAGAAAAAAATCCTCCTCAGAAATAAAACCTGGTCTAAGTGGAGAACTACCAAAAGTACATCAGATCAACAAATCTTTGGACATATGAGAAACATGACAAAAAAAGAAATGATCTCAGACAAAAAAAAACTTTTACTGTAAAATGCAGCAAACAAACCAAAACAATCCTCAAATATTCTGGGCAAGTATCTATAGACTCCTTTATCCAGGTCACTCCAGAACACCAACCCCAACAGGTGCAACACATGAGACTCCTATCCAAACTGCCAATGCTTTCAATTCCTTCTTCACAGAGGCTATCCAATCACTAGCCAGTCAACTAGCTCCTGATAGAGCCAGTCTTCTTAACTCTTCTCCTAGCTCTCTTCCTACCTTACGATTTCTACCCACCTCAACAAATTATATCTATAAACTCATTCTAAAACTTAAGCCTTGTACTCCTTCTGCTGACCAGATCCCAGCTGAATACCTGCAATAAGCAGCTAAAGAAGTAGCTTACCCGATATCCATCCTGATTAATAGAACTAGTAATGAGGGAAGCATCCCGGACATTTGTAAAATCTCTCATATTATCCCCCTACACAAAGGTGGCAACTCAAATGAATACTCTATCGACCTATAGCCCTACTATCCCCCTTAGCAAAAATAATGGAATAATGTATTCACCATCAGCTTCTAAACCATTTAATTCAACATAACATACTTGCTGAAAGCCAACATGGCTTTAGGCCATTCCACAGTACTACTACTGCCCTCTTATCTTTTACTGATACCATAAACAAAAACCGCAATAACAATGTTCTCTCTTTCTCTCTATTTATTGATCTCTCAAAAGCATTTGATATGGTAAACCACTCTCTACTTATAAATATTCTGAAATCACTCTCTCTTGACACTTTGGCTGTACAATGGTATACTTCTTACCTCAGCAATAGGCAACAGGCTGTGCTCTGGGAGAATAAACTATCATCCCACCTTCCAGTCTCACTTGGTGTCCCTCAGGGCTCCATTCTAGGCCCTCTCTTATTCTCAATATTTATCAATGATCTCTACCTAGCTATTCCTCAGGCAATGTGCATACAGTATGCAGATGATTCAACTTTAATCTGTTTAGCTGAATCTTCATCTGAACTACAATCCCCAACTCAGAAAATATTTAACATAGTTGAGACTTGTTTCTTAAAACGTTGCCTCCTCTTGAATCCCAAAAAAAAAAACCAAAGCTCCTTCTCTTTACGCCTACCCGTAAATCCATGCCTTTAGATTTCTCTGTTATTTCTAACAATGGCACCCTCATATCCCCTGATTCTACCACCAAACTCCTAGGAATAACTATAGACAATTACCTCAGCTTTGATAACCATATTGATAACCATATTAATAACACTATAAAAACAGTCAACAGAAAAATGGTCTCCCTATACAGGATCAAATATTTTCTCACTCCAACATCCAGGACTACTATTGCCCACTCTCATCTAATCTCAGCACTCCTCTATGCCTCACCAATTTACACCAACCTATCCAAGAAGAATCTTCTTAAACTAACTACATCTTACAATAACATTGTCAGATTTGCTACTGGTAATCGCTTTAGAACTCATCACTGTCAGAATCTAAAACAACCAGGATGGCTTGAACTGCAAAATCAGCTTTATTTTAACCAACTTACCATTGCCCATAAGATCCCCAACCAGCCTAACAACACTCCTATACTCTCAAACCTCATTACTCCATATAAAAATCTTAATACCTTACGCTCTGCTAACAAACTTCTACTTAGTATTAGTAAAGCTAACAACATGGCAGGAAACTCTCTTTTCTCAAACACTACTGGGAAATACTGGAATCTTCTACCTAGTGATCTTACTTCACTTCCTTCCCTACCCCACTTCAAACAAAAACTTAAAATATACCTTAGAACACACTGGCTCTGCCCTTGCACTAACCCTGACTAACCCTCTACCTCTGTGACTAAATTTCTCCTAACTCCTCTCTAACTATAATTTAATGCTCTTTACTGCAAACTTTTCAAGAACAGCAAACCCGCATGCAGTTATGATCTACCTCACATAGATATCTTGTTAAATATGTTATAAATACTCTTATGCAACCATTCCCGGGAATTGTAAACCTGAAAGTTTAATCTACCTCATGTGAATATCTTGTTCCATATTATTGTAAATATCGTTTTGCAATATACTGTAAAATGTTTTGTATCTTCTGCTATGTTAACTTGATTGTAACCTTACAAACACTGTTTTGGATTTGTAACCTTATACATATTGTATAATGGATCTGTCTTGGAGCTTTTCTCCCCGGGCCTCTACTGAAAATGGACATATATCCAGATGGACTAGCCCGGTCAACAAATGTAAAATAAAAATAAAATAAATAAATAAATAAATAATAAGCTTATTGTCTAATGGCTTCTAGAAGTTTAATGGCTGCTGAAACATAATTCATAGATTCATTTGTATTTCAAAGCCACTGAGTCTCATGACCATCCTCACGTTTCCAGTACCTTTTCTCAGAAAACACCTTCTTTCTTCAAGAGGGCCGTTTCAGTCAGTACGAGAGTAACTTTGTGGATGCTAATCCTGTTTAAAGGAAGATAGTAAGAATTTTGAGAGGCACTGTGTTATAAACCCATCCCTCCATCATGTTTTATTTATCTGTTGGTGAAGATTTAGGTCCCTGGTTCTAGTATTAGTGGAGATATGGGACTTGTGTAGAAGCATGAGGTCCTGGATAATCAGGCCTTTAATGGTGCAGTAAGTGGGACAGAGATCTCTCCACAAATATCTATAATGCACTGAATAAAGGGACAGAGTTTCCAGCTATTCTTTGTAGTTTGGAAACCTTGATCTTTTGGGCTAGTAACCTTTGCCTTTGGGGTCTTACTAATTGGGATGTAGTTTACGAAACATATCAAACAAAGGGGTCATTGTACTCGATAATTGGCTTAATAAGGAAATGCTTACCTCTTTAGATATTGATGATATTTCTTTGGCAATTAGCTGGTCTAAATAAAAGGATTTCCCAACAACTGTTGTTGCATTATGGTCAGAACAGAGGGAACTATCAACCCAAGTACCTAGGCCCCTAAAAGCATTTTCATTTTGTAAAGGTGTGTTGACTAGACACTTTGATGAGCAGTGGGTTTTTCTGCCAAAAGTGACGATACAAAACTTTTTAGCATTTAGTTTAATCCCATTTATAGTATACCAAGAGTTTACTAGGGTGAATACATTCTGGATGGTTTGGGTGTCATAGGGTACCTTAACAACATCTCCCAGTTTGCAATCATCTGCAAACTTTGTTAGCTCTCTACTTGTAGCTCTGAGAAGTAAATATCAAAAAGTGGAGGTCCCAGCACTAACCCCTGAAGGACATTGCTGGTCATTTTCATACTTTTAGATGAAGCACTTGCAACCTGCATTGTGTGGATTCTGTCTTTCAGACAATTTGCTATCCATCTTACCACGTATGGGTTGATTTTTAAAGCATTTAATTTTTGTATGATACCACAATGCGGAATGGTGTCAAAGACCTTAGCAAGGTCAAGATACATTGTATGCACTGCATAGCCACCATCTATAATGTTCATAACACTTTCAAAGAAATTTACCACATTAAAGAGACAGGCTGTACCCTTCACAAAACAAAAGAAAACATGAATTCATTAAGGTCCCTTTTAAAAGTATAAATGGAAGTGCCACTTTTTAACAGCAAGGAAAGTATGTATAGTTAAGGGAGCCACTGAACAAATGTGTCATGTTTTCTATTGTTAATAGATAACTTTAAAACTGATTACCTTGCACATGACCTTTTTATCAATATTGTCCAGACTGAGACTCTGTAAGAGGTGTGGGTGTCTTTCATAATTCAGCAGTCAAGACATAGATTTCCTTCATGATGCAGTATGACACCGAAAAGAGGGACAGATTTTTAAGTGTATTCAAATTCTCAGGTTACTGAGCAAATTTAGTTTTTACTGCAAAACCTCGGAACCTAAATGGTCAAATAAAGGAGGAATACTGTGGAGCCATGATCTGTCTGGACCACCTTGTAATTTTGCTTAAAGATCATGTGCAACCATTTTTTGCACATACCTACATTCTTTCTCTTTCTTCCAGAATGACAGGATGACTTCCCACTCACAAATCCAGTTTATTGGGTATTCTGTTGTTTCATTTTACTAATATTTCCTGGTCACAAACATCCTAGTTATGAAAATAAAATTGCCAAAGATTCCAAAGACAACCACAAGGCATTCTATAGCTATGTCAAGAATCTAAACGGCAATGCTCAGATCTTCTCTGAGCTATAACAGAATGGCATTAAATATACTGATCCCAAGGATATTGCCAATATGCTGGAAGACCGATTCAGTGCAAACTTCACCCCCTCTCACCCCCTAAAGGGCCCATCTCAATACCAAAAGATTGCCAAATTCCAGTAATAATGGCCACACAGGTAAAAAACGCACTTTCCAAAGCTAAGAATACAGTATCCATGGGACCAGACAACATCCCGGGCTGTGTACTACATAAACTACAAAATGAACTGGCACCTCACCTAAGTGTCATGTTTAATCATAGCCTCACTTCAGGTTTCATGCCCACTAAGTGGCGTACAGCTTCACTTAGCCCACTCCACAAGGGGGGATCCACTGCCCCATCAGTCTGATGAGCCTGATCTGTAAGGCCATGGAACATAATATCATGGAACTTATAAACAAAGACATTGGCAACCTTCACTGGACCCCATGCAGTTTTGGTTTGTGAAGGGCCGATCTTGTCTTCTGAGCCTGATTGACTTCTTCGAATCAGTCTCCAGAGCTGTGGACAAGGGTAAGATGGTCCACACAGCCTATCTAGACCTCGCCAAGGCCTTCAACACCATCCCCCACTCTGGAATCATAGATAAACTTACTAAGATGGGCATTAATCCCTACATCACTTGATGGGTTGCCAACTGGCTTACTGACAGAACCCACACTGTAAAAGTAGCCGACTCCAAATGCAGACAAGTGACAAGTGGAGTACCTCAGGGTTCAGTCCTGGGACTGCTCTTGTTTGGCATCTACTTCTCTGAATCACAGGCCAATACTAAGGGACTCTGGCTAACAAAGTTCACAGATGACTGCAAACTGGGAGCCATTATTGAATCCCCAAATGAGGTGGATATTCTACAAAAGGGCCTTACAGAAACAGATGCTTGGTGCCAGAGCCATGGGCTCAAGCTCAATGCCAAGAAATGTATAGTTATCCCCTTTGGGAAAAAAACAGGTACCCATGAATTACCACATAGGTGGCAGTACACTAAACACCGAAAGTGTGATAAGAGACTTAGGGACACAGGTGGACAGTGGTCTCACCTTCGATAACCACATCACCACAACAGTCAGGAAATCCTTCTATGTGGCACACCTCATCACTAAGGGCTTTTCATCCAGGAAAAAAAGAGGCCATCGTCCCACTGTACTCATCCCTCATTAGACCCATTATAGAATACAACACCCCTTTTGGTATGTACCTCTCAAGACATCTGTAACAACTGGAAAGGCCGCAGAAATACCTCACTAAAAGAATCACAGGCCTAAAGCAGATGCCCTATGCTGACCATCTAAAAAAACTCCACCTATACTCTGTCGCATATCGTCTACTCAGAGGTGATCTCTGCTTAACATACAAGACCATGTCAAACCCAGAGCTGTTGGACATGCTACACTTAAAGAAATCCCAATCCTTCAGAGACACATGCTCCAGGGATCTAAACCTTAGTCATCACAATGAACAAAACATGCTGGAGGGATAGGTTCCTGACTCAGAGACTACCCAGACTCTGAAATAGACTGTCAACCAGAGCGCCTCTTTGGCCCTCTTCAAAAAGAACCTTGATGATAGGATGGGAGATAGGAAATTCACCCTGGGATTATGTCAGTTGCCCTGTTAGACAGGGGTACAGGGAAGTAAATACTGTGGGAAGAAATAGGCAGGGAATTGTTATGGCTAAACTTATATAGACCCTAGGGCCAATAGCCTAGTACCAACCTATGAACCTATTGTTTTTCATGGACTTAAAAGGGCAGTATTTCCTGTCTTTGCATCATCACGTTTGTCATGTTGATGATACAAACTTTGAACTTTCCTGCACTTCCTGCACTAGAAGGCTGGGTCTCATTCCTCTGTTTTTTTTTTAAAGTAAGTAAATATCACCTTAATGCTGCACATGGCCTGAGTACAGTATGTTAGTTTATCAATGGAAAAGGTTTTGCATTAGCATATTTTCCAGGCAAAATAAACTTTAAACGACAAAACTCTAATATCTAGCATTAATGTCTGATTTATTAGAAATCAAAAGTTTTACAAGAGATGGACAGGGTAAAAATACGAGGCAAAATCAGGGGTGTTCTACAAAAATCATGGACAGATTCTGTGACAGTGGGCAAAATAAGAGTTGAGAGTGTGACGATGTGAGGTATTTCCAGCTATGCCAGGAGAAGTAGGGCAGTGGATGTATAACATATGCCAGCATGGTTAGCTGGAATTTTGTAAAGAATTATATGTCATTTTTATATCAAACTGATTTGCACAGATGCTTGTGATGAAAAATGTATTTGCAAAGCTGCTTGTGTTAAAATGTACCAACAGTGAGTCTTGACTATATTGTAACTGAATTAAATATATATGTTAGCAGAGTATACTGGAAGAGAAGAGGTTAAGCTCAGTTCCAGCTAACTTTGGAAAATAATAAGAAATTAAATTACTGAGCCTAGGCCATAAAGATGTTATCTCACAATTTTCAATGAAGCCAGAAACACAATGTCTGTAAGAAGTATGGTTTATTAGCTCCTGTAGGAAAGTGGAAGTGTTTTATAGTTTTATGACTTCTAGGAGCTGCAGCAGATCTTAGCAAGGCTCTGTGTATGTGTATTATTGACACATAGATGCTAATTCCTGGCAGTTTCTAGCAATGGAGAGTTGCATGGGAACCAGAAGTCAGATGACCAGATGTATGTGATGTCATTCTGTAATCTAGGAGAAAAAATAATGTTTTAATACTAGGTGAGACTGAAATCTCATGGCAGCCTGTTTTTGGAACCTGACAAAGAAGGAAGACCACTCACCCACATCATCTTGCCTTGCTCCAGTAAATAACTAGGGAATAATAATTCTTTAGATCAGTCAGGAAAGTATAGTGAGATTAATTATGTATTGTTTTTTCTGTAACTGTGTGAACCTGTTCACCTGCGTTATTTTAATATTTTTTGTGATTGAAATGCTGTTGTTTATTGTAAATATATATTTAGTATTTTCATGTTCTTTTATTATTAAATATATTTAAACTTTTCATTGTGGCTGGTCCTTTAGAGAATGTTTTAACTTTTGAGAGTACTCATATCTGTTTAATGAATCTGTGGCCACTCCTGAAAGCTTTACTGCATTGGTAAAACTGCTATTCATATTAATATTAATTTCACTCAGAGTATGTTTTAACTTTTGAGAGTACTCATATCTGTTTCGTGAATCTGTGGTCACTCCTAAAAGCTTTACTGCATTGGTCAAACTATCATTCATATTAATATTAATTTCAGTCAGTGTAATTGAGTACCCTTGTAAGATCCTTAGAGTAGCTGGCTTGAGAGTATCTGGTGGCGGTAACTACCTTATAGTCTGAGCAGAAGGGGGCATGGCTATTAAACCTGTGACAGCCTTCCCCAGGTGTGTGTGTGTGTGTGTGTGTGTGTGTGTGTGTGTGTGTGTGTGTGTGTGTGTGTGTGTGTGTGTGTGTGTATGTGTATGTGTGTGTGTGTGTGTGTGTGTGTGTGTGTGTGTGCGCATATCAATTCTCAAAGACTGTGTGTGTCAGCTACTTAGAGCAGGGACACGAAGCACTGGTTTCACAGAGAGTGATGGAGGACTTGGCTTGGACACTCATCTGGGGACTTAACTCTACAGCTTTGCCAGTGGGGATCCTTACTGGGGACCTGGAGAGAGAGACAGAGAGAGAATTCCAGACCCTGGGCTGAGTGTGTTCCCTGTGTGCTCTAAAGGGAAATTGCCCTTGATGCAGAGAGCTGCATCTGGAAATATTGGGTGTATCCATTTTTGTTCCAAGTCAATGTCCCTATACAATGTCAGTGGTGAGGAGTCAGGTTCCTTGATTACTAGCTAGGGGACATAACAAAGAGTTATGGACTTTTTTCTGCAAAGGATCTGCTTGTGTGGTAGTGAAGCAGAAGCAGTCTTCACATTTGTTTTCACATAAAAAGAATGTAGAATGCATTGGTGTCTGCAGATTGAATTAACTAAGAACATGTAACTAAACTTAAAATTGAAAATTAGACAAAGAATATAACTGAAACTGCCCCAATCTGAGACTCTTCTTTATGTACACCTTTCTCCCTCTTAAGTAATGGACTATGCTGACCCCAATGTGATGACAGCACATCAACAAGTAAGCACAACTTCCTACAAAGTAATCAATGAGGGCAGGGTATGTTATGGTTACTCAGGGCATTTTTTTTAGAAAATCCCTTCCTTAACAAGAAAATTGATAACACAAACTGAAATGACAGAAAGACAGCCGAGATAAGCAACTACTGAAGAAATGCATTGTGGGAATGCATAGGCTACTTTGATTTTGTCAGCTTCTACATGATCTTTAAGAATCATATGAGTCATTCTTTAGGCCTTTCTTACCACTGCAACAACCTGTTGGGCAAAGGTGAGATCCCTATTTATGATACTCACCTAGGTGCTTAACACAATAATCCATTTTACATGTTTTCCCTCAGTACTGTAAGTGGTAGGGGCCATCTGCTGTACAAACATTACTATGTTATATTTGTTAATACTGATGGCCAAACAATTTTTGTGTTATGTGTAGGTTGTGTCCAAACCTTTATGGAAAACTATCATATTTGAAGGGGACAGCCAATGAGATTCACTCTGCATCTGTCAGCAAACACAGTGAGCCAGAAGCTAATGTTATTGACTGTTATATCTAAGAAGATGAAGAAGAAGTTGGAGAGAAGTGACCCGAGAAACAGGTCATGTTGCAGTCCACTGGAAAGCCCACTGTGAAAACAGCAGTACACGTATGCGTTAACCATGAGCTCAGTGAGTTTTTATAATACCTTCATGGAGGGCGCTGTTAGAAAAACTCCTTTGCAAGATCAAAGTATGCTGTTTAAACACATGTTGTACAATTGTAATCTCCACAAAAAGGATAATCAATTTAGTAGGCATGATCTTCACTTAATTGGTTGATACCCAGAAGTAAAACATCACCTATGTTTCTTGTGAAAATTTTCCAGTAAGAGCCTCTCCATAATCCTGTACAGAATATTGATGAGTGAAGGGTCTGTAGTTCCTAGTACAGATGTAAATCCTTCTTGTGGACAGAGAATACTGTGACCTGCTGCCTTTGTTTAGAGACAAAGCCTGTGGAGAGGCATTTATTTAATTAGATTTGAAGAATTTACTAAATAACAGTTTATAGTGATCAGGAACTCGTATGTGATGTTATTGGGGCACATCAAATCTTTTTTCTAAGTAACAGAATCCTTTCTTCCTCTTCTATAGTTTGTTTATCCTATAATTTCAGTACAGGATTTGTTCTTAAATCTCCTGCTTCAATATAATCATAAGATATGATATGACGGAGGGGACAGTGTGTACCAACCCTTTCAGTTTGGTGTAGTGGTGATGTCTTGTGGAATGTTAAGGCCTGCTTTAGCAAGTGTTTAAATGCTGAGTGAATGGGCAAAAAAACAGACTT
The DNA here is from genome assembly GCF_019279795.1 of Protopterus annectens. Lineage (NCBI taxonomy): Eukaryota > Metazoa > Chordata > Ceratodontiformes > Protopteridae > Protopterus > Protopterus annectens. The sequence continues at coordinate 1,408,628,256 of NC_056725.1, forward strand.
ACATATACCAAGTCCAAGACGGCCATTTCTTGGAATATTCCTTTTTTTCTGAGCTAAGGCAATTTCAGAGTTAAGAGAGACACTTGACCCCTGTAAAAAACGTTTAAAGGAGAAGAGTGATGTTTGATATTTGATCTCCTGCATTTTTGGTGGGTTTTTTTTTTTTTTTTTGCATGTCAGCACTCTGTGTAACAAATGCCGACATTTCAATAGGGAGCCGTTTTACAGTTTATTGTACCGTTGATTTCTAGGGTACTACAGTCCTAGGTATTAATTCTGTTTTCTTATGTGACAGAGCAAATTTTATTTGCAAGCTTAATCTTCTAGGACGCCATGGTTGAGCAGATTGTACTTGTTAATGCTTTTGGAGATAGCCTGAGCTTTTGAGCTTAGTTTTCATTGCTGGAGTTTAGTACCAATTCTAAGTTACACAGAATCTTTTATTTTCTTCAATAGTTTGTTTGTCCTATAATTTCAATTCAGGACTTGTTCTTAACTCTCCTACTGTATTTGCACCTATGGCATAGTTTATGATGCATTTATCCAGGAAATTATACAGTTTATTGAAATGGTCAGTTGTTTAGGGCGGCCACGGTGGTGCAGTGGTTAGCATTGCCGCCTCACAGCAAGAGGTTCTCCGGTTCGATCCTCGGCTGGGGTGCCTTCTGTGCGGAGTCTGCATGTCCTCCCTGTGGTCGCGTGGGTTTCCTCCGGGTGCTTCGGTTTCCTCCCACATCCCAAAGACATGCTGCAGGTGGATTGGACACTCTAAATTGGCCCTAGGTGTGCGTGTGAGTGTGCCTTCTGTGGAAGGTTGGGCGCCGGGCTGGCAACTCGACACCGTAAAACTCCACTGCCATTCAATGTGCGGACAAGGTGATCCGCTGTGGCAACCCCTAACCGGGAAAAAGCCGGAAGAAGAAGAAGAAAGAAGATTGAAATGGTCAGTTGTTTACATATTGATGTATTTAATATTTCATCCTGATTAGTGTTGGTAAGGGCTACATAATTATATGTTTCCAAGAGATGCAAATCTTTGAAACACAAATGCAAGGCAAAAACAATTCACATGATCCAGCAATCTGTAACTGTTACAGATAGTTATGCATATACAGCATATGTGCATATGCAAACATTTCATAACATTGCTTTTTGCAGGGGTCAAGTTCCCATCTAAGTAGCAAGCTCCCACACCCCTATACTTTATTATTCTTACCCTGTGGTCACTGCATCTTAGAGAAAGAGTGAACAGTGACCAGCAATGTAAAAATCTGTCTTACTGATTGTCCAGGAGACTGTGAGCTTAGACCAGTAGTCAATATGACCAAATTAAATGTTATTTGCAGTTGGAGAAAGCATGCAAAAAGGTCCAAAGAAAGCTGATTTGGGCAGTCCTTTGATGGTTCAAAGTCCCAGAAACACTGGTAAAATTAGTGTGGATAATGTGCAAGGACCCAGTGGCACAAGTACAAACAGTGTTTGGACTCAAAGAAGGGTTCCCAGTGGGAGTGGGTGTGCATCAGTGTTCAGCTCTGAGTCATTTGCTGTTTATACCGGTGATGGACTACATTAGCTAACAGATCAGAGGGGACAGAACACCAAAGCCGTTGCATGCAAATGATATATATCATTACAATCAGACACTGAGCAAGAATGTCACCAAAGGATAGGTGACTGGAATGTTAAACTGAAGGCATTTTGGATGAAACTGAGTACAAAAAAGGTGCTTGTCATAGCAACAAATGCAAGAAATTGGAAGGGGTTGAAAATTGAGGAACAGGTTAACAGCTTTAAGTATTTTGGAGGGTTAGTTGAGAAGGAAAGCATGAATGAGGAGTTCAGAATTAGAATAACAGGTGCTGCCGCCCACACCTCTCAAGTGCACCTCATGTTGTTTGTTCTTCTGTCAGCGTTTCCCAGTTAGAGGTTGCCACAGCAGAACTCCGGCCCACTAATGATTGGCAGTAGATTTTTTTGCAGGTGCCAGCTTGACACCCAACCTTCAACGAAGATACACCCATTCTATGCATGTCTTTCGAATGCCACTCGACCGTGGGGAGGACATGCAGACTCCACACAGAAGGCGCTCCAACCGAGAATCGAATGGGAGAACTTCTTGCTGTGAGGCAACAATGCTACCGCTGAACCACCATGGCTTCTCTTATTTTGGGTTTTAAAAAGTTCATGCTCCTTGAAGTTTCACACTGAAAGACTGTCACACATTCAGTGTTAGGTATTTTTGTTGCTGGTTTCCATGGTAAATAGAACTAAATTATATCAAGTCATTAAAAAAGATTTCTGTAAGTTAAAATAACACATTTCAACTATCGTGAGCTTCCTAGTTAGAAAGCTGTTAGCAAGTGTTCCACATTTTGCTTGTTTGCTCCACATTATATTATATTAGCTACAGGTGTGTGAGATTGCTACTTTACTGGGGGTGGAAATATACCTTTCCCTGATTTTGTGTGATCTGGGAGTTAGAATATAAAAATAGCGGGGGGCATGCAGATGGAATGCAAAAAAAAAATAATTACTTTACCTTTTGGTTTAGAGGTTTTATTTGGGGTCTATATTACCAACTCGAATGAACTGAAATGCGAATACTGTTTCAAGGACACGTGTTGAACTCACAGGTAAGCAAATGGCCACATCACCTAGGAAAAAAATTGGTTGGCCGTTGTTGTGAATTTGCCCTTTTCCCCACTGTAGTGCATTCTCAGAGTTAGTATATTTAGTTAGAGGGTGGGGACACAGCCCCCCACATTGGGGGGTGTGAGGGAGAAGCATCATGTGTAGTTGAACTACCGATTTTTCTTCCCTAGGAAAAAAAATCAGTGATGTGGCTGTTCGCCAGGTATATAAGGGTGCACTGATAATGGTTGGTTTTACTTTAGGTCGACATCTGTTTTGCTCACAAAATTTGACTAAATTGATGATTGACAGGTCTGCGAGACTCTACAATTCTAGGGGTATGAAAATATGCACTTTCCCCAAGATTATGTAATCTTGGTGTTACTATGTATAATTAGATAATTAGATGGGTGTTGGGGGGACTCACTCCTTGAAAAATGATGTTTTTATCTGTTTTTGCATACAGGAAAGTGTGTGTGTGTGTGTGTGTGTGTGTGTGTGTGTGTGTGTGTGTGTGTGTGTGTGTGTGTGTGTGTGTGTGTGTGTGTGTATGTGTGTGTGTGTGTGTGTGTGACTAGGGAGGGGGACAGGGATCTAGAACATGGTGCACAGCTGCTGGCCATCTGTATTCCAGATATCCAAAACTTTGTTTTTGACAGTTATATAGGTTGCATCTGGAATGTAGAATGGTGATCTGATGATTTTATATATATCTATATAAAATTGCCTTATGAAATATTGAATGCTCAGAAGAGTGAGCAAAGAAAGTACAATCATTTTAGAATCTAAAATGACTGAAAACAACAAATAGCAAAACTATTTTTTTGCAGGGGAGCAAACCCCTGTACCTCCACACCATCTACTAATTATGTATACTAACTCCGAGGTCATGCAACAGCAGGGTAACAGGAAATTCCCCAACCCCAATTTTACAAACCAAAAGGCTGCCAGCCCAGCTAGTTGGAATTTTGTAAATAATTATATGTCACTTGAAAATATTAATATGGTTTATATAGAAATGTGACACTGCCAGCCCAGCTATCTGGAATTTTGTAAATAATCATATGTCATTTATGAATATTAATATGATTTATATGCTTGTCTTACAAATGTAAGAGAACTATGTTGTGTGTATGGGTATGGTTTCTGACCCCCTTACTCCATGGTAAAGCTGTAACAGTATTTTCCAAACTGTCTAATAATGACTGTTTAAATTATAACGTTGTAAAGAATTGTTTGTTAGAATTGTTTAAGTTAACACCTAAAGCTTATATGAAAGGTTTAGTGAGCAGAGACGCAAGGCAGATGAAAGTGTGTGTGAATATGTTGCTGAACTAAGTACTTATTTTCATAGGTGGGTGAGTGGATGTCAGGTCATTACTTCTGAAGGGCTGGCAGACCTTTTGGTGAGGGAACAAGCCCTTAGCACATTGCCTGAGGACATGAGAATCTGGTTAGCTGCTAGACAATGCATTACTGTAGATGAGTTGGGGAAGAAGGGAGAACTATACCTAGCAAGCAGGGCATCACTGCACAGGAAAGGGATACCTAGTGCTGCTCATGGGTTTAAGGGAACCCATGGTGCGCAGCCCAGATTGCCATAACAGAGTTTGCTAATAGCAGGGGAAGCCACTAGTCCAGGTACATGTCCAGGACCTAGGATTCAATGTTTTAAATGCAACAAGTGGGGCCATGTAGCATATAGATGTCCGCGGAAGCAAGGTTGGGAACAAAAGGTGGGAGAACCAGTAAGTGGGAATGACAAAATGCCAGCAGTAAGTTGTCTCGCGACAACAAGGGTACCAAACTATCACCCTGAAGGTGACCTGATAGGGAAAGATTTTGATAATGCAGCACCATGTGTGCATGCAGTTACATGCAGTCAGGCTTGGAGACAAGCATGTGGGGCTGGTAGACTGGAGTACCCAGAAAGACTGCACACTCGCAGCCAGAACTCGTGAGGTGTTTACTTCAGGGAGGGAGCTACTCTGTAGCAGTGAGACTGAAGGTGAGCCACAGCTGCTTGTGGGTACTGATGTTCCCTTGGACAGAGTGACTGCAAGGGCAGAGGTGAGTAGTAGTACCCAGGCTGATAGTGAGGCACCACTGTCATAGGATACCAGACTTCCTGTGGAAGGGGAGCTGGGAAGGATTACTAATAGAGAGTTGAGACAGGCTCAGCTCTCAGACTGTACATTGCAAGGCCTGAGTGAGGTAGCTCATGAGGCACCTGATTCTCAGGGGAAGGGGGAATCTGTATACTGGATCAAAGGGTTGCTGTATAGAGAGTGGACCCCTGAGGGAGGGCTAGAGGGTGTGAGAATACAGCAGTTGGTAGTGCCCAGAACCTGCCATCTGGCACTTCTAGCCATAGCCCATGATATTCCCTTTGCAGGTCATATGGGCATAAAACATACACAGAGATGTATTATGCAGAACCTCTATTGGCCTGGGATTTCCAGAGATGTAACAGGGTACTGCAGGACCTGTGAGCAGTGCTAAAAAGTAGACAAGTCAGGAGACAAGGCAAAAGCTCCTTTGATGCTTTTGCCTGTGATGGAGGAGCCATTTCAGAGGGTAGCTATGGATATTGTGGGGCCTCTGAGTACCCCAAGTTCCACAGGGAAAAAGTATATCCTAGTGGTAGTAGATTATGCTACCAGATGCCCTGAGGCAGTGGCCCTGTCCTTCATTGAGGCAGAAAAGGTGGCAAATGCTTTGTTAGAGATTTTCAGCAGGGAAGGTTTCCCAAAAGAAATACTGACTGACAGAGGCACCTATTTCTTGTCAGACCTGTTGGCTTTTCTGTGGAAGTACTGAGCGGTGAAACACCTGAAGACCACCCCCTACCATCCCCAGACTAATGGTCTTGTTGAGAGGTTAAACTGTACACTCAAGACCATGTTTCGGGCATTTGCAGACCAGTTTAAGAGGGGCTGAGACAAATATTTGCCCCATTTGTTGTTTGCTTACAGAGAGGATCCCCAGGAATCCACAGGCTTTTCCCCATTTAAGTTGTTGTATGGGCATAGGGTGAAGGGACTTCTAGATTTAATTTGAGATGTGTGAGAGGGTGAGTGTGAATCTCACAAGGAGTCTGTGGTATATGTCCTAAACCTCAATACAAGGCTCAGGGTACTCATGAGCTTGGCCCAGGAGAACCTGGCAGAAGCCCAGCAGCAAAAATAGGAAGGGTATGAAAGGAATGCTTGAGCTAGAGAGTATGCTGTAGGGCAGCAGGTAATGGTTCTTATTCCTGATAGACACAACAAGCTGCAGGCAGCCTTGGAGGGACCCTAGAAGGAGGTAAGGAAGGTCAGTCATGTTAACTACATGGTGGAACCGCTAGGCAGGAGGCAGGGGCACAGACTGTATTATGCTAACCATGATATGGAAGCCCTTGTGCTAAGTATTGGCAATAGGAGGCAGGAGGAGTCTGAAGGGAATCTATGGCTACAGGGAGCCAGCCAGGAAAATCCCAGATTACTATGGTGGAGCCTAGGGTTGCAAGCATATGATGGGACAGTGCAGCACGGTACTGGGGTCAGCAATGTCAAGGCAGCTGGAATCTCAAGACAGGGAATGGGGTAAGGTATTCCCAGATAGGGTAGGGGATTTAAAGAGTTGCTTTACACTTGAAACTTTGTCTGAGGAAGTCTCACTACTAGTGAGATGAAAAGCACTTTATGTTATTTTTGCTGTTTACTGTTTTTAAATAAAGAAGTGTTTGTATTGTGGACTTAGCTACTAACTACGCCTTGGCTTTTTGTGGGCTTGTGCTTGGCTGCTGGGACCTTCCTTTTGCTGCAGTAAGGAGTTTTTGGTTTGGTTTATGCTTGTTCCCAGATAGGCTCAACCATCTCAAGGAACATTTCTCAAGGGTCACTTGAAAACCTAGCTTGAGTTCTCATTGGGGGGAGAAGTGTGACAAACCAAAAGGCTGCCAGCCCAGCTAGCTGGAATTTTGTAAATAATCATATGTCATTTGTGAATATTAATATGATCCATAGGCTTGTCTTACAAATGTAAGAGAACTATATGCTATGTGTATATTAAACTGTTGGTGCAGAAGTGTGTGTTAAACTGTATATTATGTACTGAACTTCAAGAATGTAACCACAGTGTACCCTACTGGAAAAGAACAGAAGTGTATATACCTGTGCAAATGTATGTTTTAGTGGTAGTAGCTGGGACATGCAGAGTTAACTTGCACACCCTCAAGAAAATAAATAATAATAAGCTAGAGTTTTTTTTTTTCTATTGTCTGGAAACAGAAATAATTACAGGTTTTAAATGTAAAAGTGTTTAACTGTTTTACGACTTCCAGTTATAGGCCAACTTCTGAGAGATAAGTATTTGGGAACAACTGACAATACTTTTTTAGACTAACCCATTCCTACATAATATTCTATGGTACGTGCGTTTTGTAGATGATGTTTTTATGTTATGGAAAGGGAACGTGAATGAACTTACTGATTTTGTCAATTACTTACATACCCAAACCCAGTTCCTGAGGTTTACATACCAGCACTCAAATAGTGATATTGATTTCTTGGATGTGAAAGTCAAGAAATCTGATTTGAATGAGATTAGTAGTAGCATCTATAGAAAACCCACTAGAAGGAATGCTCTGTTACACAAAACAAGCATGCACCCTAGACACATTTCAAGAAATGTACTTAAAGGCCAGGTCTACAGGGTGCTGCGGTTACACAATAGGGATGATGAAGCACAAGTAGCCCTAGACAATTTGAAATGTGACTTTCTAGAGAGAGGTTATTCTGAACAGAAGATTATCTCTACCATAGAACAAGTTTGGCAACAAAGAGGAAACAGATGTAAACCCTACTTAACAAATGGGACACAGAAGGACCATGGTGATAGTTGCACTCTAGATAATAAAGGATTTAGGGTTGTATTCCAATACTCAAGCGACGTTAATGAATACACCAGAATCATTAAGAGTAATTGGCATATTTTGTATGAAGTACCAGGGCTTTTGGACAAAACTGGACACATTCTGTCATTTTACTTTAGAAATAATAAGTCCTTGAAGCAATATCTATGTAATAAAATGGACTTACATAGATCTACTCAGTCAGTACGCCTAGGCACATTTCCATGTAGACGGTGTTCTGCATGTTAAATATTTGTATAGTAATAGGACATTTACACATCCTATACGTCAATTTACTATTACAAGCTATAATTATGTTGACTGCAGAACTGAAAACATTGTTTATTTCTCCTTTTGCTAGAAATGTCACGTGTACTATGTAGGAAAGACTAATAGAATGTTCAAGGATCGGATCCTTGAGCATATTCGAGATATAAATAGTGGTAAGGAAACCAATGCTTTAGCTAACCATGTTAAACAGAATGACCCAACATACACCTTTAGATTTTTTTGCCATTCAGGTAGTTCATCCTAATATAAGAGGTGGTGATATAGAAAATTTAACGGAGAGTATTGAGCAGAAATGGATTCTCTCGTTAAATGCTGAGAGATATCCTGGACTGAATGGTATTTCTTCTTTGAAACCTTTTTTGAAGTCTCGTAGTTTTAAATGCTAATAGTTATAGCTGTTTTGTGTATATATATATATATATTTATATATATATATATATATATATATATATATATATATATATATATATATATTTATCTAATCAGTTATATAGAGACTAGATGTAACTTATATGTGTTTATATGCAGATATACTTTTTATATACATTGCATTTTTATGAATAGTATACTGGGCATTTTTATCAGTATTTTTAACCACTGATGTCAAAGCTAATTATTTTTTTATATATGTATTCTTTACACTTGTTTTACCTTGTTTTTAATAGAGTCTGTGATGGGTTTTAACAAACATGTGACCGTAATTGTCAGCTGACCATTAGCTACACTATAAATGTTGGTTTTATCTTTATTCATGTGTCTGACGAAGCAACAAGTTCTGTCGTGAAAGCGCTCACTTTTTGTATTTTTTACTTCTATAATAAATACTTGGTGTGCCAGCTTGGTGCAGTTTTTCATTTATTTGGCTCATCTAGTATCTGCACCTGCCTTGCTTTAAGCCATTTGTGTTTTCAGTTAGGCTGTGTGAACTACCTTACCCTCATCTATGGCTTTGGTGACTGCCTCAAAGAAGTTGACCAGGTTCAGGAGGCATGATCTGCCTTTCACAAACCCAAACTGGGTGGGGTCCAGCGTTTGGAGGTTACTAATGTCTTTGTTTATGAATTCCATGATGATACATTCCATGGCCTTGCAGACCAGGCTCGTCAGTCTAATAGGGTGATAGTTCCCAGGATCAGTGGTGGCTCCACCTTTGTGGAGTGGGATGACTGTTGCTGTGTGTCATTCAGTGGGCACAAAGCCTGACGAGAGGCTATTATTGAACATGGTGCTTAGGTGGAGAGCCAGTTCTTTCTGAAGTTCATGTAAAACGCAGCCTGCGATGTTGCCCGGTCCCATGGATGCTGTATTTTTGGCTTTAGAGATTGCTGCTTTTACCTGTGAAGTTGTGATTACAGGGACTATGCATTTTTCCTGTACAGATATGGGCCCTTTAGGGGGTGGGGGGGGGTAAAATTAGCACTGACCTGTCTGCCAGGATGTTGGCAATATCAGTTGGTTCTTTAATTTTTGTGCTATTGTGCTGTAACTCAGAGCAGATCTGGGTGTTGCCATTGAGATTCTTGACATAGCTATAGAATGCTTTGCGGTTGTCCTTAGAATCAGTGGCAATCTTGTTTTCATAGTTAGCTTTGGAGGATCTGATAAGGGATCTCAACTTCTTGCTGAGGCTGACCAGGGAGCTCCTACACTCATGGGATTTTACTCTCTTTTGCAACAATTTCTTTCTTCTGTTGTAGAGTTTGTTTATGGCAGGGGACCACCAGATTGGCTTCCTTTTTTTGGAGGATAGTGTCTTGGTTCTGTTTGGGATAGCATGATCCATGCACTCGTGTAAGTGCTTATAGAGTGCATTTGTGTAGGATTCAGCAGTTGTAACTGTATTGTCCATCTGCATGGGTGTCATGAAGTTCGCCACTTCTGTCTTAAAAAGCATGAAGTTGGCTTTGGAGAAATCTTTTACTGTGGTTTCCTTAATGGGGGGTGGGGGCGGGATGTGAATATCAAGGGTGATTAGCTTATGATCGGATCTGACCAATGAGGAGTTGACTTCAGGTGTGGAACACCGGTCACTCATGTTGGTAATGACTAGGTCTAGGATATTGTTGCCCCTGGTGGGGGTTTGGATAAGTTAATCCAGGGCATTGGAATTTATTAATTCCAGAAAGCGCTGAGCAAAGGAGTTGGTACATGAGTAGTTTTCCCAGTTAATGATGAGGTAGTTGAAATCGCCTAATATTAGGGTGTTTGGTTGAACCCTAATATTTTCCAGTATATCAAGAAAAGAGGAGTGGGAATCCTGGGGCATGGCTGGGGATCTGTAGCAAGCTACAATTTGGATTGCAATTGCCCAGTTAGTTCCACTTGGATAACCTTGGCTGCATTATACTGAGCAACTAGCCTGGAGGTGTGGATATCCTTAATGAATATGGACACACCCCCGCCTTTGGTGTTCCGGTCCAGGTTAGATGGCCGAAAAGTGTGGTATGAGTTATAGCCTGGTAATGCAGGGTTGCTCTCTGGAGCCTTGAACCAGGTCTCAGTCACTGCACAGACATCAATGTTCTCCATTTTAAGGAGTGCCTCGAGTGAGTGCATTTTGAGATTTAGACTTCTCGCATTGAGTAGCATTACCCTCATCTTTTGCTTGCCTGTTCCTGTTATGGTAGTGAATTTGTCATTTGAACCTTGCCTTAAAAAGGCACTATAGGGGCAGCAAGAGCCTTGCCACTATCCGGAATCCCAGGGATGACAGGTGCAGGCCATCTCTGGCAAAGCATCATGGTCTATTGACCATGTCATCCAAGGCAGACAGATACTGGGTCCCCTTAGAAAGACACCAGAAGCTTAGCCAATTGTTGAAGTCAATCATTTTGTCTTTGTACTGCGGTATCATTCTGGGCGATGGTAGGATGTTACTCAGGGCTAGGGTCATACCTGCCTGGGCTACAAAATCGGAGAGTTCTTCCATGTCTCTTTTCATGTATTCCAGGGAGGTACATCTCATGTCATTCACACCAACATGGACAATAACAGTAATATCTGTACTTGTTGTGGAGTGACCTGAGTGGGTGGGTTATGTGGAGGATCCTGGCACCCGACAGGCAGCTGACAGTGACCTTCTCCTTGTTTAGCCTGGTGAGTGGGACATCAGTGTGCCTGACTATAGAGTCACCTATGACTAGTGTGTTGGGTATGTTGTTTTGCCTTATGGGCTGTGGTTGAGTGGCATGCTGAGTCTGTGGGCTACGTGTCATTTGGGTTGTGTTGGTGGTTGGAGGTTGCTTGCGTTTCTGCTTTGGAGGTCTCTGTTGCTTGAGCAGATTATTATTGAGAGCCTCCGCAAATGTTTTTGTGTTTCTATGTGTGGAATTTGGTGGTGTAGGTTTTGTGGGACTATGTGATGAGTGTGGTGTCGTGCAAGTGTTTACCTTCTCCTCTTGACTATCAAGTTCAGTCTTGGTTGGAGAGAGCTTTACCTCCAGTTTGGCTAGATAAGTGTATCTCTCACAGTTTGTAGTATTGGGTGGTAGGAGGAGAGGGTTGTCTGTGTACATGAGGCAATTGCTACATTGCCCCAAGATGCCCAGATTCATCAGATAGACAGGAGAGAACACTGGGAGCTGACCCTTGGACATGCCTGAATAAAAAAAATATTTTCCTCTAGACAAGTGAGGAAAGTGAGTACAAGAGCTGTTTTTCTCTAAGCAAGTGAGGAAAGTAAGTACCAAAACTGTTTTCCTCTAGGTAATGAGGAAGGGTGAGTGCTGTAGTAATTTGTAGTTTATTTAGTGCTCACAACAAGTTCTGAACAAGTGCTGAGCACAGAAAAGCAAATTCAAGTGCTAAAACTAAGAATTTGTATCTGGATCTTGTTGTAGATATGCTAGCGAGTGTTTACCAGTCCCACCAATAAGCTAGAAGGCTTCCCTCCAACACAGAAAGGCTTGGGGGCACAGAAGCTTATAAACAGTCCTGGATAAAGCAAATCTGTATCTGGACTAGACTAGTTACAGGAGAGGTGGGAAACAAGCGCAAATGCAGGCTTTTAAACCAGAAAGTTGAAAGAGATGGAAAAACTGCCCAAACAGCCAATAAACTACAATTTCTGGGCCAGAAACCACTCTTGTGGTAGATAGGCTACCTAGTGCTTACCACTCCCACAGATAAGCTAGAAGGCTTCCCTCCAACACAGAAAGGCTTGGGGCACAGAAGCTTACAAATAGTCCTGGATACAGCAAATCTTTATCTGGATAAGACTACTTACAGGTAAGGCAGAAAACAAGCTTGGAATTAATATATATATATATATATATATATATATATATATATATATATATATATATATATATATATATATATACATACATATGTATATGTATATGTTTTTTTTTTTAGTTAAGTGGGTTGGCTTTCTCAAAAAGTTCTCTCTATATTAGAAAGAATGAGCTAATAACAGTAGCAAAAACACTTTAAATGCAGTACAAGCTAGCACACTTGAGCATGTAGCAATATTAAGGCAAATACAGTTTAAATAAATGTAGATAAGTTAAAATGACAAAAACAAGTTTATGAAAAATCAGATAAGAGCACTTGAACACTTAAAAGCACACAGAACAGCAAATTAAGGTATTAAGGTAGAAGACAGTTATATAAAAGCAGCTCAAGAAACTATACATAATTTTTTTTTTTATGTGGTGAGGGAGGGAACAGAGTAGATTAAAATGCTATAGGGGATGTCCTTCCCAAGTGCTCTCTCTGTACACAGCAGAGGAGATGGGACTGGTAGGAGTGTCTGAAATCAAAATATGATCTCACTGTACTCAGTTGAGTGAGCAAATGAGATGGGCCCAGTCAGTGTCCAAAAACAGATTTACAGCAGGGGCGGGTCATTCCAAAGCCACCAAGATTAATACCACAGCAAGAACAGGGAAGGAGGTGTGGGAGACTAACTGCAGGTAAAGACAGGGAGTACAGTATTCAAGTGAAACAATTAACATGCAACATGCAAGTGTGCCCAAACACATACACACACAAACACACACTTGCATTAAATGTTAATTTCTATCCTTTATCTACATTATCAGAATATGAATTTCAAGGAGTGCTAACACTTTAAGCTAGCATACATGTTATTGTCTGCAGGTTGTTTGTCTGCCCTTTTCATCAAGGTTAATGTAAGTTAAAGGACTGTCATCCTCAGGACAGATGAAGTAGATCATATGCTTGTTGCTTAAAACATAGAGAGGAATCATAAAGGTTACCACAAGCTGTACACTATATGTACACTTTAAGTAACCTTTCTGAATGAATAGGCAGCAACAGCATTGTAGTAGGGCTGTTCTTGATATTAGAAAAGTTACCTGAAGGGGTACACTTAGTGCACATCTCATTTTAACTGGTCTGGTGCAGTTGTTCCAGTGAGAGTGATAGAAGAAAACACACAGAAATGATTTCAGAACTGTGTGTCACAGATACATTAGCTACAGTACCAGTGCTTAATTAAGTTTTCTTTGATTCTTTAAAGGAAAAACCAACAGTTCATGAGTCGGTAGTGCATTTTGAAAAAAATCTGCTGTTACTTTTGAATATTCTGTCATGGAGTGTTATAAATGCAAGTATGGAAATATTTTCTTTTTTCTTTTTTTTTTCAGTTTGCAGGGTAGAGTTGTTGGCACTTGTGCTGAATGTGGTTCAAGACTAAATGTGTTTTGACATGTTGTTGGGTCTTAGATTTGTTTTACACTCATCACTGCATAACACTTTGCAGTTTCATTTGGCTTGAATTCTACATCACTTTACCTTCATCCAGCCCAATACAGCCCAATACAGCACATAAAATCATTCATAAACCCATTACACTCTTACAGACCATGCAGATCTCATAGGTCTGAAAATAAACAGCTTCTGCAAGAGCATTGTCCCATGAAATCAGCTGGACATAACCTATATTCCTTCTCCATTGCTAAAATGTGAAACTCTCTCCCTCTGTCTTTAAGATCCATCACATACACACATCCTTCAAACTCACTCTTAAAGAACATCTTTCTAAATCCTGGATGTGCTCCTGCTCAGGCCCGGGATGATACCCCAACCCATTCCATTGTACCTCCTCCTCCCTACTCTGCTACTCTTAACATTATCTGCCTTAATCACTTTTCTATTCCCTTATTCTACCCGTCTCCTGCTCTGCTCCTATTCACCCTCCCTTCTTTTCTAAAATCAACAATCTGGACTACTTTACATCCCTAATACAATACCTACCCTAATACTAAATGCTAGGAATAGCATAACTTTAATTGGAAATTTCATTGTAGCCATTCTATATTGTAAGCATTTGTTATAGTTATGCTACTGTTATGTTGAATTACATTAGTTACTGTTAATTATGTATGTTTCTAACCACTTGTATAACATGTGCTACTGTTTGTCCATGTGCTACTGTTTTTCCATTGTATCTCTGTTGGAGCTTTTCTCCCTGGGCCTCAACTGAAAACGGATTCTTTGTGGCCCAGTTGGACTTTCCCGGTAAACAAATGATAAATAAATAAATAAAAATAAATATTGTTTTAACCAGATGCCACTAAATAAAAGGTCAGTTTTCTAATATTCCTTACTATATTCAAATATTTACTGCTGTTGGGACTTTCTCTATTAATGATAATCATGTTTATTAGTAAGTTTAATGCTTATGAGTAATTGTACTGTTTGCAAACTGAAGGTCTGATATAAACAAATGAGGTAGTACAAGGCAAAGCACCATGGCTGAACATGACTCAAGTACACATGCAATTTATTGATGAATGACAAACATTATTTAACAGGATCTGACACTTCATTCTACTGTCATCCTTAGGGCCAGTCTTTGGTGAAATGGCACAGTTGGTGAAGGACTCCATGGTGCTGTCCACTGTTCCCCAATACACATCCCAAGTGCCCTCACCGGTTCCCATATTCTGGTCGCTCCACACCATCCAGATTACTTTTTTGACTTACTCTTCAGCCTGCATACTGCATGCTTTCAACACACCCTAAATGGTTAAGACTGCACTGTTATAACTGTTGAGAAAATAACTGAATTAAGCCATAGTCCAGGGGGTCCTCCCCCATAAGCTATGAGGTTCTAGATGTTCTGAGGTGCTTTTTAGAGTTGTTCCCCCTGTTGGTCTGGAAACAATCATAAATAAGGAAGGAAGTTCAGTCTTACTCTTTAACTTTGCTTTTTCCTGTATCCTTTCTACTCTCTAACTACTTGAGCCCCCAGAAGTCATTGCATAAAATGTTCTTTGAGGTGCATTTTGCAGCTTTTTCCAAACCTTTTGATCCAATGATGTCTTAACAAAAAGCAGAAATAAAGAAAGGAATTAATTCATATTATTTTCTTTCATGGAAAAATAAGACGCATCTGACAAAATAGCAGTCTGCAGTAAACTGAGAAGACAAATGCTTGTGAAGATATGCAAACCATATCTTGGAATAGTGCTTGCCTCTGTATTCCTCAATAAAAAAATGAGAATCCTCTTCTATATATTGCTGTGGTATTTAGACTGAGATGAAAGCACAAATGGTTTCATGTGTCTGCTGTTAAACATATATACAGCATACCTCCTCATGTCTACCTCCAAAAGATTGCCACCTTCTGTGTGTCACTCTGAAGTTAGAGATGAAAGTGAAAGAGTGAGTAGAATACAGTAATATATTTTAACATGTTGTTGTCAGAAATGTATAAATATTATGCCTCCTTACCATTACACTACATACATACATTGACACTAACCCTGGCAGACCAGTTCTATCACATGATGTATTGATTTTTCACACACAGGCACACTGACAATGTTCTTGACAAGCCAGCCTTTTCACAAGATGCCAAAATAACACACACATGCTGCAGCTTGCCTACAGATAAAATGAAGGAATGCCAATTTACCTATGTCGTGTCTGTGGAAAACTGGAGGAAACCAGAACAAATGGATAAACTCACACAAGGACCGAGAGGACATACAGATTCCACACAGAAGAAGACATAGCCAAGAACTCAATTATAGTCATGTACTGTGAGATGGCAACCTATTCTCTGTTCCACTGTAGCAATGAGCGCCTGCTTTCACACCCATTATGCATTCTTGTCTGTGGTAGTGTCCATATGCTGGAATTAGTAACCTAATTTGCCTTTGTCACTGTGCTTAGTCTGGAATATGGAAACTGAATATTGTAGGTTAGTTGTCTAATTTATGTGTCTCTTATTGTAGCTGCTCATTTTCTTGTCTATAAAATAAATGAATGTATTCTCTGGACAGCGGCTGTAATGGGTCCAGTTGGAATCAATGTATATCCTGGTTGACAAATGTAATAAATAAATAAAAATAAACAATATTGAAAGACTGTGATGTGGAATTGTGCACATTAGCAGCATGGAGAAGAAATGCAGGATCTATTAAAGTTATTTTAATATACAACCCATGTACCTGCTTGATAAAGATGGTGTCAGAAAACCATATTATTTTGAAAGTTAGTCATTTGGAATTAAGATCTCTGCTGCTAGTGGACAGATTTACTGTTTTGTTCTTTAGGCTACAACAAGACAATAATTTTACCCACAAATCATGATTAAATTGGATGATTTCCCATCATTAAGGATCCTATTGAAATATGTTCTGAACATTTTGATTACTGAATAACCAAGAGAAAGGAAACTCAGAAACTGCTGAATACAATGTGTTTCAAGATAGGGTGTGTAAAACCTGACTCACTGGCTTAACTTGAATTACTAAGAAACATATTACAGGTCTGGCCTTGCATATCTTCGTCACATATGTTAAGAACCGAGTGACAAATCTGAAATATTTTAAAGAGACACTTAACGTTATCATGCATTCATCTCTAAGGAGGAGATTCAGATAATACAGTATAAACGTTGTGAAAAAAAATCAGTGCAATGACGTAACACTTTTATTTCTCACCTGAACTTTTCTAAACATTTGCTACCATTTCTTGCATAGCTGGAACACTTGCACTAAAACTATTTCTTTTGTTGCTTTTATCTCACTTATCTTATATAAATAAAGGCTGAGCACCTACATTTAAAAGTTCAGAGTATGTGCTTAAACTAGTTCTTTAAGGTCTCAAAAGAAGTTTCTTCACAGAGGCCTGTGTATAACAAAAGGTCATGTGAGCATGCTTAGACTGTGTTCTTTTTAGTATTCTCGGAGTTCATAATAGGACATTACCACTTGGATTGCCAAGGTAGACTTAAACGAGTGTCCATGACATTTCATTAGGAATTGGCACATTTGTGTGTGTGTAGGTGTGCCTCTTCCTCACTAACACCAAATCATACTCACACACACATGCTCGTGCACACAAACACACACACACACACACACACACACACACACACACACACACACACACACACACACACACACACACACACACACACGCGTGCAGTTTAACTAAACTTGCTCAAGCTGTATTTGCCCAATTGACTTCTTATTTCTTATAATGTGTTTGCTTGATACTGTGTAATAGTAGGCTGGTGTGGGCAGGTGGCAGAGAAAGAATGATAAATATTTTTCATATCTTAATATCGATCATTCTTTATACAATTTAGAGTGACCTTAGAGTGAGAATATATAAGTGGAAGTGTGGGGAAATGAACACTCCCCACACTGAGAGTGAAGGGGCAGCCCTGCAAAAAAACTTTTATTTTAACTTTTATATATGTGCATGTTTTTTTGTTCTTCTTGAATACATGTTTAGGGCTTACATGTATTCAAGGAAGTAGACTTCATTGAGTTTCATATTTATATATATATATATATATATATATATATATATATATATATATATATATATAAATAAATATATTTATATATATATATATATATATATATATATATATATATATATATATATATATAATTTCCAGCTGTGCAAAGTTCATTTTCAACAGAGGACCTAGGAAAAACAAAACTCCAGGACACATGCAAGTTACATGATTGTAGTCTTAGTAGCTCGACAGGTAGAACACTTTACTTAAACAGAGAAGGCTGTGGGTTCTATTCCAGCCACTTGATTCAATTTTCCAATACTTACACTCCAGTGCAACATAAAGGAGGTGCTGCACTCCTGAATGTGCCATCCTTTGGATGAGTTATTAAACTGAGGCCCCATCTGCCTGAGTTGGTGGTTGCTGTAAAGTGTTGTTTATAAGCAAAAAGAAATCTCTTTTTTCCTCACTTTCAGAGCATAATGCAAAGACACCTCCATCAAAAATATGACTGCAATTGCTTGTCCACTGGACACATCACCTAACTCCTCCCTCACCTACATCACTTCTGTTCCCACCCTTTACTCTCACCTAATTACTCCTTGTTTTATAAATTTGTTCTTTTTTTTTTGGGTGGGGGTTCTTTACCCAAGCTGTGCTTGCAAATAGTCTATTTTGATCATTGTACTACACTGGCAAACAAACAAAATAAATGAATGAATAAATAAATAAATAAATAAATAAATAAATAAATGTCTCCCAATGCAAGTTGTGTACTGTGTTGCAGGCATTAAGTCAGAGTGTTGAGGACAGTTTTTGCCTTCATTAAAGAATAGTTTGCTGAGAACTGAAAAATGTGCTCAGCTGAGTACAAAGTTGTCTGTTTTCCACCCTGCTGTTGGTAACAGATTATTCACAGAGGCCTGAAGGGATATGAGGCCAAACTGCTTGAGGTTATTCCAAAGATACATGGCAATGTAGACACAAGGGAAGGACCTTGTGATGTGCATGAAAGGCACTTTTAGAAGTTAACTGTATTATAGTCTGCAGAAGCATATTTCATGCCTTCCATGCAATGTAACCCAGTCAAGAGGCTCAGATCTGAATGTCTGAAGAAGGAACAACTAAGAAGTTGGAGTTAGGATGGAGGAAGTTGTGGGTGGGCTGATACCACCACAAAGTATGACTAGATGAGTAGAACTTTTACAATTACAATACTTTATGAGCTAGCTTGTGCAGAACAAGGTGAACTGTTGACAACTCAAACCAGTGCAAGGCATACATTGAGTCACAACAGTGTGCTGCATGGTAGCCATTTGAAATGTCAGGACCTGCTTGAATGAGTTCCGAAATATGGAGTTAAATGACTGAAAGATCATACTTGAATATAGCAAGTCCGAGATGTCCTTCCTCTGAATGTTCCCTTTTCTGTGAGGTATGGTGATTTCAGAATTAGCATATATAAGTTCAGGGGGTGGGGCTTGCCCCATTCCTCCACACAAAAAGACGTTTTAAGATGAAGAGAGATTTTCAAGATTTGCTCTTCTCCTGTGTTTTTGGACTTTTTGGGGGGGATGTTGGTACTTGACATTTTGAGTGCCAACATTTCAATAAGAAGCTCGTAGTGCAGCATGTGAACCTACCACTAAACCAAATGATTTTGTGGAGGCATTATTCAGAGACTGCTTTGAGTTACAGCTTAGGATTATTACATGAAGTATGTGATGCATACAGAAAGATGAGAAGTATCAGGCTGTTTCACACTAGCTGTTCATATAAGGCTTCCTTCTATGTAACACAGCTAATTTTTGCTTTGTCTTGGATGCACTGGATTGGACATTATAGAATTAATAGTGTTGCAACCCAAGGCAGTAACACTGAAGCAGTCTGTGTAATCAGGGTAAGTTAGGACTGAACAGCAGGCGTTTTATTTTTAATGTGTTTAAGGAGAGTCTAGAATTTTTGACACACTTTTGAATGCATCCAGTTGAACTTTGAAGGATAGCTGCAGAAGAAAAACTTTCTGCACAGCAAATAATAGTAGTACTATCAATATATTTTGCAAGTATAAATGTTTCACGGAAACCAAAGACGTATGATGGAAGAGCACACAGTGTATAACTTATGGGGAGGACATACTGTAAATTCCCATCTTACACTTTGTCAGGTAACAAGGACCATTAGACTGCACCTTCTAAGAGTCTTATTAGTAAACCTGCATAGCAAGAGATGCTGGTCCACATTGTCATAGGTTTTTGACACATTAAGAAAGCAAACTCCTATGAAGTTATTGTGGTTATGTTCCATATGTAGGTAGTGTGTCATCAGTTAGAGGCAGTATTCATTCTGTTCCCAAGCATAAACCCATGTGCGGAGGGGGCTAAAATGTTATTGTTAACCAAGTATTGTAAATTCTGCATGCACAGTGATTTCTCCAGTACTTTTGGGAGAATAGGGCAAAGTGTGGCAATATGTTGAAAGTGACTGACGCAATAGCAGTTTGGGAAGAATGCTGGTAACAGATTAGTTGTCAGGGAACACATATTGAGTTTAAAGTGAGTTTTCAGATTTGTTTTCATAGTACAGATTTAATATGTATTCCAGTGCCATGGTAAGGCAATAATGAAGGACTGTTAATTAGTAAGTATGGTTCTGGGAATGATAGTGTCAAAGAAGCAGTTAAAGCAGGCTGCCTCTTTAGTTAGAGAGAGGTGTGAACAAGAATTTACCTGTGCAGTTTTTCCTCTGTGCAGCTACTGGTTAGTACCCTTTCATAGTAGTTTAGCATTGTTGTATGAATCCATACAAATCAGTGCCACCAGTGTTGTATGCAAAATGGCCTACACTGCAGGAGCCATAAAAATGAGGTAAGAGAATGGCTGGAAGAAAGGGAATCATGTCAACTACTGGGTTACACATTTAAAAAAAATGAAGTCAGGAGTATCAGCTGGGCAGGAAGTTAGAATACTGATCAGTGAAACATGGTAGACTGAACAGATCAGCTAGATGAAAATCAGAATGGGGGATTACAACAGTGTGCCTGTTGCAGAATCCATCATACTTCAGCTGCTGAGATATTGTGAGGACATTTCCCTTAGGCAGGATGCACAGGGGATACAATGTTTTTTTTTCTACTTGGGCAAGTTCCAGTGCCCTAAAGATAAACCTTCTGTTGGGCATGCTGCTTTGCCCTGAAGATAAGCTCAATTCCCTATCTTTATTAAAAAATGAATGTTAATAAATTTAATCCCCAGGAAAATTATCACACTTCAGACAAGCAGTGGTCATAAGGCATGGAGCCAATTTGGATGGTCTGTGCCATTGCAGTGCAGGACATGAGCAGTATCATCCATAACTATGGCTAGTTTGGAGTATTGCAAGCTATTGGCATTTCTTTGACATACATATGTTTGTGTGTGTGTGTGTGTGTGTGTGTGTGTGTGTGTGTGTGTGGGGGGGGGGGGGGGGGGCACAAAACCTAAGTGAAAATCCACATGGGTACAAACTGGGCATGTGATCTCCAAATAAAAGCCACCACAGTCAGGACATGAACCAGAGAACCAAACATTGTATATACTAAACACATTACAGATATCATGGTTCTGTAACATCAGAAAGAAAATAATTAAATTAGTTTTAAGAAAATGTCATCACCTAAGTGCATTTGACATGCAAACTCAATCATTACAATATAACTTCTTGTACTTAACCACCATTATCACAGTTCACCAGTTTGCAATGACTTATACACAAAAGTGTCCTAGATAATCGTATGAATAATTATTAAAAAGGCATACGTTCTGAATATGTATGAAGTTTTATGTCTGCTGAGTTCATTATTGTATTATATAATGTGTACAAGTCTTGCTTGACTGGGGTGCTTTTTATCACTTCATATTAATTTCCTCTTCTCTCTTCCCTCACTTTTCTTTCTTTCTTTCTTCTTATCACTATTAATAACATTTATTAAGAAAAAAGAAACAAACAAAAAAACAAACAAACACATTTCATGTACATGCATAGTGTTTCTGTATCTATCATTGATAATTGCACATTAAAATCAATACACTTACATATATGCATTATGCATATAAGATAGGCACAGTTACTGACATTTCTTTCCTGCCCAGTCTTCTAAATGTTGTTTCCATACTGTCTTTTTAGGTAGAGAAATATCATTTCATTACAGAGACAGACAGACAGACATACACATGCAATGCAGAGCCAGAAAAATACACATTAGAGTGACACACACACACACACACACACACACACACACACACACACACACACACACACACACACACACACACACACACACACACACACACACACACTCTGACACTGACACTGACACATACAGAGGCACACATGCACAGACACTCACACACAAACATCATTCTGTTTCCAGATGGTCATTTAGATACATTGATATTACATTCACTGTTTCACTCTTGTAACACATTTTCATCCTTTCATTATTAAAGAGTTCATATAAGATTTAAATATTTCCTCACAAGTTATCACATTAATGCAATGCAGGATATCCATTTTGCCATCTGCACCTTCTCGGCTTCACCGTAATGAAACATAAAGTTGAGCTTTACTACAATAGTATATTCTATTTTGAGCAACAAACCTGTGCTCCTCTGCTTGACTCATCAGGTCATTTATTTTTAAATTGTTTGGCATGGCATTATGTGATGTATGCAGCTTTGTCTTATAAGATGAAAGGCAGGACCAAGTCAGTCTGCATTTATACTTGTTCCGTGCAGGGAGCATTGCATCTTCATCTCAGACTGTGACAGATTGCTTCCAGTAAATAAGATGCATTTGAAAGTATGAGCATGATTAAGAGAGAACAACTCTTTCAGCTTTTATTGTGGGCAAGGAACATTTACAAAATAACCTGCTAAATACATTATTTTACTTAATTTTGACCTTCCTTTAAAGGATGTAAAGAACAACTTTCTTCTCCAGGTAAAACCAAAGTTTAGTGGTTGGTATGTGGAAAAGGAAGAGGATGAAGGCAGAAAAATAAACTTTAAAGAGTTGATGGGTGGCAGTCCCCCCCCCCAAAAAAAAGTTCTTCCCTTCCCTCTCCTCAGTGACTGTCTGTCATCAGCTGTGCTCCACATCTGTTCCAGCTTCCCTGACACCTGCTTGACTTATTTATTTGGACTGGTGCCTCACAAGTGGGGAAGTGCTTAGTGTAAGCAGTCAAGAGGTGTTATGAAGAGGGCATGGTATCCTCATATGGTGTCATCCTGACAGCCACGGATATTTAATTTTGGTATGCTCTACCCACTGTCCCATCCAGTTCCCAGTGAGCATTACATATGTAAAGGCTTTTTATTGTCCTTCAACTATCCCTCCATCTGTTTTCCACAGCTTATCATTTTCCCTTGCTGGAGCCTTTCTTTGCTTCATTTTGTGAAAACCATTGCAATGTTCTCATTTAATTGGCACCTTGATGCTTTATTTCTTCATGTTTTTCTTAGAAGCACTTTAGGTTTCTTCTACTTTCTCTTCCTCTCCCCCAAGTAACTTAAGAATTTTTGGGCAGCTCTTTATCCCACCCTTACCAGGGATATCTTCATTTCAGCTTCTCTCTTCTTTACTGTTTTTGAGCCTGTCCTCCTTGCTTACTCATAACTGACTTTCCCTTCCCTTGCATTTTCCAAATACCTTTCTGTTTACTTCTATTGGTCTGCTTATCCCCTGCTTTTCATTTGCTTTAATTTAATAACTTCATTACCTTCCATTCTTCACGCTAATACTTTTTCAATGTCCTGTGACTGACTCACTCTGCCTCTCATTTTCTATAAGATTACATCTATGACTCCTATTTGCTCAAGGCCTACTCCACTAACATCATGTACCTTTGCATTCTCCCTGTTACACTTGCCACTGTTTTGTATCATGAAATGCACTAATGTATGGTTACTCTTCCCATACCTCTAGGTTCCTCAGCTTCTGGTATCATATCCAGAATTACCGTCCTCCTGGTGGTTTCTCTGATTTTGTTCAAAACCTAGCCAAAAACAATAGTGGTAATAACCAACTCAGCCAGCAGATCCAGAACACAAATCTTTAATTACTGTAAGCGCTTTCGGTAGAGACAATCTCCCCACCTTCATCAGACAAATAGAGAACAATAAAACGCCCATTAAATACATTCCAAAGATCCAATTAATTAACTAGTTTGTTCAAAACCTGTTTTCACCAGTGCCTCACCTATATTGTTCTCCCTTACTTTCCTAGCCACTGATATTTCCCAGTGTACTCTATTTAGTTGATAGTCGCACTTCATCAACCTTTTCTTTCTAACCTTACTTCAGTCCTAGTTGACTGTTGCCCTCTTCATTCCATGCCTAGTGGCCTGCTGCCAATATACATTCAGCAGGCTTTTCCTGTTTGACCCATTGATCTTATAACTATCAGCTTTCCTTCTCATTGCCTGACAGTTTCCCTCTCCTCCCCATCTTCTGTTTCCTTTACTACTTCTCAGTCCTGCTTTCATTTACTCTGCTATTCCTTTTATCTTTTCAGTTCTTTCTAAGGATCTTGTAATTTGGTACCTCAATATCCTAGTCCCTAAACACATGGCTCCAGGATTCACTCACTATCATGATATCTATGTTACCCACTATCGTTGGTTTAATATTTATTAGTTTAATCTTTTGGTAACTAGGTAAATGAGTTGATGCACATGGACCAATTTTTTGGGAGTTGTATGATTTAAGTGAAGACCAGTCATGCAACTCCCATGCAATCATAGCTGATTGAGTATAGTGACAATTGTCAAATGTTGCTGCATGGCTTTCTCTAAGATGTAGTGACCTCAGAGATGAATAGATTTAGGGGGAGTAAAGTTTCCTTGAACATGTGGAAAGGAATGCTGCCCATGGAAAAAAAATAATTTTAGAACTTTTTTTGTAAGTCCACACAAATAGTGCTTTTTATCGACAGCTCACAAAAATCATATGTGACTATGTGAGGCATTGCCAAGTATGTCAGGAGAAGTAGGGCAGTGGATGTGTAACATATGCCAGCACAGCTAGCTGGAATTTTGTAAAGAATTATATGTCATTGTATATCAAACTGATTTGTACAGATACCTGTGCTGAAAAAATGTATTCATAAAACTGTTTGTGTTAAAGATGTACCAACAGTGTGTCCTGCTGGACAGAAAAGAAATATACATTTATTTCAGACTGTACTGCTGTAACTGAGGAAATGTATATATGTTAACAGAGAATACTGGAAGAGAAGTGATTAATCTCAGTCCAACTAACTTTGAAAAATAGTAAGGAATTAAGTTACTTAATTTAGGCCATAAATATTGTATCTTAGTGTTCTAACTGCAGCCAGAGACGAAATGTCAGCACCAGAGAAAAGTTTATTAGCTCATGTAGGAAGAGTGTAAGTGTTTTATTGTTTTATGACTTCCAGAAGCTGCAATCTTAGCAAAGCTCTATGTATATGCATTATCAACACATATATGCTAAATCTTGGCAGCTTCTAGCCAAGGGGATAGAATGGGAACCAGAAGTCATATGACCAGATGTGTATGAGGTCATTATGTAATCCTGCTCTGTAATGATATTTTAATACTAGATGAGACTGAAGTCTCAAGGCACTCTGTTTTTTGATCCTGACAAAGAAGGAAGACCACTCACTTACTCCATCTTGCCATGCTCTAGTAAGCAAACCAGGGAATAGTAGTTCTTTAGATCAGTCAGGAAAATATAGTGAGATTAGTTAACTACTGTTTTTCCTGTATCTGTGTGAATTTATTAATCTGTGTTATTTTAATATTTCCAGTGATTGGTGTTTATTGTAAATAGATATTCCATATTTTCAAGTTCTTTTATTATTTATTATTAAATATATTTAAATGTTTCATTGTGGCTGGTCCTTTAGAGGACATTCTAATATTTGAGAGTTTTTCTTCTTTCGGCTTTTCCCGGTTAGGGGTCGCCACAGCGCAATTCTGGTCCGCTAATGATTGGCAGTAGATTTTTATGGTGCCGAGGTGCCAGCTCGATGCCCAACCTTCAACAAAGGCAATTCTAATATTTGAGAGTACTAATATCTATTTGGTGAATCTGTATCCACTCCTGAAAGCCTCACTGCACTGGTCAAACACTATCATTGGTATTAATATTAATTTCACTCCGTATAATTGGGTACCCTTGTAAGACCCTTAAAGTAGCTGACTTTGGAGTATCCAGTGGGAGTGTAACTAGCTTGGAGGAGGGACACGAAGCACTGGTTTCACAGAGAGGGTGCTGGATGACTTGGCTTGGCCACTTGGCTTAGGACTCAACTTTACAGCTGTGCCAGTGGGGAGTCTCATTAGGGCTCTGGAGAGAGAGAGAGAGAGAGAGAGAGAGACAGAAATTCACACCCTGGACTGAGTGTGTTCCCTGTGTGCTCTTAAGCGAAAATTGGGCTTGATGCAGAGAGCTACATCTGGAAATGCTGTGTGTATCTATTTTTGTTTCAAGTGACCATCCCTCTCCAGTGTCAGTGGTGAGGATTTAGGCTCATTTATTACTGGCCTAGAGAGGGGGGACTTCATATCATAAATACAGAATTAAATAAAAGTATTGGTGACTGCCCATTGGACTGAGTGAGTTCAGTTGTCTGTGCTTCATTGAAAAATAATTCAGATATATAAACAAAAAATATTTCCTGGACCATTCATCTTAGAACTGCACAAATTTTCACACTTAAAACAATTTCACTTCATCAAAATCAAGTTATCTGAATTGATGCATAAACTTGAGGTTTTATTGCATATAATCTAACTGATTTGTCAAAATTATGATATTTACAGATCTGAAAATAGTTGGGAAAACAGTTTCTAAGGCAAAACATATGGAATACTTTAATAAATAGTGAGATTAAAGGAGCTAAGAGAAGAGAAATAATGAGCTCTAGTGGGCTGATCACAACAGATAGTGTGAGCAACACATTCATGGAAAGCAAGGTTTAACAGCTTGTAAATCACATTTAAATGTAAATAAATCTGAGATAAACTGGAAGAACATAAGTTCATCTCATAGTAATGCAGTTGTGTTTACTACTATGAAAAAATATGAATACAGTGATAAACCTTATGTAACAAGTTAGAACTGTGAGTCTATAACAGTACATTCATTGGCTGTATGAAGTAGGAATTCACCCTTAAAGGTAAAATTAAATAAAAATCATTATGGCTCACTGCACACTACATAGCTCAGAAAACATTTTGGGACTCCAGGTAAGGTAGAATAATAGATAGTCCATAGCATTCTGTGGCACTTTAAATTGCTAGTGTCACTTTACACTTATTATGGAAGGAAAATAGGGTATGAAAGTAACTGCACTACAATGTGTATTGGGTTGCATTCCCACTTCCATGACAAAAATAATATCACTGGAAAAACAACTGGTGGGAGGCAGCAATTAAATTCCCAGTATTGATTACTGTTGAATTTGTCACTAATGACAGCATAGCTGCAACCTGTGATATTGATTATACTTGCATTGTTGTTATTCCTGAAGATTTATGCCTTTGGGGACAAAAAAAGTGGCCCCATGTTGCTATTGCATTTTCAGTGATACAATTCTCATTGCAAATGCTTCTTACCCAGTATGAATTGTGCTGCAGACTTTTTATACCATATTTTCTTTTTCTGCTTATCACGCACTGACACTGTGATAATATGCACTTATTTTATTTTGTTTGCTTTATAAATGAAAATAAAATAAAATAAACACTGCCACTTGTTTTTAAAATATTAAATAGTTTAATAGAGATCTTATTCATATCCCAAACAACACTGCTCACTGTTTCACATGACTGCTTTTTACTTTTCCCCTTAGAAAACTCATCCTCCCTAACCAGTCAAGTCACCTTCCTGATGTTTTCTTGCACTGTTTTTAACAAACCTTGCATTCAGACTTTTTCATTGCCACTTGCAACCATTTGTTCAGATTTTCCATCTCTCAAATATATTTCACCAAGTTGTACTAAATTACCCTTTCCATAAAGCTTTCATATACCATTCTTACAAAACATCAAATCATTTTCTTTTTCCAGTCCCCCATCTAATTATAAAAAGCAATACTCATTCCAAATATATGCTGTTGATTCACTGCTTGCATTATTCATAGAGAAAAGAACATAGCTGCATATTAAGCAGAAAAGAAGGCCTACTGCACAGAATTTTCTCAAAAAAAAAAAAAGACTTGGCTACTGATAGAATAATTAATTATTTAGTTATTAATTATTATTACTCGATTAACAATTGTATGACCAGACTGCTTGTTGTTTATCTATTCTTCGCTCACTGTGTCATGTGGTCTCATTTTTTGGATTTTTTCATTGATTTATTTGCTTTTTGTTGACCTCAAGTTGGTCTGTTATGGTCAATAGTCTATTTCTAGGGAACATATGAAATAGTATTGATGCATACTGAGGAAATATGACAAAATACACTGAGTCTACCACTGGAGGTTGTGGTCAGTTGAGTTTGCACTGAGAGATGGTTCAGAAAGTTTTGATTTGTTTTCTTGTGGAGGCAATATGAAAGAAGTCAGAGAAGTGGTGTATGATAAAAGATGAGTTGCACAGATAACAAATTTGCAAGGAGACAGATCAGAAATGCTATGGTAGGAGAAAATGGAGAAAATTCTTGAAGGAAATACATGAGAATGACATTGAGAAACTGGCGATAGACACAATAATAAGAGTTGAACCTTCCTAACTTGATAGAGGAAAAAATGGAAAGGAAGCTGGATGTTGTCAGAAGAAGAAAGAACTAAGACAACTCATATTGAGAGGCAAAGGCTTGGCATAGGAGAAACGATAGAAGATGTGTGGATTTAAAATTCAATAGTAAGTCTTCCACAAATAACTGGTCAGTTGAAACAGGCAAAAAGAGTAGGGTTGTAGGATAATAAAATACATGCAGAGGCCAAAGACCATATGCACAAATTGTGCAATATGAAAAAGGAATAAGTGCATGTGAGAAGGAAATGTGGCATGAAAAGAGACTTAGTAAAAATAGTACCTCAATCTGGGGACCCAGAAAGCTTCCCAAAGGGGGATAAGACTCATCAGAGCTGCAGTAGTATCAGGGCTTAATCATCTATTCTTCTTATGCCTCAAAAGTAACACAGACCTTGTCTCACATGGATGTTTTGGACTGGAGCAGGACAGCATGAATCATAAGAGGAAATAGTTGAAGTGAATCAGAATATTCCCTACTTCAATCTTAATGCCTAAGAGGCTTCATGGGAGGGAAGAGACTCATTGCAGATGCAGGTATTAAGGCCTGTCCACGTCTTTCCTCCCATGACAAAAGTGGATTGGACGTCATATCACACAGGCTGTGCTTGAGACTAGAGCAGTTTAATGTGACTCTTAAAGAGAAATAGGACATTGTACAAACACTACCATGTAGAAGTATTGGAAGCACGAACCACAAAGCATTTGACAGTGATGAAGTTCGTATCACATGGGATCACCCAGTACCATCAGCTGATAAAATAGATGCAAGAAAACAAGATATAGTCCAAGAAAAAAGACAACTATAGTCTTAACCTTTCAAATTGCAATACCCAGCAATTATAGTGTCTTATGTGCTGAGAAACACAAAGTCATAAAATACCAGGATTTGCAAGCAGAAACTAGAACATTGTGCAAGAAAGATACCCATGCAGTTCCAATAGTAGTAGGATTAACAAAACTAACAAAAAAAGAATTTGCAATACAGTGGTACTTAAATATGCTACTAATACGTGTAACCCCATGTGAACTGTAAAAGGAGGCAATTCTGGGTACGTTGTAGGTGCTGAAGACAGAGCTCTTGACTAAAATGAAAGCTTGAAACAATACTAATTTCATAAACTCTAATTGTACCCTGACATAGGAATAGATCTGTTCACATCACAGTATTAGAAACCCAAAACATTTGAAAAAACTAGAAAAAAGAGAAAAAATAGCTGAAGTAAATCAAAACGTTTCTTATTTCAATCTCTAAATCCAAAAGTTTTTCCCATGGGGAAAAAATGACCCATTGTAGCCACAGTAGTACTAAGGACAGTATTACTAATACAGTGATTTTTGTAGGCAGAGCATTTTGTTTACGGACGTAACATTTAAGTTACTTGGTTTTACATGTACTGCCTCTACCTAACCCTTTCTTTAGCCTGCTGTCCCTCTGCCCCCATTTTTCATCTAATTACTTCTGTGTATAGCCCAATCCATGTTGCAAAGTAATTCTATGTAGCCTAAAATTCATTCTTGTTTGTGACATATGCACTGATAGTACCTGTTTTGCTTTTTTTGATACATTTTTCTGATGTTTGCTGGCTTTGCAGTTTATTGCTTGAGGGATTTTTTTTCTTTTGGATTCTCCCTCAGCTTGTGGACAAACCAGATTTGCACTGCCTCACTATGATCTGCTGCATTTTGCTGCCTTACCCCACCTCTATCCCACCCACCACTACATCAGTTCCTTTACTCTAGAAATCATCACACCTCCTACTAAACCACCATTCACCCTTCCACTCACCACAAAAGATTCAACTAATCATCATACCTACCTTCATAACACATTACTCATCCCACTCAAGTTACTCATATTAACTTTCAAAGGCATTTATCCACCATAACAGCATTCTTATATATCCTACCAAGCACTTTCTCAACAATGTACTCAGCTGCATTAGTAGTTATAACATTTCTTTTCTTTAGCATCACCATAACTATAACAGACACAGTGAGCTATACCTTGAACTAATACTAAACATTACTTCTTTAACAGTAGACTTCATAATTTAACCCTCAAATCTCCCCTCCAGCTATTACTCTCCCCTAATCCTTTTAGCTGACAACAGTATCACATCTTACCTCCTATATTTAAAGGGCTACAACAGTACTGTCACCTCTGGGACAAACTTAACTGAAACTGGCCATTTCCTGGACTTAAACATGAAACAAGTCCCTTTCTCCTGTATATTATATCCCCACATTCACTCCCCTTGCAATGCAGTCTACTATCTTTCTCACACAGCTCCATTCCCTGTGCACTTACCCCATAGTACCCTAGTAAATCTCTTTGCTTCCCACACAGCTCCACTCCCTGCACACGTACCTCATAGCACCCTAGCTAATCTCACTGCTTCCTATACAGCTCCACTCCCTGCACACTTACCCCATAGCACCCTAGCCAATATCACTTCGTCCCCCACAGCTCCACTCTGCGCACTTACCCCATAGCACCCTAGCAGATCTCACTGCTTCTCACACAGCTCACTCCCTGCACACTTACCCCATAGTACCCTAGCTAATCTCAATGTTTCCCACACAGCTTCACTCCTTGTGCACTTACCCCATAGCACCCTAGCAAATCTCACTGCTTCTCACACAGCTCTCTCCCTGCACACGTACCTCATAGCACCCTAGCTAATCTCACTGCTTCCTATACAGCTCCACTCCCTGCACACTTACCCCATAGCACCCTAGCCAATATCACTTCTTCCCAAACAGCTCCACTCTGCGCACTTACCCCATAGCACCCTAGCAGATCTCACTGCTTCTCACACAGCTCACTCCCTGCACACTTACCCCATAGTACCCTAGCTAATCTCACTGTTTCCCCCACAGCTCCACTCCTTGCGCACTTACCCCATAGCACCCTAGCAAATCTCACTGCTTCTCACACAGCTCACTCCCTGCACACTTACCCCCATAGTACCCTAGCTAATCCCACTGTTTCCCATACAGCTCCACTCCCTGCGCACTTACCCCATAGCACCCTAGCAAATCTCACTGCTTCTCACACAGCTCACTCCCTGCACACTTACCCCTGTAGTACCCTAGCTAATCCCACTGTTTCCCATACAGCTCCACTACCTGCACACTTACCCCATAGCACCCTAGCAAATCTCACTGCTTCTCACACAGCTCACTCCCTGCACACTTACCCACATAGTACTCTAGCTAATCCCACTGTTTCCCATACAGCTCCACTCCCTGTGCACTTACCCCATAGCACCCTAGCCACTCTCATTTCTTCCCATACAGCTCCACTCCTTGCACACTTACCCCATAACACACTAGCAAATCTCACTAATTCTCACACAGCTCACTCCCTGCACACTTACCCCATAGTACCCTAGCTAATCTCACTGTTTCCCCACACAGCTTCACTCCCTGTGCACTTACCCCATAGCACTCTAGCTAATCCCACTGTTTCCCATACAGCTCCACTCCTGCACACTTACCCCATAGTACCCTAGCTAATCTCACTGTTTCCCACACAGCTTCACTCCCTGTGCACTTACCCCATAGCACTATAGCTAATCCCACTGTTTCCCATACAGCTCCACTCCTGCGCACTTACCCCATAGCACCCTAGCCAATCTCACTTCTTCCCCCACAGCTCCACTCCTTGCGCACTTACCCAATAGCACCCTAGCAAATCTCACTGCTTCTCACACAGCTCACTCCCTGCACACTTACCCCCATAGTACCCTAACTAATCCCACTGTTTCCCATACAGCTCCACTACCTGCACACTTACCCCATAGCACTCTAGCCACTCTCACTTCTTCCCATACAGCTCCACTCCCTGCAACCTTACCCCATAATATACTAGCCAACATCTTTTCTTTTGGAACACCCAGTTATTCTCCAGGAGCTCTCCCTAATCAGACCACTTCTATTTTTTCATCCAATTCATGTTAAAGTATCCATGCAACAAGTGCTTCCCCATATTCCAGCAATAGACTAAAACAGAAAAGGAATATACATCTGTTACATTAATGTTCAAAGCATTAGGAACAAAATTGATTGCTTAGAGCAATGGTTTTCCAGTAACAAACCTATCATTCTAACAGTTAATGAGACCAGGCTAAAAGACCCCATAATACCCTCCATATTTATCAACAGTAACTATCTGATAGGCAAAAAGGCAAGAGGAGGGCATGTTATTATTCATAAACAAACTTCTGAATATTGCAATCCAGCTAATAGCCCATTGCAATTTCTCAACAGATACTGTCATAACCGAGTCCTTACCTCAGTAACCATAAGTGTTTACTTAACACTGATAACAGCAACAGTTTATATAGCCCCCCCCCCCATGCAGTAACCACCTTTGAGAAAACAATTACTGATATTAGAAAACATACTATGATCAGCAGCAAAATAGTCATACTAGGATACTTTAACACAGACTTCCTTTCCAACAAAAGCACTCACCTTACTCCACTTCTTTCCCAGCTTACTCTTTCACAAATGATTGCATCCTACATCAGGTGTAGCCCTAAAACACATAAGCATTCTCTCCTATATATTTTCATCACAAAAATCTGTCAAAAAGTAACAGAAATAGTCTAAGTCTCTCAGTGATCATCCCCTTACTCATGCCATCCTCTCATTCAAAGTCCCTGAGCCACCCTCTATTTTAATTTAAACTACATCTATAACAGAAGCCAAAGAAGATGATATAATTGCTGGCATAGAGAGAGACTAGATTGGTCTCCACTATTCCAAATAATGACCCAGTAAATACCCTCCATATTTTAACTCCCCTCAGCAGCACAGTGTTCAGTAAACTATGGCCAACAATAAAGAGGTGGTTAAAGGAGCAAAGCACGCCCTTGGCTAAAGTCCACTGTAAAGAAACTCATGAAGGACTGGGATAAGGTCTAGGTAAAATGTTAACCAACAAAACCATTAATCAGCTGACAAGGAACATGCAGGGTCACTTTATTAAAAATAAGTAAGTAAATAAATGATTAAAAACAGCACAAGCTTTCACAGAGAGTGCATCTTTGGGTAGTACAGTTTTAATATCTCATGTATTTTAATACTGAAGGATGCACTCTGTGTAAAAGTTTGTACCATTTTATTTGTTTTTAAGTGATCCTTCTTGCTGTTCTTGAGTCGGCTGTGATTGCTCTGTTGATTTTTTTATATGCTCTGGTTCAGAATTCATCTGCCGGAGCTGCCTTGTATTTGAAAATAAAGTGGAAAACTACTGCAGGATTACCACTCCTTCCTCACCATACAACACAACTGCAGAATGGAAACCAAGAAAGCCAAAATTCTACTTCCACACAAATCTACAAAACCCCATAGTCTAGCCTGGATGATTCTGGAAGGTAATTTGGAGCATAGTCTTTTTCAACAATAACATTTCTAGCAACATGGGCATTTTGCAAAATATAATCTCCCTAGAAGAGTTCAAGTTTCTTATAAGCACTCCAGTCATGCCCTGTATAATCAGACCTTGCAATACCTCCAAGATATATATATATATATATATATATATATATATATATATAGATATATATATATATATATATATATTTATATATATATACATACATACACTTATCTATATAAATATATATATATATATATATATATATATATATATATATATATATATACATACATACACTTATCTATAAATATATATATATATATATATATATATATATATATATATATATATATATATATATACACATATATACACTTATCTATATAAATATATATATATATACCTCCAAGACATATATATATATATATATATATATATATATATATACCTCCAAGACATATATATATATATATATATATATGTATACACACATATATACACTTATCTATATAAATATATATATATATATATATATATATATATATATATATATATATATATATATACCTCCAAGACATATATATATATATATATATATATATATATGTATACACACATATATACACTTATCTATATAAATATATATATATATATATATATATATATATATATCTCCAAGACATATATATATATATATATATATATATATGTGTGTATACACACATATATACACTTATCTATATAAATATATATATATATATATATATATATATATATATATATATATATATATATATATATATATATATATACTCCCAAATATCAACCCACAAACTCTCGTTAACAACACACAGTTTATCATTATAATCTTCACCTGTCTCAGACTCCTCACTTAACTCAAACAGCAGCCCTGCTTTACTTCAGAGAGAGCTCAGCTAAATCAGTCAGAAAACTACTATAGATTTTAGAAATCAAGTACAACCTTAGCCCAAATAGCTTCTTGAAGATGTATGCTAAACAACTATTTAAACCTCAAGTACACATTTTCACCCTGTCCATCACCATAGGTAGAACCCTCCTCAGTTCACTCACTTATAATTCTAGTTCCAGAAATTCCAGCAGCATCCTTTCTTTGGGATTCCTCACCTATATTCATTCTTTATCATATCAGCAAAACCTTTGAAAGAGTCTTTTTTTATCAAATATAATAACACCTCAGTAAATACAGGCTACTAATAAATGCTACCCATGGTTTCCATGTTGGCAACAATACTGTGACTGCTATATACACAGTGTCAGATAACATGCTCTCATCAATGGTCATGAGATATACTTATAGACCTTTACAGGCCTTTCAAAGTGTGGACAATCTTGCACCAATACATAAGCTTTAATATCACTAGATTTTGTGAAAACACAGTGCACTGGTTTCAAAACTACCTTACTAACAGAACATTTGTAGCACAGAAGGGAAACGTATACACAAACACAATCAAATCTCTGCAGGAGTTTCTCTGGGGTCTGTATTTGGCCGATGTTGTTTTGTTTATTAATGACATCACTACCTGCATCCCATCGACTGACGTCTCATTTTATGCAGATGACATCATCCTACATAGAAGTGGTCTGAGTTTCATAGCTGCTCAAACAGATCTGCAAAAGGACTTCTCAGTTCTCTGCAAATGGTTTATGGATAATCAACTTAGACTAAATGAGTCCAAAATAGCAGCCATGTTTATTGGCAAACAACCATAGCTTGCCAAATCCTTCCCATTAACCATTCTCACACCCAACAAACTGTCTATAACCATACAGGACAAATGCAAATACCTAGGACTAACTCTCAGTCCATCTTTATCGTTCAAAAGTCCCACTGACTTGGATACTTCAAAAATCTCAACTCAACTTTTATTTTCACTCCATCAGATTTCAGCTTATACTCTTTGCCTTTGTTTTCTCCATACCAGCTGACAAATATCCACACTATTCACATTTCCTCACCTACTTTATGCTTTCTACCCATATCTCCATCCTCTTCTCTCATACTCCTACCCATAAATGTAAACTTGTAAACTGACATTTAAACCTAATTGTATATGCCAGTTTGTGATGTATTAATATGTAACAACGCTATATTTTACTTAATGTAGTCTCTCTCTCTCTCTCTCTCTCTCTCTCTCTGTGTCTCTGTAGTATAAATGCCTTTGAGTTATTGTATGTTCATAATGTAACTTTAAGTTTTATATTTTCTCTATTGCATAAAACTGCCTATTTTATAATTGGAGCTTTTCTCCCTGGGCCTCCACTGAAAAGGGGCTACCATAACCCAGTCAGAGTACCCCATCAAAAAAGCAATAAATAAATAAATAAATAAATAAATAAATAAATAAATAAATAAACAAAAAAACAAATTAAAAGTTGCCTACTCCCTTTCCAGCCACCTAACAAAGAAAACTAGTCAAGTTAGGCTACACTTAACATAATTCAAAAGTTGTTACCTGAAAAATAAAAGTTAAAATTAAAAGCAATTAGTGAGTCCAAATCAAATTTGCATGCTGGTCATTTTTTTTCTAGAATGCAGGCATAGCACTGCATTGGCCTCTGCCCCAACTTTACTTCCCCTCTCCCTGTCCATCTCCTGTGATAGATACTTTACACTAGGAAGGCTGCCATTTCTAGGACAATGAAGCAAAGAAGAAATAAATGCAGTTACAGGGAAAGGAAGGATTTGAAGAGAGTCAAGGAAGATATGCAAGAAGGTTGGGAGTAAAAACAAATACAGAAAGCAGATATAAGTTAGTGCTTCTGTTGTGGTAAGACTAACAGCAAAAATTAGCTTCTTGCCTTCCCAGTTCTATCACTCAGTACTAAGATTCAACACTAAATTCCACTTTTTAGGCTGACTCATACACGTCATACCTGAAAGAAGGTGTAGATGGCAGCAGTATAAAGTTATAAATACATGCTATTAGTCTGTTAAGTAGTCAAGCAGACAAGTTTTAAATATTAATGAAATACACCTGCCCTGTCCTGTTCCTTCTCCATTTATTTATTTTGCCAAGATTTTCTAACAATGAGTATTTACAGATGTATGTATTGAGATGTGGATGGCTGTTCTTCTTTCCCCAAGTTCAGACAAGTCTGCCTGATTTTATTACTCACAGACTAATGAGACAAGTCAGAGACAAGTCATTAAAGATGTGTGGTCAACAAAACGAGAAAGTGGAAGTAGTAATGGCAACCAACCACTTCATTCTTGTTAGTACAAGAATGTTTGTGTGTGTGTGTGTGTGTGTGTGTGTGTGTGTGTGCGTGCACATGTGTGTGCATATGTGTGCGCACACGTGTGCCAGTGCATGCGTGTGTGTGTGTATGAGCGGGCACAGGGGTGGACATTTTATTGTCACAATGCAGAGCACTGTTTCAAAAATTTATGAAATTACATGTCTGGGGTGCTGTGATGGAATGTCAAGCAGTTAGGTTAGAGGACTAAGGAGCTGTTAACAAGCTGTTTCTTGTGGTCCAGAGGTGCAAGGTTTGATTTCCTCATCCTGCCTTGCCTAGCTGTATGATTCTGAACAAGTCACTTAACCAGATAAATCTCCCAGGCTGAGTCTGAAAAAGGTCCATGGTGATCAATGCTATATTCTGGGAAACAAATACAAATAAAATAAAATAAATGTCTATAGTGGTGATTTGTTTCAGTAATGATAACTATGGTGCTGAAAAGAAAGACATACACAGAACTTTGGTTTGAACAGGTGTGATTTAAATGTTCTGCATGCTTGTTATGGTGCTGTTTCATTGCCTAAAATGTAATTGTGCAGACTGGAGGGTGTTATATAGAAACACCTGAATTTGAAAAGGGTCAACTGTAACGGTCAAAGTGTACAGTGAAAAGATGGTGTTATTTTATTTTTGCTTTCCTCTCCACTATTTTTTGTTGTATGTGGTTGTACTTCCTGGCTTTGATGTCTGCCCAGTCCAGACTCCTTGAACAGCTCCTTTCTGGGTGCCCCCTGACAGGAACCGTTACTGGGTGGGCCACCCAGTTCCTCGGAAAGTTAACCTTGTGGTAGCACTATATTTAGCCCTAGTGAGCAAGGGAGTTAGTAGGAGATAAAAACATGGAGCCAGAAGCCATCATCATTGTGACAGCCAGTCAGATTCCCTAACTCTAGGATCAGCTAGTGCAACATTGTCAGGATGTTGTTGCCACTCCCAACCCCCACCATTTATCCTGATATGATCTGTGATGCTCCTGGTCTATAACAGCGGTTTTGCAAGTACTGGGTTCCCCAAACACTCCCCCCAGAATATGAGTGCTGACCATCAGCCACTTCATATTATCCTCTTATCACTACCGTCACCCATACCAGTGGTTTGAGACCTCTCACAAACTCAGACTGACAGCAGTACAAATCAACATCCTACCTCTCTGCCCTCAGGCCATTCAGTTGCTATATAGGTAGTCAGGGGTGAAAATATTACACATTTAGATTATTGGTGTGACATAGGTTTGATCTATGCCAGAATATAGACATGGGATATAGTAGAGAGGCTGACCAAGTATGTGATAACTGTAGCATGTTGTACACTAACACCTACCTGGTTCTTTTCATGTGCTAACCCTGGGTAACTTTCCCTCACTCAGATACAACCTCTAACTACACTTCTATCCACTCTATAACTCCTGTAACCTCCTTCTCTCTTGCACTTGGAATCCTTGTTTATTACTATTTGACTGTATTTGTAAGCTGTAGTAGCTGATTCATAGCATTTATAAGTGTTTGCTGTACCTGTTTCTGCCTGTTTTGTGAAAAAAAAGAAAAAAAAGAAAAAATATCTCTTGTTTTTCCTGCTTTACTAGTTTAGTCCAGTTTCAGAGTTGCTGATTCCTGGGCTTTGGTTGTAGTTCCTGTGTACTGTTTCCTTGCCTTATTTGGGGGAAGGGAAGCTACCTTGCTTTCCTGCTTTACTAGTTTAGTCCAGTTTCAGAGTTGCTGATTCCTGGGCTTTGGTTGTAGTTCCTGTGTACTGTTTCCTTGCGTTATTTGGGGGAAGGGAAGCTACCTTGCTTACGAGTGGGAGAGGGAAGCATTGAGCTGCCTTTGTCCAGTTTTGTGAGGTTTCAGCCAGTAACTAGTAGTTTATTGGTCGCTTTTGGGCCAGTTTCTAGCTTTTCCAGCCCCTGGTATAAAACGCAGCTAACGCGTTAGCCTTGATTTAGAGCGATTTAGCTGAGCTGCCACTGTTGCACACTAGGGCAGTGCCAGTTAAGCAGGTTTAAACTATTCGGGCTACCTAAAGTCCACTCTTCAAATTTTCCCTTAAAACTACCTTCCTCGAACTATACTACTGATCAAATCAGTGTATCCTATAACTAAAAAGATCAACTCTACTTGACTCCAAGTAGACTATTCTCTATCTATTAAACCTAGCACTTGCTCCTACAGTACTTATTACCTTGATACGGCACTCTTGTCATAGATAGTACCCCAAAAAGGCAACCCCCCATTTCTCGGTCACCCACGTCCCCCGGAATGTTTTTTTAAAGTTTATCGTCTACCCTTCTAGCATGTCGAGGGATCAGTTGCTAGTGTCCTCTCCTGCTCAGCTGGTGAACCTGGGAATATTGAGGCAATGTTTCAATTGCCTCATGTACACAGACAACCCTTTCCTCCTCCCACAAAACACAAATACATGCGATAGATGCAACTATACGGCCAAACTGGAGGCTGAGCTCTCTCAACATAGGACTGGCAAGACCAGTCAGGAGGAGAAGGTTACCACTCACACTATAGACCCAGTCTCACATAGTACCATTACAACCTCAAATCATACACATAAACACACAAAGACATACTCGGAGGCTCTGATCAAAAATCTACCAAAACAGCAGAGGCCACCAAAGCAGACACCCAAACAACCACCACCTCAGAACACAACACCGCAACACATAGACCTCACAGTCAGAGTGTCAAACAGTCACAGCCCTTAAGGCCAAACACAATGCCAGACACACTAGTCATTGGTGACTCCATAGTCAGACACACTGATGTCCCGCTCACCAGACTGAGTAAGGAGAAAGTCACAGTAAGCTGCCTGTCGGGCGCTAGAATCCGCCACATAACGCAAGCACTCAGGTCTCTCAACAGCAGGTACAAATATGACTCAGTCATTGTCCACGCTGGTGTAAACGACCTGAGACGTACCTCCTTGGACTACATGAAAAGAGACATTGAGGAGCTCTCTGATTAATTAGCCCAGGCAGGTATGACCCTGACCTTGAGCAGTATCCTACCTTCACCAAGAATGATGCCACAATACAGAGATAAGATGATCAGCTTTAACAATTGGCTTAAACACTGGTGTCATTCAAAGGGGATCCAGTATCTGTCTGCCTGGGATGACATGCTGGACAAGCCACGCTGCTTCGCAAGGGACGGCTTGCACCTGTCACCCCTGGGATTCCGGATATTGGCAAAGGCTCTTGCCACCCCATAGTGCCTTTTTAGGCAAGGCTCAAATTCTAAACCTACCACCCTAGAACACAAAAAGGAAAAAACTAAGGGTAATGCTGCTCAATGCCAGAAGTCTAAATCTCAAAATGCACGCACTCGAGGCCCTTCTCAGTATGGAGAACATCGATGTCTGTGCTGTGACAGAAACCTGGTTCAAGGCTCCTGAGAGCACCCCAGCGCTATCAGGTTTTACCTCATATCATGCGTTCCGGCCCCAAAATCCGGACAATACCAAGAAAGGAGGGGGGGGTATCCATATTCATCAAGGACACCCACACCTCAAGACTGGTGGCAACGCACGATGCATCGGAGACCATCCAGGTGCAATTAACCATAGGCAAGACTGCTCTGCAAATTGTAGCATGTTACAGGCCACCCTCACAAACTCAGGAAACTCACATGGCCTTCCTGAAAACACTAGAGGGATACATGTATCACCAAACACCATCATACTAGGTGACTTCAATTACCCTAATATAGACTGGGAACACTACTCAAGCCCAAACACCCTAGCCCAAAAGTTCCTGGAATTCATAAACTCAAATGCCATGGAACAACTAGTCACCATCCCCACAAGAGGAGATAACATACTTGATCTCATCATCACAAACATGGGAGCACAATGTTCAACACCGGAAGTATACCCCTCACTGGTGAGATCAGATCACAAACTAATCTCGCTGGAGGTCCTCATCCCACCCCACCTGAAATAAAAGACCACAGTAAAGAACTTCTCAAAAGCCGACTTCACACTTCTAAAGACTAGTGTGGTCTCCTTTCAGGCCCCAGAGCCGGCGGAAAACAATACTCAAGCCGCTGAATCACTTACAAACGCCTTCTACCAGCACCTGCAGGACTGCATGGATAAGGCAATCCCAAGCAAAACAAAGACTCTTTGTACCAAAGGCAAGCGTCCAGTCTGGTGGACCCCAGCCATAAACAAACTCTACAACAAAAGGAGGAAGCTACTACAAGATAGAGCAAAATCCTTAAAAGGTAAGACACCCTTGATCACTATAAGTAAAAAAACTAAGAGCTCTCATAAAATCATCCAAAGCAAATTTCGAGAGAAAAATAGCTAAAGACTCAAAAGACAATCATAAGGCCTTCTTTAGCTATGTTAGAAACCTAGGAGGAAACTCCCATATATGCTCAGAACTAGTTCAAAATGATGTGAAGATTACTGATCCTACAGACATTGCCAACATACTGGCTGACAGGTTCAGTGCAAACTTCTCACTCCCCCAAAAGGAGAGATATCTATACCAAATGAGTGCAGCCCCCAAACATCTCCAGCGCCCAAGTGAGAACTGCTCTCTCCAAAGCAAAAACACAGCATCCATGGGACCCGATGGTGTCCCCGGCTGTGTGCTCCACGAACTCAATGAGGAATTAAACCCACAGCTAGGACAGCTGTTTAATCAAAGTCTTACCTCTGGATACGCACCCAGGAGTGGCGCACTGCAACTGTGGTCCCACTTCACAAAGGCGGTGCCTCCACAGACCCTGGAAATTACCGCCCATTAGCTTGACAAGCCTTATCTGCAAAGCCATGGAGAGGATCATAATGGACCTCATAAATAAAGACATAGGGAATTTGCAGACTTTGGATCCAACCCAGTTTGGCTTTGTCAAAGGCAGATCATGCCTTTTAAACTTGGTTGACTTTTTCAAACAGTCACCAAAGCCATTGATGAGGGAAAGGCAGTCCATACAGCCTACCTCGATCTGGCTAAGGCCTTCGATACAATACCCCACTCGGGTATCATTGAAAAACTCATCAGCTTAAATGTTAACCCATACATCACAAGATGGGTTGCAAACTGGCTGAGTGACAGAACCCACAGGGTCAGAGTTGCTGGCGCCATGTCAGACTCAAAGCCTGTCACAAGTGGTGTCCCACAGGGCTCAGTCCTGGGCCCACTCTTGTTTGGCATCTACTTTTCCAAGTACAAGCAAACACAGGAGGGTTATGGCTGACAAAGTTTGCAGATGACTGCAAACTGGGCCATAGTAGAAAACACATCTGACACAGATATCCTTCAGAAGGGTCTCACAGAAACGGATAACTGGTGCCAGAGCCACGGCCTAAAGTTAAATGCCAAAAATGCATAGTCATACCCTTCGGGAAAACAAGGTTACCCCTAGCTACCAAATAGGTGGCAATCCACTGAGCACAGAAGAAGTTATCAGGGACCTGGGGACCCAGGTTGATAGTGGTCTGTCATTCGACACCCATGTAGCTAAAGTAGTTAGGAAGTCCTTCTACATTGCCCACCTTATCATGAAGGGATTCTCATCTAGATCAAGGGAGGTCATAGTCTCCCTTTACTCATCACTCATCAGACCAATGATTGAGTACAATGCCCCATTCGAATGTATCTGACCCGACACTTGCAGCAGCTGGAGAGGCCACAAAAGTTCCTCACCAAAAGGATAAAGGGTCTCAAAAATCTGTCCTATGCTGCCCGACTGAAAGAACTCCAGCTCTATTCAGTCGCCTACCGCTTGCGCACATGTGACCTTTGCCTAACATACAAGGCCATGTCAATCCCAGATTTGATGAATATGCTTCACCTCAAAAAATCTAGATCCATCAGAGCCACAAGGGCGGGAGACTTAAACCTCGACACGGCTATTAATAGGACGTGCTGGAGGGATAGATTCATCACCCAAAGACTCCCTATGCTGTGGAACAAAATCCCGGTACATGTGAGGCAGAGCACCTCGCTGGCCTTGTTCAAGAGAAATCTTGACCAATGGATGGGAGATCGCAGATATACCCCAGGAATTACCTCAGTGTCACTGCTCGACAGAGGCACAGCAAAATAATGGGTATAGTTCCCCATACTAAAGGGGTGGCGTAAGCCACAAAACAATGGGCTAGGCTTATAAATGCCCTCGGGCAGATAGCCTAGTATGAACCTATGAACCTATATCCCTTTATCTTCCTTGCAGCTGTAAACTGTATTTCTGTTAGATGACATAGTAACTGTGCTGTAGAGACTTAAGAAAATCTAAGACATGTTGTATTGTATTTGTACTTTACCTATGTATTAATCTCATCTCTCATGTATATATTTTTGTTGATTATTCTCCTATGTATATAAATTGCTTTACTGATCTCTGCTAGACTGTGAGTTGATACATATAAGCTGTATAGTAAACTTTTTCTTTGTTGTACATGTATTAGTAAAAATGTACTTTACTGTAGCTTCTCTCCTCAGGCCTCTGCTGAAAATAGCCACTGTCTTCCAGGTGGACCATCCCGGCAAACAAATGTTAAAAAAAAAATAAATAAATAATAATACAAATAAAATAAATAAATAAATAAAGATGTGTATGCCACATAGGTCTAAATAAAGAGGTGAGACATCAAAATATGTAGCTACACTTTAGGGCTTACTAACACACACTCTGATAAGGGCAGAATCAAATGACATACATCCCAGCTTACAGTGGCACCGATACTTAAAACTATAGTACCCAATTCTTTTAATGTGACAGTAACTGTGCTATGCCTTGATGTAAACATTTGGTGTTGTACCACCATTATGACTAATAGCAGCACCATTCATGTGCAGAAAGAGAACTTGTCTGTCAGATGTTACTCTCTTAGGATACATTAGCCTATCTTACTCTACCCCAGTTATAACACATGATCATAACACTGAGGAGGGAAGTCTGACTGCTGTACTATTTCCAGAAAGTACCACACAGCATTATTATTTAAATGCAGCTTACAATAACACAACTTAACCTGTGTTCCACCTGTTCTAATCCTTAGTATTGACTTGGATTGGACTCCTTAGGCTCAGCCAGAAATCAGTCCAGATATATCAGTGCTCTACGCAAGTCAACAAACACATAAATAAAAAATTATGGAAAAATATGGTTCATAAGTTCATAGAAGGTTACTAGGATAACAGCCCTAGAGCCCTTACAAGCCTAGCCATATTTATCCTGAATTGCCCTAGTTGCCGGTGGTTAGGTGAGTGACGTTTGCAGAGGTAAAGGTCTATGGTAGTTAATAACAACTTCCTCTGTCCAGGAGGGACATGGGTGCCACCAAAGGAGTGAATTTGCTGTCACCCATCCATTGATCTAGGTTGCATTTGAAGAGGGACAGGAAGGGGCTCTGTTTCACATTAATTGGAAGCTTGTTCCAGAGAACTAAAAACAAACTTCCAGAACTAGTAAAACAAAAAAGGCGAACCAGGAACAACTGCAGACCACCGATTTATTTATTTAACCAAAATTGTACTAAGCGCTTTCACCCACACACATCAGGGCATCTTCAGAGTACCGACAATCCTTGTGTTGAACCTCTTTTTAAATCCTTATGTAAATTGGATAATTGAACAATTAAACAATTAAAAAATACTGTGACAGCCAAGCGTGAGCAGGTACAGACCCTTGTTGTGTCAAATCAAATGAGATAGA
Source organism: Protopterus annectens (assembly GCF_019279795.1). Classification (NCBI taxonomy): domain Eukaryota; kingdom Metazoa; phylum Chordata; order Ceratodontiformes; family Protopteridae; genus Protopterus; species Protopterus annectens. The sequence continues at coordinate 1,408,672,947 of NC_056725.1, forward strand.
GTCCAGGCATATAAAATAGAAGTATTTAATCCACAATCAACAAACAGAAAGATAAGCGCTTTTGCAGTAGTGCTTCTTCAGATCTATGACAAACTCTTCTAGTGCTTTGACCATATATACTGATCTCAATCAATGTTTGACAAATTAAACAATTAGTGAAAAATTTCACAGAATTTTAAAAAGACAGGAACTGTTACAATAAAAATGTGTAAGAACAAAGCTAAAATACAAAGGTATAAATGTATATTATGTTCAAAAAGCATGTATAAAAGCAAGTATAAAAAGTATGTATATAAAAAGTGTGCTCTTATTGAATAAAAACTGTATATAATATAATATAATAAGCAGAAGTGTATCAAGTTAGATGACAATGAGTTCATTTGATATTCCTTCTTTGCCTCAATTTTGGTCTGATTGAGGCCCTTTCGTTTAAACCACACCCTTTATCTGCTTTTAATAATATGATCCATTCTGTTTCTTTGCCCTCTGTATAAACTTTGATGTCTCCACCTCTTGGGTTAGGGGTAATCACCTCCAGTACTTTGAATGAAAATACATGCTGTGTATTATTCATCATGACATGTTTAGCTAAAGCATTATGTATTGTGCCCCCTTTCATATGGTAAACATGTTCCCTCATTCAATCTCTAAGTGGGCAGTTAGTCTTCCCAACATAGAATGAGGAGCATAACTGACAAATAGCTAGATAGACAACATGTTGTGTCATACAATTAGCCTCAGCAGATATGTAAAGACATTTCTGTAAGTCTGGATGGAAAAAATGAGATGTGCTATCTATAAAGTAACAAAAATTGCAATGCCCACAGGGCTTAGTGCATCCATCTTTCCTATCTCTAAAGCTAGGTGTAGGGTAACAGAGCTTCCTTTTTAAATTGTTTTTGTTCCTATATAGGAACCCAGGTTGATCACCAATTATTAGTTTAAGGTCATCATCCACATGTAGGATTTCCCAATGTTTCCTAATAACTTCTTTGAGTTCTAGATGGTCAGATGAAAAATATGTAGAGAATTTAACATGTTGTGAACGTTCAATGTGCCTATCTGGGGCTGTTATAGGTTCATGCAGTCCAAAGTAGGGTTCACCCTTGGTATACCTTAGTTTGTGTATATCATTCAAGTGTGTGTTTATTTCCATGTTGCCATAGCCCCTTTTTAATAACCTGTCCTTCAGACCATTTAGTTCAGCTTCAAAGCCATCATCTAAAGGATTCAACCTGGAGGCTCTGATGGCTTGGCCTCTCATAATATTCCTAAAGACATGGGGTGGGTGCATACTAGATCTAAGCAGTAGAGTATTACTGTGGCAACTCTTCCTATATACACCTGTATTTAATAGGTTATTTTGGAGTCTTTCAATATACAAGTCTAAGAACATTTTGAGGCAGTTAATAATAAGAATCTGTTCAACACATCTTCGATGAGCAAATGTGGGGCATGCCATACTTGTAAATTTATTAATGATGGACCATATGTGGCGGTACAAAATTTTGGCAAAACAATTAGATGCCCAGGTCATTGTAATTGCAACACAAAAATGGTGGTGTACCTAGCTATATGTTCATCATGCCCAGCGTTCTATGTTGGCAAAACGATAAAGAAACTTCGAGAAAGGATAGTGGAACATGTTAGAGACATTAAAAAACAGAAAAATACTAGTTCCCCTTATATGCATAGTCTAAGATGCCAGAATTTTAAGAGATTTTTATTCTTTGTTATTGACAGAATTGTATACTACAATAATAACAAAGGTGGTGATGACAACACCTTACTTGAGGCTAAAGAATGTTTATGGCAATTACGGCTAAATGCAAGTTCTAGCCCCGGTATTAACGAACATATTTCTATATCAAGTATACTAAAGTACAAGTCTCAATTTATTTGATCTTGTATGTATTAGGTTAACATCTGATAATTTAATGTTTTAAATATTTTGTATAACAATATGAATTTTAATGTTAGTAGGAAATATTTCAATGAATGATTTTATGCTGGATTGTATAACAATTATTTATTTTTAATAATTATTTAGATTTATATTATTACCTAGATATTTATATATGTATTTTTAACTTTTATTTATTGGTATTACATATACATAGTTTTTGACAAGAAGGTTTTATTACATTTACAAATTAACAAGTTTGCACAAGTCCTGGCTGTTTATGCTCATTTTTGATGTAAATATTGCTGATTGTACCTTTTAAATGAAGAATTTTTAGCTGCGTAGGTAATAATTTGTTTAATTGTTTAATTGTTCAATTATCCAATTTACATAAGGATTTAAAAAGAGGTTCAACACAAGGATTGTCAGTACTCTGAAGATGCCCTGATGTGTGTGGGTGAAAGCGCTTAGTACAATTTTGGTTAAATAAATAAATCGGTGGTCTGCAGTTGTTCCTGGTTCGTCTTTTTTGTTTTACTTGTTCCAGAGAACTGGCAGTCTCTGGGAGATGTATCTATCTCTCCAGCATGACCTGTTCATGTCAGAGGCTGGCTTAAGGTCCCTGGAGTGAGTGACCTTCTTTCAGTTTAATTTACAAATGTGTAGCATTATCATTAGGACCAAGTTAGAAATTGCACTGTAAACCAGGCACAGGTCACCCTTTAGCAACCTGTAGTAAAGCAGAGTCCACACAAACAGTGACTAGAAGGTGGGACTGAACCCAGACCTTGGAGCTATGAAACAGGTATCTTACCACTGACTTGACATGGTGCTCTAGCTTTAGACCTCTGGAAAATCTATTGATAAATGGTGGAATATGTATTTCACAGTTATGTAACCCTTTAACAGTACCACTGGTACTATATCACAATATGACCCACACCAAAACCAAAGATGAAAAAGCAGTTCACATCTGTACTCTGATATTTGATTGTGGCATTTAAGAGGCATCAGAGGGACTTCTGATAACTGTGCCACTTGCTGATGTCACACTTACTCCCCTGTTAGCATTACACCTCTCAACCTCTTAGAGCAAGAAATCTGGGCAATGCCTAAAATAATGTGGGGATAAAGGCCCAAAAATAGGGACAGATTTTAAAATATTGCTTTTATAAACTTAGAAAGCTGCCAGTAAAATAACAGGAAATTAGTTAGTATGAATTGTCTGAAGGATATGAAGTCTGAAACACAAATATATGTTATTACTTACTGACTTCAATTCTCAATGATTTGTCAGAAAACTGCAGTTTTTGGAGGAACAGACCAAAAATATGAGGCAAAAATCTGGACATTCTGTGAAAATCTGGACAGTTGAGAGGTATGGTTAACATTCTGACCCAGACAAATGTCACTAACAAGGAACATGATGTGGCTACACCCTGACAGTAACATGGTGCCTTGTCACCCTTCTAACTTACTGCATCACTCATACAGTAGAAACATTTGCCAGGGCTGTGCTCCATGGTGATAGAATGCAGTGCTGTATCTGTAGCTAGACATACTGCAGTGACACTGTTGAGATGTACACCGTGTTTGTCACAGGTCTGGTGTTGTTCTCCAGTAGCATCCCATAGTGCTCCAGCAGCACTGTGAACTATGGCAGTGGTATTTAAGTGGGAGAGACCACATGTTTAGCAGTGCTATTTTCTGATGGGAAAGTTAATTTTACTGTTGCTATTAGTAATACTACTTATTTTTCTTGATCACATTAGTTTCACTAGTTCTGTAGCCTATTTGCAGTGTATTACTGCTGCTGTTTGTAGTGGTATTTATGCAGATTGTGGTGCTGTAGCATTATTGTGACCAACAGCATTACCTTAGATGAAGGACACAGAATTTCTGTTATACTTGTACCATTCCTTGATAATAGGAAGTAGCATTCCAGCACCAGATTGATTAATGGCTCTACATTTTTTGGATTTAGTAAGTTTTAGCCCCTCACCCATCTATGCCACCAGAACATCAGTACAGTATAGTACATTGCCAGCAGCAACCTCTGCTCATTTAGTGCCAAGTGTATTATACAACCAATTTGTAAAGGGGGCTGCCAACCCTTATCTCAAAAGCTCTCCTTAAGTAAAACATTAATTTTAAGTTTAAATGAAATTGTAACAGTCACTGTTTTAATTTTAAAAAAATTACATAAAGAACAAAACTTTTAAAATATGCATTTAAACTTTACAACACAGATGCTGAATAGTTTTTGTACAATGGACATTGCTTTTCCGTGTAATTTAACAAGAGGGTGTTGAGGAGACCTCAGCTGCCTTCAAAGTTGTATTAACTCATTACAGCCGAGTGACGTCTCCAGGCGTTTCTGCAGTTACCTCCTACTGCGCCTCTAGGCATCAAATATTGCCTGTCCATATTTGCATTAATAATTCCAAAACCATGCTACATAAAAGATATCAGAATATTTTATCTTGAAGCATACATGATGGCAAACACAATTGTATTGATATATGACCTCTATCAGTTAGTATTTGGTAGAACTGTAAGGAGATAACTTAATTTTTTAAAGACTGAAGCCACACCAACTGGGAGTTAAAGGTACACATTTCAAAGAGGACCGTCATCATTTAGTGACAACAATTACCCATAGAACAACAAATTTTGTGCTGTAGAGACTTAAAATGTTAGGGAGTCAAGAGATATTCTCTGAAATCATGGGCAGTTTCAACTTTGTTTCACGAGGTCAACAGCGAATATTCTATTGTATTTCATACAAATGCACACTACTCTTGTAAAGCCAAATTTTAAAAGGAACAAACAACAAAAGGACAAATTGTTCTTATCCACAGACCACCCCATTAAGAGATATTACGAGGCACAGACCAAAAGCATGAGGCAAAGCCAGGGGCATTTAGTGAAATCAGGGACAACTTCAACTTTGCTTTGCTTTATTCACAGACAGTAGCCAGAAAGCAATGCAGTCAGACTTCAAACTGAGCAAACAAGTCAATTACTTTCATTAAGATATAAGGCAACTTGTTTTCTTCCACAGCCAGCCACCCATACTATTTAGTGGCTACAATCCTCAATGATTTGCCAGAAAACAAAAAATGTTATGAGGTACAGAACAAAACACGAGGCAAAGTCTTCAAAACAAGTGACAGTATAAACTTTGTTTTACATACCAACAGTTAATGGTGGATTAAATGTACCTTGGACCCCGAGCTGTTTTCAAGTCATGGGTCCTCTGCATACATTTTTAGGACCATGCATTAATGCATGTGTTCCTTTGAGCCTGGCCATCATAATTTGTTAGACTGTGGAAAGCATAATTATGAAATTAATAAAGAAGGACATAGGTAAGCTACAAACTCTTGACCCAAGCCAGTTGGGATTCATCAAGGGCAGATCCTGCCTACCTAACATTGGTGACTTCTTTGAGAAGGTTACTGAAGCAAGGGATGAGGGCAAATCAATACACACTAAGTATCAAACCAGTTCAGATTTGTCAAAGGCAGATCCTGATTACTTATCTTGGTTGACTTTTTCAAGAAGGTTAGTGAAGCAAGAGGTGAGGGCAAATCAATCCACTTCACATATCTAGACTCCATAAAGGCATCCAACACCATCCCTCACTCATGTGTCTTAGATAACTCTTCCAGCTAAATACAAATCCCTGTGTAACTCAGTGAGTAGCATATTTGCTTACACATGGTGTGATGCCCCACCACTGGGCCAGTAATTAAGGAGCCTCAGTCCTCACCACTGGCACCTGTGGGGAACATTCACTTGGAGGATAACAGTTACACACACAGTATCTCCAGATTCTGCTCTCTGCATCAAGCACAATCAAGCACAATTCCCCTTAAGAGCCCACAGGGAACACAGTCAGTCTGGGGGCTGGTTCTTCTGTCTTTCTCCAGATCCCCAGTAAGATTCCCCACAGGCACAGCTATAGAGCTTAGTCCTTAGCCAGGGTTCCAAGCCAAGTTCTCTAACACTCTCTCTCTGTCCAACCAGTGCTTTGTTTCCCTGCCCAAATAGCTGACACACACACTCTTTGAGATTTGATTTGCACACAAACGCACACACACACACACACACACACACACACACACACACACACACACACACACACACACACACACACACACACACACACACACACCTGGAAAAGGCTGGCACATGTTTACTAGCTATTCCCCCTTTTGTCCAGACTATAAGGTAGTTATCACTGGCACCAGAACCCCTTACCAGCTACTTTAAGGCACTTAACAAAGGGTACCCAATTTTACTGTGTAATATTAATACTAAAACAAATGGTAGTTTGCCCAAGAGCAAGGCCCACACAGTGTCACCAAATAAATATGCAAGTACTCTCAAAACTTAAATATCTCTACAAAGATCAGCCACAGTGAAATGTTAGAATATATTTAATAATAAATAATAAAAGAATAAGACAATACGCAATATCTATTCACAGTGACATCAGAGTTCAAAATCACAGGAAATATTTAAAACAACACTGAAGGACAGACTCAGGCAAATAAAGAAAAATAATATGTAAACTAAGCTTCACTATATTTCTGACTGAATCTAAGAGAATTATATTATTCCCTAATAACTTACTTGGGCAAGGCAAGATAAAATATGTCTCACTGGCCAGGCCCCAAACAGAATACTCAATCTCACTATCTCAAAATAATATCTAAAATATTACTTTTGGGATAGCTTGCAGAATGACATCACTTCTGGTCATCTGACTTCTAGTTCCCATGCAAACCCCCATTTCTGGAAGCTGGCAGGATTTAGCACCTCCCTGTAAAAATACACACACAAGGGCTTTTTCTCAGATCTGTGGCAGGTGCTGGAAGTCATAAAAAAATGTCCTACCACCACGCTTCCAGATTAATAATTAGTTCATCCCAAAGACAATGCAGAAAGCTTCATAGTACAGACTTTGTGTCTCTGGCTGCATTGAAACCTGTGAGATCGCATCTTTATGGCCTAGCCCATAAAGTGATTTAATTTCAGATATAATATGCCATGAAGCTCTCCAACACACAAATAAACAGCCTTATAAAAATAAAATCCAAAAAACGAATGACTAATAACATTTGTTTTTTGGATTTAATTTCAGATATATTTTAAAGTTTGCTGGACTGTGGCTGACTTCCTGTCTTCCAGTTTCCTCTGTTAAAACATATACATTTAAACAGTTACGATAGTGCATGTACCTTTCTGTTCTCTCAAGGAGTAGGGCACACTTTTGATACATTTTTAACACAAGCACTTTACAAATACATTTTCAACACAAACATCTGTACAGATCAGTTTGATATACACATGACATACAGTTCTAAGGGTTTGTATTATCATATTGCATGCTCAGAAGAGCGTACAACAGATAATCGACCCCATGTAAGTGAAAGCTTACGTAGAAACTTCAGAACAGCAATTATTTTCCAATGGAAAACAATTGCTGTTCCGAAACTAAAACAAACAAAAAAAACCCCATTAAAACATTACTTAATGTGGGGAGCTTCACCCCCTCACCCTTGACATGGGGGACTGTGCCCCCCACACCCTCCTACTTAAATATACCAACTCTGAGATCGCCCTACAGTGCTAAAAAGGCAAAGTAGCGAAAGAGGCCAAATGAATTCTTTCCCAGGGAAAGAATTTGCTGAAAAGCTGCTTTGCTATTTTGTATTTTCACGCTTTACAATTCGACAAAGATGCATTCGACAATCTGCGTCTGCGACAGCGTAATAGGGAGCCCAATTCTAATACATTTGTAACACAAGCATCCTGTATAAGTCGGTTTGATTTTCACAAATGAAATATAATTATTTACAAAATTCCAGCTAGCTGTGCTGGCAGTACCTCTCCGGTTATCACACATGGAACTACAGAAATTAAGGTGGAGGGCTCTACTTCCTCCAAATGATCTGTCACTATTGGTGCCCTCCAAGGTTCAGTGCACTGGCTAGTCCTTCTTGGCATTTACTTCTTAGAGGTCAAAGCAACTATTGTGTTTTTGGCAGGCAATGTTTGCAGCATCTGTAAGCTTAATGCCATCATAAAGTCCCCCAGTGGACACCAAAATCCCCCAAGAAGACTTTCGCAAAGAAATAGCTATGTCAAAAACCATGGACTAAAATTAAATGCTAAGAAATGCATAATCATATCATTTGGCAAGCATGACTTCTCTTGTAACTATCACATTGACAACACACTCCTGAATGTTGATACTGTACTTGGGGATTTGGGAACCTATGTTGAAAGTGAACCATCCTTTTATCACTACACATTCACTGTTTTAAGGAAATCCTTTTTTATTGCACAGCTTATATTTAAAGGTATGCGCCCAGGTCCAGCCATGTAATAATTTCACTGTACTTGGCTCTCATCAGACTGATCATTGAATATATTGCACTATTCAGTATGTACTGGTCCAAACACTTGTCACAACTGGAGTGACCACACTGCTTTCTCACAAAAAGGTAAGGGCCTAAATCAGAAAAAATATGCAGACCATCTCAAAGCTTTGTCCCTTTTCTCTGTATCATACAGGGTACTAAGAGGTGTACTCTGCTTCATATATAGTGCTTGAATAGAAGCTATCATGTCACACCTATTACACATTTGCCAGCCAAATTGTTGCATGAACAGCCACACAAAGGATATCAACCTCTTTTGAAATTTAAATATCACATGTTGGAGAGTGAGGTATGTATCACAGAGAGTACCTCTTCTGTTGAACTGTCATCCACTTCACATAAAGTGAAATACTTCTCTTACTATATTGAAATTTGATTTGAATAAATGGATAGGGGTAACAAGTAAATGTCCCAATATATTCATGTTCATATGCAAAATAAAGACTAAAGACTGCCATAGAAATGTAAGCCTGGGCTTCTAAAGATGCTCACAGATAAATAGCCTAGTAAGTACTTATAAACCAATGAACCTATGGATTCCCATTCCTGGTTGTTTTAAATTAAATTTCTTGTTTAAGACTGCAACATCTGTTAGAGTGGTAGAATGAATTAATAGTGACAAAAGTACCCATTTCAGAATATTTCTATCATAAATGGCCCTTCATACTGCTGTCATTATAATCCATAAACATCCATACTCATCTACAAATGCAGTGCCTGCTGCTCTTGAAGAATAAATGGCCTATGTTGCAATAAAAAAATTGTGGGCTGATGATATTCTTATAACATTTCCTGAACTAGCTCAGCTAACCAAGAGAGAATGGCTGGCAAAAACAACCACAGGTTCAAATTTAGTTACTAGGTATAAAGTCCAGAAGACCTTTAAGGAGCCTTACCCAATTGCCTCAAAACACTGTCTGGTTAAGTGACGTGTTCAAGGTCACACAGTAGATAAATGACGGTGGGAAAGATTCAAACCCTGCACCCTTGGCACAAGAAGCAGCTTATTAACAAGTCTGAGCTTTAGTCCTGTGCACTAACTCCCAAACAGGCTAACAGCTTTTAACTAAGTGCAGAAGTCCTTTACAATCTGATCTTACACAGAAGTCTCTATCACTGTAATATGCAACGACTGCAGAATGGATGCTTAAGATCAGACAGCTCTGATCATCACTGTAAATAATAAAGTCTATATGACAAATGTCAACCCCTTAGTTGCTGGAGGATGTAAAGAAGGCACTGCAAAAATATATTACGAAAATGCAATATGTTTGGACTTCATTACATAATCTGGGCCTATTAATAAATTAATTAATTCTTTAGTACAATGAATAAAGCAAAACAATCAAAAACAATATAAATGCTGCAGGGCACCTACATTTCATTTTTGACCTTCTTATGTCTTTAAGAATAGCTATTCACTCTGACATCGCTCAGTACAGGTCTGACCTATATGAATGGCTGATAATTACGTATTTTTACAGTATATTACTCCAGAGCCAGAAGAGCTGGATCATGGTCAAATGGGGTCCTGTGCAGAGTAATGAGCTAGGTCACAGCCATACCATTATCCCATAACACAATGGTCACCCTGTCAGTGTACATACTGTTTTCTTCTTTACTTTTACAGTTATCAGAGAGATTTGGATCTCATTTAAAATTTGTATTTCATATTTTACAGCACAAGCTCTGACAGCCATATTTTAAGCAAAAAAAATACTCACATTGAAAACAGAATTGGCATGTGAAAAAGTAATACATTTGCGAACATCCTGGGATAGCCCACTGGACACAAGGGACCCTTTTCATGAGCAGCTCAGGAGTCCTGTCTTTTGAAGTAACCTGGTCAGAGTTACACAAAAGGCAAAGGTTGGAGAGAATAAAACAGTATATTACAAGATTCACCTCTTTAAAAGCTTATTGCCTTACTCATCTGTACTAAGTGTGAAAGTGTTGTGGCCTAAACACAGTGCATTTCACACTTGCATGCCTGCAAAGAACAAGCTAAATTAAAAATGTATTCATAGTTAAAATATTAACTTTAAACTCATATACTTCAAGCTGTTGATTCGCAACTAAATAATTACACACTGTCAACATTCAACAAAAAGATCACACTCAAAGAACATGGCTCATGGCCATTCATAAGTTATTGTAATAGGTTAATGCTGATGTTTTCTGTCTCAGTTGTTTGGGTTTGAATCCTCCCTGCCTTGCTTAATCCTTTATTGACTTGTTAAGGTCATGCAATAAGCACATGAGAGGTGAGAGACTCAAATCATGTACCACAGGAACTGCAGTTCACAGCCTTAACCCTCTGTACCAACTGCCAGACTATGGTAAAGAAAAAAAAAGGACAACTAAGACAGGAAACATCAGCATTAACCTATTACAATAACATATGAATGGCAATCTGTCAGTTGGTTTAGAGGATTGAGGCTCCATGCTAAGGACTGCCTTCCTTTGTACAGGGGTTTGATCCCAAGAACAGCATTTTACACATACTTTATTGTTTTGTGTCATAACAAAACTTCTTAAAATTAAATTATTTTGTTGGCTGGCTATGGGGCTTCGCAAGTGTGGCTTTGCATATGAAAGGTGAGAAAATGTGCATGATGTACTAGAAGCTGACACAGTTATAAGCAGTCATTTAACAGACTAAAAAGCTCATAATTTAGGCAATTACTAATAACTAAACTTTCAGAGTATGTATCTTTGCACTGCACCTCATGAACTGCACGTTGCTATGATTATGCAGTTCTGTCCCAAAAGACTCCAGCACTCCAAATATGTGGATTCACCAAAATTGGTTTAATGCAGAAAAAACATCCAAGAAATACAAATAATCTACAAGACGACCTCAAAAACCAATGTGATATACAGCAGACCGGTTTCATAATAGTGTCATCAGTGCAGTACAAAGACACACCTCTCATGGGTTTAAATACCCTCGGCTTAAAGATACAGTCTGCTATTTTAACAAAAACAGAAAAAACAACTCACTTAACACTGCAACAAATATATAGAATTGAAAAATACCTTAACTATATTAGTATTCATAATATATCATAACATTTTAAAACACATATAAATTAATACTTAAATAAATATTATTACCAATATTCATTCAGACAGGGCTTATACATAGCCCCAAGATTTATAATCCATAATTTTTCTTTATGATCCAATTACTGATGTCTAAAGGAGTAAGTCTCATACACTTAACACAATCTAAACCTACAAAAATAAAATGAGCCAAAGCATGTATTAATTTATGTTTACAGAGTGCACTTCTAGGGTGTTTGCAATTAATATCACTCATATGTATTGCAATCCTATTCTTAAATACCCTAGAAGTTTGACCTACATAAAAAGCTCCACACTGGCAGATGGCCATATAGATGACCCATTCTGTATTGCATGCAATAAGGTATTTAATAGTAAATACTTTTGGTGCATTGCCTGATGTAAAATATTTAGTACATGAAACAGTGAACAGTTTACAGTGAACACAGTTACCACACATAGCACTACCTACAGCTGTATTCCTATTTAATTTCCTATTATCACTATTCCACTTTTTAGACTAAGAAAGATGTTCCCCAAAGTTTTTACCCTTTTGATAACCAAATTGACACCAATCACCAGACACTGATCAAAAAAAATCACCTGTTTTTAATATATGCCAATGTTTGTGAAGGATTTCCCTGATTTTAAAACTATTACTTTCATAACTGGTAATAAATCTAACATCTCCAGACCCAGTCTTTGTCACCCTATCCTTAGACCCAGTTTTCAATAAATCATCTCTTTTAACATTGTTAGCCCAATTACTAGCCTGTCTAACAAACGTAGCATCATAACTCCTTTTTATAAACCTATTCTCCATTTTCATTGTTTCTAATTGAAACTCCTCCTGATTGCTACAAATACGTCTTAGACATAAAAATCGAGCTTTTGGGATATTCATAACCATGTATCTTGGATGGCAACCAACAGGGAATTCTTCTTAAAAGGTTTCTGATATAGATTTGTAACCATCACTCAACTTAGTAACATTAATGTCTAGGAAATCTATAGTAAACAGATCAAGTTTTCCTACAAATCGAAGGTCAAATTCATTGGAATTTAAATAACCAATAAAACATTTCCATTGATCAATATCCAGCCCAAATACACCAACAATCATCTAAAAACCTCTTCCATATGATTAATTCCTTCTTAAAAGGGTTAGAATCATCATAAATCAACCTCTGTTCCAGATACCCCATGAATAGATCAGGATAAATAAGGGCAAAATTTGGGGTCTATATCAGTTCGTCAAAACGGCTGAAGTTTGAACACCATATGTTCGAACTGTGACGTTCGAAAACTGATTATCGTGAAGCTGCGGAACACCGAATTCTTTCCCGGGGAAAGATTTCGGTGGGCCATTTCTGTGGCTTCACAATTTTCAGCACTGTGGTGGAATGTTACGGGTTGGGTTCAGGTAAGTGTGCGATTGTGTGGACATTAGGGTTAGGGCACAAGTTAGGTGAGTTAGGGTTAGAGCGCGGGTGAGATGGGTGTGCGATAGTGACAGACTTTAGGGTTAGGACGGGATAGGTGAGTTAGGATTAGGGTGCGGGTCAGGTGAGTGTGCAATAGTGACGGACCTTAGGGTTAGGGTTTGGGTTAAGGTAAGTGGATAGATAGTAGTGTGTGTACAGTTTAGTGTAGGGTTTGATGTAGGATTTTAAGTGTATGTGTGTGGATTGCTGTTTTTTTGGTGGGCTTGTGTTGTGTGTGTGTTTCTTGGAACAGTGATTTTTTTCCCCTGGGAAAAAAATCGCTGTTCTAAGCCTGTGATGGTTTTGCACTTCAAGGTTAGAAGTTCGAACATATGGTGTTTGAACTTCAGCCATTTCGACGAAGTGATATAGACCTCAAAAGTAGTCACATAGCTGTCCCTTTGGTTTGTAAATAACACTAATTTCCAAAATGAAATACATTACATTCCAAGACCAGCCTAATAAGCCCCAACAAAAATTTAATATTATCTAAAGTATATCTGCCTGACTTTTCCAACCAGTATCTAACTGCTACAAGACCCCCTTCATGGGTTATACTCTTATAAAGAGACTGTACCTCAAGAGTGCAAAGAAAAGTGTTATTTGAAACCGTAAATCATGCATGAGTTTAAGAAATTCATTAGAATCTCTTAAACGTGCCCTGATGAGACCCAATAAAGGCTTTAATTCATTCTCCAAATACATAGAAAAATGTTCCATTAAAGATCCCCGACCAGATACAATAGGTGTTCCAGGTGGATTTTTCACCATCTTATGTATTTTAGGAAGAATATAAAATCTTTGTTGTTTAGCATCATTCGCTGTCATCTGATTAAACAATTGTTCTGAAACCAAACTTCTGGTCTTAGCTTCCACAATAAACTCATCAATAGTTTTTTTTTTTTAAATGTAACATAGGGTCTAACGGCAACGTGAAATTAGATCTGTTATCACCAAGTTGTTTCCTAACCTCAGTTTCATAGCCAGAGAAATCCCATAGCCCTGTAATAGCAGTACAGCCCCACCCTTATCAGTTGTAGTCACCAGCAATTCCTCACTGCTACTTAATTTTTTCAAAGCCTGTCTTTCAATCTTATTCAAATTATTGCCATAATTCCTAAAAATAGCACTTTGATTAACATGTAGATCCCATAATATTTGTTCCTCAAATTATTTAACCCTGGGATGATAAGGTAGCTGAAAACCAGAACTTTTAGCTCTAAATGAGCTATCAAATTCAACATTTTCATTACTTCTCAAGCTGTAATAATACCTTAGGTTCAGATTGTGACAAAATTGTTTAACATCAAGACACGCAGAGTATTGTGAAATATAAAAAGATGGGACAAAACCTAAACCTTTATTCAAAGCACTTCTCACCCTCAGTGATATTACAGGAAGTCAAATTAACAACTAAATCATTTTCAGCATTATCAATAAATACAGTCTCGTTTACATTTTCAATGTACTCATGAATACTTCTTCTACATCTCCCATGATGCTTTCTCCCCACTCTTCTAAAGGGCTACCCTTATTCCTAGGTCTCTTACATAAAGGTGAATTTATATCAAGGCCATTACCAATGTCTGGTTCATTATCAGTATTCAAAGGGTTAGATGAGACATCAGATGAGCTAGATTCAGCATTACTAGAACTATTAACATTTTTCAAAATTGAACAAACCTGTTTGTGTTTAAATCTGATGCCTTTTTTTCAGCATCAGAAAAAAACACAGCCTGTTTATTTCTCTTCCACAAAAACATAACATTTCTTTTAAAGTCTCCCATATCCGTATCAAACTTTTTGAGCTTATGGGATTTTAAATCCCTCTCAAACATTCAATTCATCAAGATATTTTTCATACATATCATTTTAGTTCTGCTGTTGCTCAAAACATTGTAGGGCATCAAGTTTAAAATCAAGTTCAGTCTTAATAGGAACCAACAACTTCTCATAATATTCAATTAACAGCTCCAAAAATAACTTTGATGCAGTCATTTGTATCTTACACCATCTAGAAATAAAAGATAAATTGTCCTTTCCTACACCAAGCTCCACATAAGCTTCAAGTCCTCTTGGAGCCAAATCAGCCCCCACATATGCTTTTAAAAGTCTAATGGGCCATATTGTGGGCCTGAATTTCTTAGTCAAAGTTGTTAATTCTTTAAACAAAACCTCCATCTCTATAGTACAACTCTCCTCTGGAGCTGTTGCAGACTGTGCCGAGCTTCCAAAACATGCCAAATCATCTTTATCCACCAATAAAATTCCAAAGAAATCACACAAGTTGCCTTTATATTCTTAACTCCATTGTACCTACATTGGTTCGAGCACATGATTTTGTTGTTGCTATATATATCTTTGTGTGTGCACCATAGCTTCACAATGTTGATGAAAGGAGAAATCTCTGAAAAGAAAGGGATAACTGCTGATACACAGAAAGTGTACTAGAAGTGATTTCCTATGGAAAACAGTGATCAGGAAGTTCACCTTTGGTGTGAATCATGCTGAGTGAGTTGCTTCCTTGGGGAGTTTGCTATTAAGGAGTATTAGAGTGAGCAATTCTTCAATCATTGTGTAAAATCACTTTTCAAGACAGACCTGCAAAATGACATTGGAGTAGTTCCCAAGGATAGTTCCCTAGGATGGATCCCAAATATGGCACATGGAACACTGGGTTCAAAATGCTGAAAAATACCAACATTATTAAAATGTTTGTAAAATGAAATGGAGGCTAACAACTTTCATACTTATCAATAAGTTTGACCAAACAACAATGTGGTAGAACATTTTGTATAATAAGTGGCAGGTAGTGCACGAAATAAAAGCTAGTCAGGGGATAGAATAAGAAGATTTTGCAGATGGAGTTTACAAATAAATGGTCAGAACGTACTTAAGAAATAGGACAAAGTAACTAGAGGAAGGTAGCAAAGGAACCAAGGCATTGGGATCAACTTACCTAGAGGAAAACTTTGGGAATGGGAGGAAGCCAAAAAAACCTGTTTGAATTACATGATAGAGATAGACCCTGCTAACTGTGAATAATAGCAGAATACAGACAAAGAAAAAGAAATAGAAAGAAGAGTAATATGTGAGTGACCACCCTTGGTGGAAGTTTGGTGGACTAAGAACAGATAGGGTTATAAAAAAGTGAATAATTACAACAGTGTTCAGAGTTATGTATGGTAATTATAAACACATAATGATTGTAAAAAACAATCAGAGGACCTCAGGCACGACTGGGGAAAAGGTTGGATGGACACATTACAAAGGATCAAAATGATTCAGGGTATTTGTATGACCATTCTTACATACTATTTTATACCCCAAATAGATTGCAAAGGATATTCCTTCAGGTAAAGAATGACTGTTGGAAGTGTGCTGTGAGTAAGAGGAGTGACTGGAGGCATGTTTTTTGGGAGTGTGTGGAGAGGGTCCAATTTAAAGACACTTTGTAAAATGTTCTAGGGTAGACAGTGGGTGAACAAATTGAAGTTACTAAACAGAAGATTCTGATAAGTTGGAGTAGATCATCTAAAGTGTCAGGACATAGGATGACCTCATTGATTTTAATTGTGCTAACAGCTAAAAAGTGCTAACTAGAAAGGGGAAATTAAGGGTTCGATGAATCCTGGAAGATGTGCTAGGTATTAAAAAAAAAAATAAGGTAGTTGGAGTGGGCTTGCTCGACAGGGGAAAGAACACAATGCATACCCTTGAATGGAATGTATGAAACCGTTACCTTCACAATGGGGACCAGCGTGTTGGGGAAGAAAAGAATGTTAAGGGGGGATGAACATGATACAAAAATGAAAGTGTAATGAATGGCATGATGGTTTATTGTTTGGAAAATATCTACAATCTGACATAGTAAAATGTCTACAAAGAAAGGAAAGTCAGTATTTGAATTAAGAAAATATATGGATATTTAATGATATTGATGATGTTGGAGACATGTTTGATAAATTGTTCAGTAAAGCTGTGTAAAAACTTATTTTTGATAAAACATTTCAGAGTTGCTGTCTTAAAACCTCATTTTGTGATGTGTGGCATGGCCAGTGTACAAGATTTTGCAGGCAAAGGCCTTGCACCTCCTAGGTGCCAAGATAGTCTCCTCATCCCCTGCGACCTGGCACTGGATGCTTAACTGAATGAATGAATGAATGAATGAATGAATGAATGAATGAATGAATGAATGTACTCCCTTGTGACCTGGCACAATATTAAATGGGTAACTGAACAAACAAATGAATAAATATACTCTCCTGGCATTGGACTGAATGGATAACTGCATGAACAAATGGATAAATGTATTTCCCTGTGACCTGACACTGGATTTAATGGGTAACTGAATAAATGAATGAAAAAATGTACTCCCCTGTATCCTGGTCCTGGATTAAATGGGTGAGTGAATGAATGAATGAATGAATGAATGAATGAATGAATGAATGAATGAATGAAGAAATAAATGTACTCTTCTGTATACTGGCACTGGATTAAATGAGTAACTGAATGAATGAATGAATGAATGAATGAATGAATGAATGAATGAATAAATGTACTTCCTTGCATCCCGGCACTGGATTAAGTGGGTAACTGAATGAATGAATGAAGAAATAAATGTACTCCTCTGTATACTGGCACTGGATTAAATGGATAACTGAATGAATGAATGAATGAATGAATGAATGAATGAATAAATGTATTTCCCTGCATCCTGGCACTGGATTAAATGGGTAACTGAATGAAAGAATGAATAAATGTACTCCCCTATGATTCAGCACTGGATTTAATGGGTAAATGAATGAATGAATGAATGAATGTACTTCTCTGCATCCCGGCACTGGATTAAATGGATAACTGAATGAATGAATGAATGAATGAATGAATGAATGAATGAATGGATGAATGGATGAATGAATGAATGAATGAATGAATGGATGAATGAATGAATGAATGAATGAATGCATGCACTCCCCTGTGACCTAGCTTTCAGAAATGAATTATGATAATGCAAAAGCAGTCAAGGCTGAAGCTCTTCAGTACTCTATGTGTTGCATTTTGATTGCAAGAAGGGACTTGTTACATTTGTAGTAAACAACCTTTTTTAAAATAAGTCAGAGCTAGCTAATCACCTTTTTTATTTTGGTCGCCTGCTTTGAGTTGCTAGGGAGTGTCAGATTAGGGAGCTGCACAGTGTATCAGAAAAGCTAGCTACAGCTCTGCAAAGGTATGTGCATATACAATGCATGATGGAAACTGGGGTGAGGCAGTGGGTATGCAAATAATAGGACTGTTATAGCCAGATCTCTTCTTAGCATACTTCCTGTGACTGCTTACACCAAAAGATTCTCCAAATGGGGCACTGATTCAAAGGGATATGTTGGGCAGGTGTTGGGGAAGGCTCCTGGTCAGAGATGATCATAGACAGTTGCAGAGGAGCAAAACAAATAAGTAAACAAATGAACAAATAAATAAATACATAATAAAAGAGTATATAGCACAGTGGGTAATTAAAAAGTTCAGGTTGCAAAATGGTAGAAATTATAGACATGTATTTTCCTTTCTATTTGCATATACATATGCAGAAATCTAAAAACAACCATAAGCTAAAAGGATTGTGACATCATAATCAGACTGAAAGGTAAATCATGCAAACTTCTATATCACAACATAATGCATAGATACACCTCTTGCTAGTACCAGTTTTAATATTCCCTGCAGTAGCTACCCCTGGTGTTTAGATACCCATTTTTCTAATGCCAAACCTATAATTCACAAGCAAATATAGTACTTTAAAGTGGACACACAGACAGTATTGAAAATAGTAATGGGCTCTGTACACCCAGATGTGTTTGGTGTTGCCCTTGGTGGCCACAGATTGTACCATTATACTCAAAATTATGTACATGTGACTTCCATGCTGGACTGCTAGCTATATCCAGAGTGAATGCACCTATAAAACATACAAGTATCATGGTTTTACCCAAAGTACCAGAAACCCCAGACAGTTATAGTAATTGTATTTAGGACCCCATTAATGTCATGCTAGGTAGAGTACAAATGAGGCATACCCCACAATATAGACACTATGGTAGAAATTAGGCAAATATGTCAATATGAAAGGAGTGGAGAAGAGCAAGCAGAAAACAAGACATAAGATGCTCAATGGGGGATGAATTTAGAGAAAGGGTATGTGTTGCTGGATCATATTTTATTTTGATAGGATAGACTTCTTTTTATAATAAAGAATGAAGCAGAGCATAATGTGGGGTGGGGAAAAAGCAGTCACATGTATAATATGGAGGATTATGACTGGGTCTTCACTACTAACCCACTTGTTGTCAGTCCGAGAAATGGATATCAACAAATTCACCATGATAGTGGAACTACAAGAGCTGAAAGTCCATATTTGAGATGACTTAGAGCTATAGTTGCCAATGTTGTCATAGTGACAGTTTGCCTTGATGGTATTAAAGCACTGCAGCCACTCTTCAGACCATATCTTCTGTTTCTTGATAATTGTCATTTGTCCACATCTGATATTTACAGGTAACAAAGTAGTTATTCCTACTCATTTGCATGAATATATTTTAGCAAAGATGTATGAACCACAACTTGAAATAAGTAAATGCAAGGACAGAACATGCGATGTTCATGTACTGAACAAATATAACTGTACAGATGCAGATGCTAACACAAAACATTTTATGTTTGTAACAAAATTAAAAATCCAAATTAGAAAGAAGAATTTGTACCACTTCACATTTCTTCATTAACTTGGCCAAAAATGAAAGTTATGTACTTAGCATAAATCTAAATGCATGTTGGGGTTACTGGATCCGATCGGATTTGATATCAGCATATTTTTCAAGCCCAGGGTTCAGGCTCCTCCTTTACCCATAATTCCTCCTGTCACTAAAATACCTCAGATAGAGTTTACCCACTTGCATATTATACACCCTCCTGGAAATCACTAAATGGAAGCTGGAAAAACCATGACAAAATAGGAAACAGCTGCAAGCTGTGTATCAGAAAAGGCGCTGGACATGTCCAATTCAGTTAAGAGCCAGAAAATGACAATTTAAGAAGGAAGTTGGAGTAAGGGAAGGTTAAGCTGAATGGAATAGGCAACATGGATCTAGCATTATGGTAAGTACATAATTTTCATGTCAGATGTCTTTTCTGTCCCATGTAGTGGATGGGACAGAATCCCAATCTACTCATACTCCAGGGTGGTCTCATGGAAGGATATTCTGAAGAATGGCAGACTCAAAGGATGCATGGGATCTTGATTGCATGCCCAGCTTGTAGTGAGAAACAATGGTGTGAACAATAGACCAAGTAGCCGCAGCACAAATCTCATCTAAAGGTACTCTGGCAAAGTATCTGCAGAAGCTGCAGTCACTCTAGTTGAATGGGCTTTTGGCTTGTGCAATAAAAATAGACATTTTTATATACAAAAGTGATACAATCAGAAAGCCACCTGGACAACATGACTTTTAAAACACCATCTCCCAATTTGAACCTTGAGAAGGAAATAAAAAGTTGGCCTGTTTTCCTGAAACTTTTGGTACAACACAGGTAGAAACTCAATTGGTTGTGGACATTCATCAAATGCAAGGTATATTCTCCTTTATTAGAAACATTTGGAAATAAACCTGGTAAGTTAATGAACTGATTAAGGCCAACGTTTGTCAGACATGAGTTCAACGATTTTACTAAGCAATGACAATTCATTCATATTATACCAAGTCTAATGAGTCTCTGACCAACTTGAAAGGTTGAAAAATGGTCCAAACTATGAAAAATCTTTTAAAGAAAATTATGTGTTGAGAAATGACAGATTGTTATACATCATATCTCAAATGTAGAAACTCTGCTTTACAATCTGTAGGACAATCCCAACATACTCACTCATGGGCCAATAACTTAAGCCAAAATTACCTATGCCATTTTTGCCTGTCTCTGTGGCACAGACAACCTGAGTTTGAACAGTGGTTTGGTGCTGGAAGAACCAGACAGGGAACGATGGAAGTAAATTGGTAGATGCCAATGGGCTTTGAGTTGGTCCATACCTGACATGCTCATCCTTGTACTGGGGATATCCAGTAAGGAGGAGCAAATGAGGTCAAGACTCATAGGATAAGTGTGATGGTCAGCAGACTTGGAGGCCAAAGCGATATAGGAAGAATAGGCTCGAGATGATTGCCACTGCTGAAGTGCCACCCTGACCCCATGTGCAAAATGGGAAAAGGGGTTGAGGATGGATGGATGGACGGATGGATGGATGCTTATGCCATTTTGTCTGCTGGTTCCAGAAAATAAGCAAACAGCATTACAACTGTTGCAAATCAGACAGCAAAAAATACATTTTCTATAACAAAACAGTAAAATTCTTGTATATTAAAAGAAAGGGAAAGAATGAGAATAAGCCAAGAACTGGTTACTAAAGCTAGGTTTTGGTCACAAAGTTTCAGTGCAAGTTACTGAACAAGGATACTGTGATTCTCCTAGATTTTAATTGTGTAAGGTGCTGACATGTAAACCTACAGCAGAAAGAGATAGCTTCTGTAGAAATTATTCACTGAAAATTACTGAATTTCTGTCAGGACATCTGATTTTGAAACTAGATTTTGCAGTAGTTAATACATGAGTTTAAAGGAAAGGATGGGAAACGCCTGCTCAGCAGTCTCCACTAGCAAACCAAACTGGTGCTTGCAGATGTGCACAAGTCAGCACAAAATGACAAGTTAGTAATAAATCTGAAGGCATCCTGCAATGCCTATTAAAGTAAAATGCATATTTCATTATTTAACTTTTACTTTGAAAAAAAAATCTACTGTGGAGCTTAAAGATTAATAGCTGATACTGTACAGTAGTATAATATCTTTAAAGGAAACCATCTTAAAAACAAGAAATACAGATGCTAAGGAGGGTATAACCCTTATTTGGACTGTGGGCATTTATAAAATAAGCTACATATTTCCTTTAAACACCACAAAGAAAAATGTTTTATGAAAAAGAAATAAAATTTTGCAGCACTGAGTGTGGGTCTAATTTTCCTATAAAGCTGTATCTTACAAATGTAGTTTCACTATCATTTTATGGTAATTCTGCTTTGAGTATTTAGGCCACAGTATGTAAATACATACTTATATATACATATACACATACATACATATGTATATATTTCTTGTCGTCATTTTACTGAAAGAAATGCAGCGTGATTTTTACCTAGTGTGATCCCCCTCCTCTCTGTGAGAGTAATAAAAATCAATAAGCAGCAAACAACGGCATGTAACTGAAACAAATTGCAGCCTGCCACAGAAATCATTAACATAAGAATCAGCTGTGAATTTTTCTCATTTAATTGTTCCTCTTAAAGTATATTAGCACTTATCTTATGTGAAGTGGTTACAGATCCTTTATTTATTTAGTTTGGATTCATCAAGGGCAGGTCATGCTTACTCAGCCTGGTGAATTTTTTTTGAAAAGGTCACCAAAGCAAAGGTTAAAGGCAAAGTGGTACACACTCCCAAAGCTTTTGATAACCCCCCCCCCACCCACCCACTCAGGCATAGTATAAAAGACAAATAAACTGGGAATAAACCTATGTGTCACCTGCTGGATTGCCTACTGGTTCACAGATTGGACACAGATAATCAAAATGGTGAAGTTTCCTCCACAAAGAGACCAGTCACTAGTGGAGTCTCCAGGGGTTAGTGCTTGAACCTCTCCTGTTTGACATCTATGTTTGTGAAGTAAAAGCCAATACCAAAGAGCTCTGACTATCTTTACAGAAGACCGTGTGCTAGGAGCAGGCGTTGAATCCCCAAATTACTTAGCCATCCTGTAGGAAGGTTTGTCCAAAATAAAGAACTTTTGCCAAAATCATGGACTGAAACCAAATGTGGAAAAAATGCATCATTGTATCCTTTGGGAAGTTATGTACTCCAGGGAATTACCACATCGAAAATATGCTCCTGAGAGTTGATCCATTTATTCAGGATTTGGGAACTTATGTGGCTGGTGACCTAACTTTTAACCAACATGTGTCCATTGTTCTTAGAAAGTTCTATATTGCAAAGCTTATAAACAAAGGGGATATGTCTAGATCTAGAGATGTTATTGTCTTCCTTTACTCAACCCTTATTAGACCAGTCATTGAATATAATGCACCCTTTGGCATGTATCTGTCCAGACATATGCAAAAACTGGAATGACCACAGAGATATCTTACTAAAAGGATACAAGGCCTAAACAACATGTCTACATGAAATGACTCAAAGCCCTGTCACTATACTCAGTATCCTACATACTGCTAAGAGATGACCAGTGTCAGGAATAAAAGGCATCCTCCAACCCATTAATGATGGATTTACTGCACATCAGCAAGTCAAATAACATCAGAAACACTCTGTTTAGGGGGTTTAAATCTCTTCTGCAACATCAACACAATAGTTTGGAGGGAGAGGTATATATTACAGAGGATACTGCTGCTATGCAACAGACTCCTCAGCCACATATAACAAAGTGCATCTTGTCCATTTTCAAGTGCAATTTAGATCTATAACTGTGAAACAGAAAATTTGCCCTTTGACTGCCACCTGTACTACTAATGGACAGAGGCAGCTCCCAAATGCTTTCTCCCATGTATGGGTCCCCTCAAATTATCCATAGCATGATCCCAGTTATTCTCACAAGCGGTGGTATATAATTATTAACCATGGGATCTGTAAGGCCAATCTATAACCAACTGGGATAGGTTATTTTGATAATGAAAAGTGAAACTGGCTAGGATTAAAATGGCCCAAAAGGGCAGCTAGCCTAGTGCTTACTACTTACCATACCTCTCAACCTCTTAGAGCAAGAAATCTGGAGAAAGCCATCACTAATGGGGGGGGGGTCAAAAGCCCAATAATAGGGATATTTTTTTAAATATTGGTCTTACAAATTTAGAAAACTGATAGAACAACAGTTTTTTTTTATTAACATGACTCTTCTGAAGGGTGTGAAGTCTGAAACTCAAATATCTGTCATTATTTTCTGACTTTAACCCTCAATGATTTGCCAGAAAACCACACCTTTATGAGAAATGGACCCAAAATATGAGGCAGAAATCTGGACATTCTACAAAATCTGTACAGTTGAGAGGTACTTACCTATAAACCTATAAAAGCTCCACAAAAATGAAGTAAAAAAGTACATAAAACAGCAGATAATGTGTGATGTTACATCAATGCAGATTAAAAATATATAAACACTGTTGCCATCAATCCCATTTTCCCCTTTTTTCATGTGGTTGGGGTATCATACCAAAATTAGTCGTGAATCTGAATCACCTTTAGCCAATGTTTACACTGCTGGGTGATGACCCAAGAGTTGTTGTTATTAACACTGGAAAACTAGACTGACTGACACTGAGCCAAAAGTGACTTCCACAAGCAGATTGTTTGGAGTATAAACATGCATTAGTAAAACTGAGTAGAGTGAAGCTATAAAGTAATTATATAGGCAGTTTGTAGTGTTTACAGTATCAATGAGTACTAACTGAGCATAAACAGAAAGGAAGAAAGTTAAACAAGTTAGGCAGACAGCTTATTTGAGTGTGTACTCAAGAACCAGAAATACATTTACATGTTGTACACCATTATGATAACTAGGAAAGTAATAGCCCTGAAATTAAAACAGTTGAAAGAAAACAATACATCAAGTCTACCTTAAGCTTCATTTGTGCAACCAGTTGTATGTAACATGGTAAGATCACTGTAGATACATTAGATGTTCATATAGTGAAAGCATAGCATCACAAAGGTGGATTTTACTAATACCCTTGACAAAAAATGCAAGGTAGAAAAGTTTTGTGTGCATGGTTTATGTATTTCAAGAGGAGTTACAGATTAGGGTTTTAAAACAATAGTGCTTAAACTGATGTCTAAAGCTTTGCATATGGCTGATTTTACAATCACACCTTAGCCACCAATATTTCAAAAGCCACATTGCAGAACACATTGTAGAACCCTACTTTAAACAATGGCTTCCTAGCGTACCTGAGATGTCAAGACTAAACTTATTTATGTATAATGCCTGTTACACTCCTACATCTTTTAACACAGTTGAGGAAGTGGGCAGAATGCAGGGGAAATCCTCTGTGGAAGGTTTAATATGAAATTTTCCTGTCTATGTTAAGTGAGCAGTTTCAGTAGATGAACAGAGTTTAGAGAGAAAGTGACATGACAGCATCTAACAGCATAGACAGCAATATAGTCCTGTTTACTGCTAGCTTTGTCTGTCAGAACAGACAATATAGGTTCATAGGTTCATAGGTTTATACTAGGCTATCTGCCCTAAGGCATTTATAAGCCTAGCCCAAAGTTTTGTGTCTTATGCCACCCCTTATATGAAAAAATACTGTGCCCATTAGTTTGTTGTGCCTCTGTCCAGCAGTGACACAGAGATGATTCCCGGGGTAAACCTACGATCTCCCATCCACAGGTCAAGATTTCTCTTGAACAGAGTCAGCGAGGTGCTCTGCCTCACATGGACCAGGATTTTATTCCACAGCATAGGGAGTCTCTGAGTGATAAATCTATCCCTCCAGCACGTCCTATTTATATCCGTGCTAAGGTTTAAGTCGCTTGCTCTAGTGGTTTTGGTGGATTTGGATTTTTTGAGGTGGAGCATGTCCATTAATTCCGGGTTGGACATGGCCTTGTATGTCAGGCACATTTCACCTCTGAGCAGTCGGTATG
Organism: Protopterus annectens; assembly: GCF_019279795.1. Classification (NCBI taxonomy): domain Eukaryota; kingdom Metazoa; phylum Chordata; order Ceratodontiformes; family Protopteridae; genus Protopterus; species Protopterus annectens. The sequence continues at coordinate 1,408,698,610 of NC_056725.1, forward strand.
CGACTGAATAGAGCTGGAGTTTCTTCAATCTGGCAGCATATGACAGATTTTGGAGTCCCTTATCCTTTTGGTGAGGAACTTTTGGGGTCTCTCCAATTGCTGCAGATGTCGGGTGAGATACATCCCGAATGGGGCATTGTACTCGATCATTGGTCTGATAAGTGAAGAGTACAGGGGAACAATGACCTCACTAGATCTGGATGTGAATCCCTTCATGATCAGGTGGGCAATGTAGAAGGTCTTTCTAACCACTTTAGCAACGTGAGTATCAAAAGAAAGGCCACTGTCAACCTGGGTCCCCAGGTCCCTGATAACCTCTTCTGTGCTTAGTGGATTGCCACCTATATGGTAGCTTGGGGTTACCTTGTTTTTCCCGAAGGGTATGACTATACATTTTTTGGTGTTTAACTTCAGGCCATGGCTCTGGCACCAGCTACTGTTTCCGTGAGTCCCTTCTGAAGGATATCCGTGTCCGATGCACTTTCCACTATGGCGCCCAGTTTGCAGTCGTCTGCAAACTTTGTCAGCCAAAGTCCTCCCATGTTGGCCTGTACTTCTGAGAAGTAGATGCCGAACAATAGGGGGCCAAGGACCGAGCCCTGTGGGACACCACTTGTGACCGGCTTGGAGTCTGACATAGCACCAGCAACTCTAACCCTGTGGGTTCTGTCCTTAAGCCAGTTTGCAACCCATCTTGTGACATATGGGTTTACATTTAAGCTGGTAAGTTTTTCTACAATACCCGAGTGGGGTATTGTGTCGAAAGCCTTTGCAAGGTCAAGGTAGGCTGTATGGACTGCCTTTCCCTCATCAATGGCCTTGGTGACTGTTTTTCGAAGAAGTCGACCAAGTTCAAAAGGCATGATCTGCCCTTGACGAAGCCAAACTGGGTCGGGTCCAATGTCTGCAAGTCCCCTATATCTTTGTTTATGAGCTCCATTATGATCCTCTCCATAGCTTGGCAGACTAGACTTGTTAAGCTTATGGGGCGGTAATTACCAGGGTCCGTAGAGGCACCGCCTTTGTGGAGTGGGACCACAGTTGCCGTACGCCACTCCTTGGGCACGTATCCTGTGGTAAGGCTGAGATTAAACAGCTGCCTTATGTGCGGGTTTAATTCCTCATTTAGCTTGTGTAGCACACAGCTGGGGACACCATCCGGTCCCATTGATGCTGTGTTTTTAGCTTTAGAGAGAGCAGCTTTCACTTGCGCATTTGAGATGTCTGGGAGGCTACACTCCGCTGGGATAGTTATCTCTCATTTAGAGGGGGAGAGGGGGGTGAAGTTTGCACTGAACCTGTCTGCCAGTATGTTGGCAATGTCTGTGGGTTCAGTGATTTTTGTATCATTTTGGACTAATTCTGAGCATATCTGGGAGTTTCCACCCAGGTTCCTAACATAGCTGAAAAAGGCCTTATGATTGTCCTTTGAATCCATGGCAATTTTTCTCTCAAAATTGGCCTTAGTTGATTTTATGAGTGCTCGTATTTTTACTAATAATGATCAGGGTGACTTCCCTTTTATGGATTTTGTTCTATCATGTAATAGCTTTCTCCTCTTATTGTAAAGTTTGTTAATGGCTGGGGTCCACCAGACTGGACGTTTTCCCTTTGTGGAAAGAGTCTTGGTTTTATTTGGGATTGCCTGATCCTTGCAGTCCTGGAGGTGTTCATAGAAGGCATTTGTAAGGGCTTCCGCAGCTTGGGTTGTGGTTTCCACTGGCTCAGGGGCCTTGAAGGATACTACACCAGTCTTGAGTTGTGTGAAGTTTGCTTTAGAGAAGTTCTTCACTGTGGTCTTTTTTGTTTGGGGTGGGGGCGGGATGTGGATTTCCAGTGAGATTAGTTTATGATCAGATCTCACCAATGAGGGATATACTTCCGGTGTGGAGCATTTTGTCCCCATGTTTGTGATAATGAGATCTAGTATATTTTCTCCTCTCATGGGAACAGTGACTAGCTGTTCCATGGCATTTGAATTTATGAACTCCAGGAACCGTTGGGCTAGAAAGTTAGGGCTTGAGTAATGTTCCCAGTCTATATTCGGGTAGTTGAAGTCACACAATATGATGGTGCTTGGAGATACATTTATACCCTCCAGTGTCTTCAGGAAGGCTGTGTGGGGTTCCTGAATTTGAGAGGGTGGCCTGTAGCATGCTACAATTTGTAGAGCAGTTTTGCCTATGGTTAGTTGCACCTGGATGGTTTCCAAAGCTTCATGCGATGCCACCAACCTGGAGGTGTGGGTATCCTTTATGAATATGGATACACCCCCTCCTTTTGTGGTGTAGTCCGGGTTTTGGGTCCGGAACGCATGATATGAGGTAAAACCTAATAGTGCCGGGGTGCTCTCAGGAGCCTTGAACCAGGTTTCAGTTACAGCACAGACATCGATGTTCTCCATACTCAGAAGGGCCTCGAGTGCGTGCATTTTGAGATTTAAGCCAAACCAAGTAGAATTGCAACTGGGTAACACAAACCTGGATAGGTAGACTTTAGGACACACTGCTCGTACACAAGGATGAAGAAATCGAGTTTATTATAAATCCACACAATACACGATACAAGATGGTGAGGTTAAGCGCTTTCAACTGTTGTCACAGTCTTCCTCAGAACACTTAATTCATCAAATTCATACTATTTTATACTCTACATAATTAGTTAATAGAATAATTACATCCAAAAACCGCCAAAAACTTTAAAGGCGTACTGTTCACAGTGAAGACTGCATTTTGAGATAAGCTAGTCTTTCTAATAATATATACAAGTAAAAACATATGTTTCCTAATAAAATGACCTTAAAAAATGGCATATATTGTTAAATGTTAAAAATTCCTATAAAATATGAAATGTAAAATGTGAACTAAACGCTCACTTGTTATAAATACACTATTATTTCCAAAAAGTGTCTAAAAATGTGCATAAAAGATGCGCATAAAAGATGTAAGTGGTAAATTTAGTATATATACCAAATGTAAGTTAGTATTTCTACATGGAGTATATGAATGCATATATGGAAATATGGACCAAATATGGAACCGAACAGATATTATTACCATTAAACGATGATGAATATGTGTTAAGTAATGGATCTATGCAGTCTCTACTTTATGATGCCAATGTGAGTAGGATGAGTATTAAGGACAGTAATAATATCTATATGGAGGGAGTAATTTGTCAGGAGAACAATATTGGTAATCAAGGACCTAACATAACTGTGTATGAAGGGTTTAAAGTGTACAATTACACAGAAGTAGAAATAGACACAGATTTTGTCAAACTCCTAAGCAAGGGAATGAAATTCATTCCCACGACCGGTATGAATTTAGTGGACAATATTAAGGAGGTCAAGATGTATTGTAGAAGACTCAATCTAGCAGTACAATTCGACAAAAATAGTAATAAGGAAGTGAAATCCATTGGTATAGCAGGAACCGATCTCAGGAAAAAAAGTACATATATTCCAGATAGTAACCCACATATATTTAATTATGAGAAAATGGTGTGTAATGATATTTATTGGACACACAAGAATATAAGGAAAGACAGGAACAAATATAATGATAATTTATCACTATCAGAGAGAGAATGTTTATCAAAATTTATGTGTAATAGAAACATCAGAATTATGAAGCCCGACAAGGGAGGTGGTGCTGTCATTTTCTACACCGATGAATACAATGAAGGAATTCATAATCTCTTGTATGAGTCAGGAAATTATGAAAACATATCCATTAACCAAATAAATATTGGCCATAAAAGAATAGATTTATGTATTGAAGAATATCTGATTGATAATAGGATATCTAATGACACGTATACATTTTTAAAGACTGACCATCCGGTCCTGGCAAAAATGGTTGGAATACCTAAGGTCCATAAATCTTTGGAAAATCACCCCTTCCGACCTATCGTATCTGGATCCAGATCCAAAACTTTTAAAATAGGTCAACTGATTGATAGATGGCTAAAAAACATTTATGAATCCATTCCCCATATCATGAAAGATTCTTGGAGATTTTTGGGAGACTTAACTAAGGACAAATGGCATCCCAATTTAATATATCTTACTATAGATGTCAAGGACCTATTTTCAAGTATTCCCAAAGATGAAGGTTTGGAGTTTTTTGCCAGCAGTTTAAGAAAACATTCAGGCCTCTCTTGGGATAAGATAAGTTTAATATGTGATATGATGGGGTTGGTACTGGACCATATTTATATAGTATTCCAAGGAGAATATTTCAAGCAAACCAGGGGAGTGGCAATGGGAGCAGCTTGTGCTCCCATATTCGCGAACCTGGTTATGCTCGAATGGGAGTCTGAGCATGTATTTAATAGCGAATTTTATTCTGATATATCATACTATGCCAGATACCTGGATGATATATTCATTTTATGGAATGGATCTGTGGAGAGATTAGATGAATTTATGATATTTCTTAACACCACAACAGAATTTTTGAAATTTACACATACCTTTAGTTTTAGTGAAATTTCATATTTAGATACATTAATTAGCCACAACGAAGATGGCTTTATCTCCAAAGTGTACAGAAAGCCCACTTTCTCAAACAATTACATTAATTACACCAGTAACCACCCTCCTCATGTCTTCAAGAATATAATAAAAGGACAATGCATCCGAGCGGCAAGGATGTCATCCACAAAGGATCACATGGAGACAGAACTTAGAATTATAAAAAATTTATTCTTGGATCGGGCCTGTCCAGATAAGATGGTTACTGAAGTGATTAAATATGTAAAAAATGAGTGGGGACATAAGTATTTACCAATATTAGGTAATTATTGTATGGAAAAAAAGAAAGAGAAAGAGAGTGATCTTTGTGGGAGAGCATGTGTTTTGATGTACACACCATACACGCATCTAATTAAAGAAATTCTTAAAAGACACTGGGAATTATTAGCTACTATGGATATAGATGAAACAGTAGGCACATTTCCAAAATGTGTATACAAGACAGCCCCTAATGTCAAGCGTTTGCTAGAAAGGACCAACTATGTCAAGGACAAAAATGAAGAACATAAAGGAACAACCAAATGTGGTAGATGCAAACAATGTAGGTACATCAATCAAGCCAAAACATTCAGGCTGGATGATATCAATCGTACCCACATTACAAGTATGATGGGTAATTGTAACTCTAAAGGGATAGTGCATGTAGCCTTATGCACACGATGTAATGCACATTATATAGGGAAAACAGAAAGACAGCTGAAGAAGCGTATGTATGAACATCAGTACAGAATACAAAAATGTGACACTAAAAATGCTCTTTATAGACACATCTCAGAGAAAGGCAAAGACCATAGTTTCACTTTTGCTATTATTGATCAGGTTCACATCTTACCGTTGGGAGGGAACTGGAAAATGGAGTTGGCTAAAAGAGAAAGTAGATGGCAGATTCTGACTGACTCCACCAGAAAACCGGGATTAAACGATTTTATTAGTATTAAACCTTTTTTAGCTCTCCCATAAAATTAACACTAATATTATCTACCATCCATTATTACAAGCGACCCACATATGTTAGGATGCTGTTGGAAATGTAGTTTTTGCGTATCACTACATTATACATTTAGCCCACATACTTAGTCTACTTTTAAAAAATTGTTTATTACTGTGTTGTAAGATATCTAGTAGTTTCATACCAATTCTATATAATCAACTTATGTATATGCTTAGCTGATACATGAATGCATTACATATATGCATTCATATACTCCATGTAGAAATACTAACTTACATTTGGTATATATACTAAATTTACCACTTACATCTTTTATGCGCATCTTTTATGCACATTTTTAGACACTTTTTGGAAATAATAGTGTATTTATAACAAGTGAGCGTTTAGTTCACATTTTACATTTCATATTTTATAGGAATTTTTAACATTTAACAATATATGCCATTTTTTAAGGTCATTTTATTAGGAAACATATGTTTTTACTTGTATATATTATTAGAAAGACTAGCTTATCTCAAAATGCAGTCTTCACTGTGAACAGTACGCCTTTAAAGTTTTTGGTGGTTTTTGGATGTAATTATTCTATTATCTAATTATGTAGAGTATAAAATAGTATGAATTTGATGAATTAAGTGTTCTGAGGAAGACTGTGACAACAGTTGAATGCGCTTAACCTCACCATCTTGTATCGTGTATTGTGTGGATTTATAATAAACTCGATTTCTTCATCCTTGTGTACGAGCAGTGTGTCCTAAAGTCTACCTATCCAGGTTTGTGTTACCCATTTTGAGATTTAGACTTCTGGCATTGAGCAGCATTACCCTCAGTTTCTTCCCATTTTTGTTTTCTAGGGTGGTAGGTTTAGAATTTGAGCCTTGCCTAAAAAAGGCACTATGGGGGTGGCAAGAGCCTTAGCCAATATCCAGAATCCCAGGGGTGACAGGTGCAAGCCGTCCCTTGCGAAGCAGCGTGGCTTGTCAAGCATGTCATCCCAGGCAGACAGACACTGGATCCCCTTTGAATGACACCAGACATTAAGCCAATTGTTAAAGCTGATCATCTTGTCTCTATATTGTGGCATCATTCTTGGTGAAGGAAGGATACTGCTCAGGGTCAGGGTCATACCTGCCTGGGCTACATAATCAGAGAGCTCCTCTATGTCTCTTTTCATGTAGTCCAGGGAGGTGCGTCTCAGGTCGTTCACACCAGCATGGACAATGACTGTGTCATATTTGTACTTGCCGTGGAGTGACCCGAGTGCTTGTGTTATGTGGCGGATTCTAGCGCCCGATAGGCAGCTTACTGTGACCCTCTCCTTGTTCAGCCTGGTGAGTGGGATGTCAGTGTGTCTGACTATGGAGTCACCTATGACAAGTATGTTTGGTGTTGTATTTGGCCTTAAGGGCTGTGACTGCTTTGCACACTGATTTTGTGGTTTATGTGTTGCTTGTGGGGTGTCTTGAGGTAGCAGATGTTTGGGTGTCTGCTTTGGAGGCCTCTGCTGTTTAGGTAAATTTTTACTCAGAGCCTCCGAGTATGTCTTTGTGTGTTTATGTGTTTGATTCAGTGGTGTGGTAGCATTATGTGAGGCTGGTTTTGTGGTGTGTGTAGTTGCCTTCTCCTCCTGTCTGGTCTTGCCAGTCCTGAGTTGAGAGAGCTCAGCCTCCAGTTTGGCTAAATAGCTGCATCTCTCGCAAGTATTTGTGTTATGTGGGAGGAGGAGAGGGTTGTCTGTGTACATGAGGCAGTTATAACATTGCCTCAAGATTCCCAGATTCACCAGCTGGACCGGAGAGTAGATTGACAACTGACCTTTGGACATGCTAGAATAATATTGGGAATTCCTTAATAATTGAAAACAAGGGCCAGTGGAAAGTGAGGGTGTAGTGCTTTTAATTTTTAGTGCTGACTTATATAATTGCTTTAGTGAGCAAGTGCCAGGTAACTTGAGTGCAATGTGTTACAAGTAACTAAATGCAAAAACGACAAACAGTAACTTTCTTTCAAGTGAAACAAGGAAATAAGTACAGTAAGCAATGCAGATATCACTAGTGATCCACAGAAGCACTGAGAAGCCGCGTATTAGGTGGAATTAGCGTTCCAGGGAAATAACAAGCAAACAAACAACAAGCATATAAACAAAGCTAGATTCAGCAGGCCTGGATCTAGTCTATGCTACAGCAAACAAGGTGTACCAATTTCAGTAAGATACAGTTCAAATATTCAGGCACTATAAACCTTTAACCAGAAATTCCCAGCTCAGAAGGGCAGAGTCCAGCCTCTTCTCCCACAAGAGTGCAGACCACGAACCTTCTTAATGTAAAATAACTGGCCTGAAGCCCAAGTGCTTAAACCAGAACTAATACACTTGGACACTGGGCTCTCAATCAGCAGTTCCCAACTTAGAAGGATGAAAGCTACCTGTCCTGCCACCACAGTGTTTGCCACAAACCTTCCTAATGTAAAACAACTGATCTGAAGCCCAAGTGCTTAATCCAAAAGACTTAGAATGATAGCTACACTTTAATCAAGTTACAACCAAGCAGTAATAAATACAATTGAATACTTTAGAGAATGTCTGGATTAGTGCTCAAGTTACACAAACAAAGCTAGATCCAACAGGCCCGAATCCAGTCTATGCCACAGCAAACAAGGCGCACCAACTTCAGTAAGAAGCAGTTCAGATATGCATGCACTATAAGCGTTTAACCAGAAATTCCCAGCTCAGAAGGGCAGAGTCCAGCCTCTCCTCCCACAAGAGTGCAGACCACGAACCCTCTTAATGTAAAATAACTGGCCTGAAAGCCCAAGTGCTTAAACCAGAATTAATACACTTTTAGAATAACAGACACTGAGCCCTCAATCAGCAGTTCCCAACCTAGAAGGATGTAAGCTACCTGTTCTGCCACTACAGTGCAGACCACAAACCCTCTCAGTGCAAAACAACTGGTCCGAAGCCCAAGTGTTTAAACCAAAAGGCTTAGAATGAGTTACACCAAGCAGTAATAAATAAAACTGAGTATTTTTAAGATGATGCAAAAGTAAAATGAAGTAGGTAGAAACACAAGTACAGTAGAAGCAGATGACATTTTTTTTTTTTTTTATCTGAACAAGTGCTGAGATCAAAGAAACAGATTTGAGTGCTGAAACTAGAAAACTGGCTAGTTATAAGAAAAAAAACAAGCTAGAAGGCTTCCCTCAAACACAGAAGGGCTTGGGGGCTCAGAAGCCTACAAATAGTCTATACCACTTAACAGGAAAGGCAGGAAATAAGCTTAATTTTTTTTGTCTGTTTCACAGATGCTCTCTTTGAATATCTAATGCCATGTAGTCAGGCCTTCTAATACTCACTTATTTGCTCTATATAGCTCAGGTTTTGATCATTATTAATGCCAAGTTGTTTGATCATTGGGATAATTTCAATGTTCAATTTGGTCTAGGACCTTAGGGGTGCAACTCTAGTTGTAACAGTATTCAAAGTCCTGGCTTCGCTATGAATAGCCATGTCTTGTTTAATCAACATGCAATTAATCATACCCAAAACATCTAGAACATTGTGAGGCTTCAATTCGAAATGGAGACACTGTCAAAGTCTGTATGTTTGGATGGGAGGGCAAGCTTCCCAGCACTCCAGATGTGGGAGCAAGCCCCTAAACAAACAAACATGCACACACCTCTTAACTGCTATGATTTAGGCCTTCACATTTAGCCTTGCTCCTTTTATGTTCTTCATAAAGTCAGACTTGTTTATAAGTACATACTTAATTAAACATGTAAACTAAGCCTATACAAAGATTCAGTGCTACTAACCATATAGGGTTTAGTGTATAAAGAAAAAAACACTAGAGGCCAGCATAAATAGTTCCACGTCTTTTATTCGAAACTTAATGAAATACTGCAAAAGGACATAATAATGTCCAAAGACCAACACTCAAACTAGTTTCGGCTACTGCCTTCTTCAGTGAGAGAAATAAAGAAATAGTAAATGCAACCAACAAACCAGTAATCTTTATATATTCTTCACCCAGCCAATGGAGATGGAAGGTATAGTCCATACCTTCTGAATAATTCATTAGTTGACAACCAGGCTGCAGTAAAAAAGTAAATTAAGACATATTTAGGGATGTCCTTGATAATCATTTGATATTGGTATATACCATAAATTGTATGTATTAATATGGCAAAAACCATTGATAAATAAGCAAATAGCCCATGTGAGCATACACATTTAAACCATAAATGAAAATAAAAATACAAATAAAAATAAAAATAAAACCAAGCAACAATGCTGTATATATTGTTGTAGTATATACATTATTTGCTAAATCAACACTATGTTGAAATTCTTTAATGATTGAATAAAGTAATATACTCATCATAAATGGTCATTGAGACCTGATGGAAATAGGGCTCCAAGATGAATAATCCAATACTTTTCTTTATGGCTAAGTATACTTTGCCATCCTTGTTGATTATGCCTGTTGCCTGTGATTTTATCAATAACTGTAAACATGAATTTTGCCGTAGGGTGTTTAATAGTATGATGATATAAAGCATTCGTCAATTTCATATTACGAATGTCACTCCGATGTTCCCCTATTCTTATTCGTAGTGATCGTGAAGTTTTGCCCACATAGAAAGCAGAACACTGACATGTTGCCAGGTATATAACCCAGCTACTTGAGCAATTACCAAATATCCTGACATCATAAACTTTGCTTGTGTTAGAACTGGTAAATTGTTTAAGCTTGTTCACTTGACTACACGAAGTGCAGTGGTCACAAGGGAAAGTTCCCAAGAGTTCATCCCCTGTTATAGTCAATTGTTTGTACTTTGCCCCTCCACTCTCTCTCTCTGTTTGTAATGTGAAAATAATGATCCCAAGGTTTTCCCTCTCCTATATGATAGTTGACATTGGTTACCCAGAATACTACGAAGGTAGTCATTAGCTAACAAAATGTTCCAATTGTCATTCAGAACATTCCTAACCACCTGGTGGTTCCTACCAAAGGTGGTAATGAACCTGATAGTGTCATCCTTTGGGTTGTGTGTGCGGTCCTTGTATTCCAGCAAGGTTTTCCTGTCTTGTTTGTCTGTCCATGCACTGGCGGATACAATATCAAAGATGCAATATCCCCTGTCAAAAATCTATTTTTCAGATCTACTTTGGCATTCTCATAGTCAATATTTGAGGAATTGATCCATTTGATTCTCAAATATTGAGATTTTGGGATATTGCGGATGGTGTGGCGTGGATGCATACGAGATGCATGAAGTAATGAATTGAATTGTGGATATTTCCGATGAATCTTAGTACTTAGGGTATGGTCCTCATTCCGATACATTGTAACGTCCAAAAAGTCAATTTGATCAGTGTGAGAAGTGATAGAGAACTCAATACCCCATATATTGCTGTTAAGATATTCCACAAATTCAATAAGATATGTTGAATCTGCACGCCACACCATCCAACAATCATCAAGATATCTCCGCCAGATATCGATTTCCACCAAATAGATGTTATGCAGGGGATTATATATAAGGCATTCCTCAAGATAGGCCATGAAAAGATCTTCATATATGGGGGCAAAAGAGGCCCTCATGGCCGTACCTTGCAGTTGCCAGTAGCACTCCCCTTGAAAATAAAAAACATTTTTGCTAAGCACATGCTCTGACATACAGATAAGCAATGGGTTAAATCCCGGTGGATACAGTTCAACCTTGTTCAACCAGTGTTGTAGTGCCTGCAACCCTGCCCAGTGTGGTATTCTTGTGTACAAGGACTTAACATCAAGTGTGCACATCAACCATTCTGGCTCAAGTTGTGTGTCTTCAATAATTTTCAAAAATTCTGTTGTATCCTGTATTCTTGCCCTTACATGTCCCAGGAGTGGTTTAAGATGTTGGGTTAAGAATACCGATAATGGTTCTGTGAGTGAACCATTACCCAATACAATAGGCCTACCTGGAGGGTGAGTAATGGATTTATGTATCTTTGGGAGTAAATACAGAATTTGCTTGGATGGATCCTTAACTTTGAGGTGTTGTACTGTTTTAGTGGGAGTAATACCTTTTTCCACTGCTGAGTCAAGAAATGCATCAATCTCCTTTTTAAATCGATGTGTAGGATCGATACCCATGTACATGTAACATTTAGAATCAGATAGTTGTCTGAGTCCCTCTTGGACATAATAATCCATATTTAGAATAACCACAGCTCCTCCCTTGTCAGCTGGGAGTATAGCAATGCTGTGATTTTGCCTAAGTTCAGTAAGTGCCTTTTTCTCAGATGCTTTAATGTTATGTTGTGAAATGTGACATTCCAAATGGGGGAAACGTAAATCCTTGAGTACTGCCTGTTGAAAGATGGCAACATTTTTGTTCATGGGTGGTTGAAAAGTAGATTTATAAAATGTAAGTCCAGCAGATCTTTGAGTATTAGATATATCCTGTTCTGAAAAAAATATTTTAAGGTTAAGTCGTCGACAATAATCCAACACATCCAATGCAATTTGATATTGATCAGAGAAAAAACTAGGTACAAAACCCAATCCTTTATTAAGTATTTTGTATTGGTCATCAGTCAGTACAGAATCTGATAAATTAAGAACATTATCAAATTTTGTTGTTACTGTCTACCAATGTTCCACCCTCACTGTCGGTGTATGAGGACAACCTATCAAGTAAGTCATGATAATTGGTGCTGGACTGAAATTTTTTGCACTCAATACTCAAATCTTTGACTTTGGATACACACAAGTCAATGATCCTTTCATAATAAGAGGCTAAGATGACCAATAGTCAGCAGATCTGAACCGAGGCTGACTGATGAATGGGAACAGGCATTGCAAAATGGCTCTATGATTTTTGTTAAAATCTTAGCCTCTTATTATGAAAGGATCATTGACTTGTATGTATCCGAAGTCAAAGATTTGAGTATTGAGTGCAAAAAATTTCAGTCCAGCACCAATTATCATGACTTACTTGATAGGTTGTCGAAAGAACTAACCACATATGACAAAATGATAAGGGATAGGAAAGTTAAAATATTTAATAGGGATGTCATGGACTACAACAAGGGACACCCATTCCAAATACAGAGGACTGTGAGATTTTAGGACTCAGTCCCAGGAACGACCAGGAGCAGGACTAGAAAGAGACCTAGGTCCATACTTAAACATAGGGACAAATCTTATACCAGTACATCAGGGGAGGAGTCCTCATACACTGACAGTGAGGGTGGAACATTGGTTAGCTCACCACTAAAGAAAAAAATGAATACCACTATCCCTTTAGGAGAGGTAGGAAATATAGAGGGGGGAGGAAACATGCCAATCGAAAAAGGAACAGAATCAATGACAGGACTAATTCAGTCCTTACTGAAACAGTAACAACAAAATTTGATAATGTTCTTAATTTATCAAATTCTGTACTGACTGATGACCAATACAAAATACTTAATAAAGGATTGGGTTTTGTACCTAGTTTTTTCTCTGATCAATATCAAATTGCATTGGATGTGTTGGATTATTGTCGACGACAACCTTAAAATATTTTTTTCAGAACAGGATATATCTAATACTCAAAGATCTGCTGGATTTACATTTCATAAATCTACTTTTCAACCACCCATGAACAAAAATGTTGCCATCTTTCAACAGGCAGTACTCAAGGATTTACGTTTCCCCCATTTGGAATGTCACATTTCACAAGATAACATTAACTCATCTGAGAAAAAGGCACTTACTGAACTTAGGCAAAATCACAACATTGCTATACTCCCAGCTGACAAGGGAGGAGCTGTGGTTATTCTAAATATGGATTATTATGTCCAAGAGGGACTCAGACAACTATCTGATTCTAAATGTTACATGTACATGGGTATCGATCCTACACATCGATATAAAAAGGAGATTGATGCATTTCTTGACTCAGCAGTGGAAGAAGGTATTATTCCCATTAAAACAGTACAACACCTCAAAGTTAAGGATCCATCCAAGCAAATTCTGTATTTACTCCCAAAGATACATAAATCCATTACTCACCCTCCAGGTAGCCCTATTGTATCGGGTAATGGTTCACTCACAGAACCATTATCGGTATTCTTAACCCAACATCTTAAACCACTCCTGGGACATGTAAGGGCAAGAATACAGGATACAACAGAATTTTTGAAAATTATTGAAGACACACAACTTGAGCCAGAATGGTTGATGTGCACACTTGATGTTAAGTCCTTGTACACAAGAATACCACACTGGGCAGGGTTGCAGGCACTACAACACTGGTTGAACAAGGTTGAACTGTATCCACTGGGATTTAACACATTGCTCATCTGTATGTCAGAGCATGTGCTTAGTAAAAATGTTTTTTATTTTCAAGGGGAGTGCTACTGGCAACTGCAAGGTACGGCCATGGGGGCCTCTTTTGCCCCCATATATGCAGATCTTTTCATGGCCTATCTTGAGGAATGCCTTATGTATAATCCCCTGCATAACATCTATTTGGTGGAAATCGATATCTGGCGGAGATATCTTGATGATTGTTGGATGGTGTGGCGTGCAGATTCAACATATCTTATTGCATTTGTGGAATATCTTAACAGCAATATATGGGGTACTGAGTTCTCTATCACTTCTCACACTGATCAAATTGACGTTTTTGGATGTTACAGTGTATCGGAATGAGGACCATACCCTAAGTACTAAGATTCATCGGAAATATCCACAATTCAATTCATTACTTCATGCATCTCGTATGCATCCACGCCACACCATCCGCAATATCCCAAAATCTCAATATTTGAGAATCAAACAGATCAATTCCTCAAATATTGACTATGAGAATGCCAAAGTAGATCTGAAAAATAGATTTTTGGACAGGGGATATTGCATCTTTGATATTGTATCCGCCAGTGCATGGACAGACAAACAAGACAGGAAAACCTTGCTGGAATACAAGGACCGCACACACAACCCAAAGGATGACACTATCAGGTTCATTACCACCTTTGGTAGGAACCACCAGGTGGTTAGGAATGTTCTGAATGACAATTGGAACATTTTGTTAGCTAATGACTACCTTCGTAGTATTCTGGGTAACCAATGTCAACTATCATATAGGAGAGGGAAAACCTTGGGATCATTATTTTCACATTACAAACAGAGAGAGAGAGTGGAGGGGCAAAGTACAAACAATTGACTATAACAGGGGATGAACTCTTGGGAACTTTCCCTTGTGGCCACTGCACTTCGTGTAGTCAAGTGAACAAGCTTAAACAATTTACCAGTTCTAACACAAGCAAAGTTTATGATGTCAGGATATTTGGTAATTGCTCAAGTAGCTGGGTTATATACCTGGCAACATGTCAGTGTTCTGCTTTCTATGTGGGCAAAACTTCACGATCACTAAGAATAAGAATAGGGGAACATCGGAGTGACATTCGTAATATGAAATTGACGAATGCTTTATATCAACATACTATTAAACACCCTACGGCAAAATTCATGTTTACAGTTATTGATAAAATCACAGGCAACAGGCATAATCAACAAGGATGACAAAGTATACTTAGCCATAAAGAAAAGTATTGGATTATTCATCTTGGAGCCCTATTTCCATCAGGTCTCAATGACCATTTATGATGAGTATATTACTTTATTCAATCATTAAAGAATTTCAACATAGTGTTGATTTAGCAAATAATGTATATACTACAACAATATATACAGCATTGTTGCTTGGTTTTATTTTTATTTTTATTTGTATTTTTATTTTCATTTATGGTTTAAATGTGTATGCTCACATGGATTATTTGCTTATTTATCAATGGTTTTTGCCATATTAATACATACAATTTATGGTATATACCAATATCAAATGATTATCAAGGACATCCCTAAATATGTCTTAATTTACTTTTTTACTGCAGCCTGGTTGTCAACTAATGAATTATTCAGAAGGTATGGACTATACCTTCCATCTCCATTGGCTGGGTGAAGAATATATAAAGATTACTGGTTTGCTGGTTGCATTTACTATTTCTTTATTTCTCTCACTGAAGAAGGCAGTAGCCGAAACTAGTTTGAGTGTTGGTCTTTGGACATTATTATGTCCTTTTGCAGTATTTCATTAAGTTTCGAATAAAAGACGTGGAACTATTTATGCTGGCCTCTAGTGTTTTTTTCGGATTGGTTTGGCCGAGCATGCTGTATGTGCGAGGCGTGCTGTTTGGATTTAGTGTATAAAGACCTTCTGATGTGAAAAATAAATAAGTGCTCCTCTTTCTGACACTTCTGTGATTTTTAAATGCCAGTGCTGTGATTTTTAATGCTTAGAGGTTGAGAGGTATGCAGACACACACACACACACACACACACACACACACACACACACACACACACACACACATATATATCTATATATATATATATCTATATATATATATATATATATATATATATATATATATATATCTATATCTATATCTATATATATATATATATATATATATATATATATATATATATATATATATATATATGGGTCTACTGTGCTTGAACAAAAGTACATTTAAACGAATCTGACTTACCTGAGCTGATTTTCCTGAAATGGCATTTCAATGAACTCACGGACTGCCGAATTCCTTTCCCTGTGGAAGGAACCACTTGGCCACCATGGTGAACTGTGCTCTCTCTTCCGTTTAATGCGATCTCGGAGTTGGCATATTTAAGTTGGGGGGTCTGGAGGATGTGGGGGGGTGGTGGAGCCCCCCATTTTGGTGGGCTTACTTTTGCTCCATTTTGGTTAATTACCATGGTGGCTAAGTGGTTCCTTTCACAGGGAAAGGAATTCAGCAGTCCATGCATTCATCGAAATGCCATTTCGGAGAAATCAGCTTGGGTAAGTAAGATTCGTTTAAACGTACTTTCATTTAAACAAAGTTGCTTGAAAGATGCTTTTGTTTAAACAAAGTAGAACTATCTGTCTCTCTCTCTCTCTATATATATATATATAGATATAGATATAGATATATATATATACATATGTGTGTGTGCAAATTAAATCAACCATCCAATAAAACTGTGTACCCTTGCATCAGTCTTATAATCTGGAAAACAATCCAGTCATGAAAACTGATTTTTCAGTCACTCCTCTCTTTTAGGTGGATATAAAGAACAGAAAATGTTTCACTAAACTGAAATAAAATGTTATACTGAAGAAGTCAATAAGATGAAAGTGCTTATCTCAATAAACTCAGACTAAATGAATCCTCTTCATGGCCTCTTCCTCTTTTTTCATTCCTTTAAGTGGATAGGTTTAGGGCAGCTTCAAGGATGATGAGAGATCTATACTTCATGGTGTCAACCCATCTCTTCACTTAGGTCATACAGGTATTAACCCTCAGCCTTTGGGATACCTTTTTTCTTGTTCAAATTAATGCTAAGTGATATTGCTTTAACTAAGCCATATTATAGGCTAAAAATATCCATATGCTTTAACTTGTCTCACAACACCAAATAATGGCTGTAAGAAATTCAGGAATAATGCATGTGTATTCTCTTTCACATTGCTGTACTCAAAGATGAAATCAGTCAGTTTGATCAGTTCCATTACTATGACATGTTGTTTTGTATTCAGTGAGGATTATAAACTGCTTTTCTTAAACTACTCCATGCATTGGACATAAACTAACGATCCAGCCATACCAGTATTTTACCGGTGGTAATAATAGTGCTCACCTAGGTGGCATCATCCTGAGGTGCTGTGATCAGAAAGCACTTTTCCATTTATAATGACTACTCCTGCATTTACTTGAGTTTGTCTGTTATTTAATTAGTATGAATGACCAACCTTGTTGGTTGGTTGTGTGTACCTTGGAAGCATGTTTTAATGTGCTCTAAAGTATGAGTAATGAGTGCTGCCATAGTCTTAAAGAGTTACGATCCAAACAGTAGTATAAGTGAATTCTGGCCCAGGTATTTGATGCCTTACAGCTGATTAGTTAGCCAGCGTATATTTGGATGCTGTCACGTGATAAGGACAAGGGTCAAGAAGGGATACGGGTGGAGGTAGATAGTTTACTTTTTGGTTCTGTTCTCCTTAGGGCTATATAGACATGCGTGGTTATAATTTTGATCGTCATATTATGAAAATAAATAACTAATATTAAGTTGAAAAAAGTGTTCTCTGTGGCTTTAGGTGTATAACTGTCATTTACTAAACTTAGCCAAAGTAGCTGTGCAGTGGCATTACATTTTGTAAGCATGTAAGCCCTTAATAAATGACTTACGAATCTGGTGAGATGTGACCTACAGCTCTAGAAAATAATTTCTCTTGAATCTTCTTGTTTGTGCTTTACAGGTATTCCAAAATTACATTTATTCCTGACAATGTGGTAGAATATCATCGCACTTGCACTGTTGTCATGTTATAAATTTAGACTTGACTGTTTTTTGAACATTTATGGTCTTGAGTTTTTGCACAGAAATGTTTGATGGGAATCACACAGACTAGCTGCTATAAAGAATTCTTTAACAAGAGCAAATATTCCAGACCTGGTCAACATTTGAAGAACTGCTTTTACAAAATCAGTCAGTACTATCAAAATAGGCTAACAGCTGTGCTTCATGATTTATTTTTATTTTATTTTACATTTGTTGACAGGGATAGTCCGACTGGATACTTTTCCATTTTCAGCGGAGGCCCGGGGAGAAAAGCTCCATACATACATACAGAAAAACTGTTACATTAAACAAGTTAAAGTACTGTTACAGATACAATACATAGGTTAAAAGTTATTCATTCTGTCATATATAAATCTGATTTCTTATAGAGTAACAATTAGGAAGCAATGTAGGGGTGGCCAAAAGACCTTTTTAGCACGTTTACATTGCCAGAGTTAGTTAGGTTTAGAGCAAAGACATAGCCATTGCCTTTTAAAGTACTGTTTTAGATTTTTTTTGAATTGGGTTAGAACGGGTTCTGAAGTAAGCGCAGCAGGAAGTGAGTTCCATATTTTGCCCACAGAGTTGGTATATAGAGAGTCTCAGGATAAGTTGTTGCTTTTGAGGGTTTGGACTAGTAATTTGTTGGATGAGCAAAGTGCCTTAAGGTTGCTGTAAGGGGTGATACTTTTTGTAAGTATGGGTGTGTTTTCAGGTTGGTAGAGAATTTTATGTGCCACCATTAGCTGATTGTACTGAAGTTGGATAGGCAATTCTAGCCACCCTAGATTCATTAGGTTCAGACAGTGGTGTGTCTGTATGCTGCTCCAGTGGCAAATCTAGCAATATGATTAAAGCAGCTAGAGAGTTTATTAAGGTCAGACATACTCAAGTTCGTGAAGAGAGGGGATGCATAAAGGAGGGTGGAAAGTAGATGTGTACGGGCAATTACAGTTCTAGCTGGTGGAGTGAGGAAAGGTTTGACCTTGTACAGTGAGCCAAGTTTTTTATTAACTTTTTTAATAGTTTAATATGCATATCAAAGTTGAGGTTATTATCAACTGTTATACCTAAGAGTTTGGTACAGGGATCTGGGACAATGATAGTGCCATTGTTAGATTTTATAGTAAAGGTTGGACCGGAGGCTTTACAAGTGGTGGAGAAAAGCAGTAGCTTTGTTTTGTTAGGATTTAATAGGAGACATTGATTACAGAGCCACTTTTCAACAGTATTAAAAACATTTTGAGATAGAGTCTGCAGACTTAAAGGGAAGGTGGAAGAGCAAATCAAAGTGGAGTCATCTGCATATTGAATGCAGGTGGCTGTTGGGATGACTGTGTACAGGTCATTAATAAAAATAGAAAGTAATAGAGGTCCTAATATAGAGCCGTGAGGGACCCCAAGGGTGATAGGTAGAAGGGAAGATAGTTTGTTCTGCCATAGTACAGCCTGTTGTCTACCACTCAGATAAGATTTGAACCATTGGATAGCCTGGACATCTAGGAGAATAGTTTTAAGTGTGTGTATAAGTAGTTGGTGGTTGACCATGTCAAAGGCTTTGGAGATATCAAAAAAGAGGGCAGAAGAAAGTTGATTGTTGCTTCAGTTTTGATCAATAACATTGGATAAGGAGAGGAGGCCTGTGGTTGTACTGTGGAATGGTCTGAAACCATGCTGGAGTTAGCCAGGAGAGTGTGCTGAATGAGATGGTTCAGGAGTTGTTTATAGATGCACTTCTCCATAATTTTAGCCAGGGGTGACAAAATAGCTATTGGTCTGTAATTTGACAGTTCAGTGGAACTGCCCTGTTTGTGGAGTGGAATAATATGGGATGTCTTCCAGATGGAGGGGATAGTGGCTTCTGATATAGTTCTATTGATCAGGATAGAGATCGGGTATGCTATGGCATCCACAGCTTTTTGTAGATACTCAACTGGGAGAAGATCTACTGCAAGGATGGTAGGTTTTAGTTTCTTGATTAGGGCATGGATAAGTGATGTGAAAACTGGTTGAAAGTTAAAGGGGAGTTGAGAACTAGGTGTGGCGATATTAGGACTTGGACAACTGGGAGATGGTTAGCTAGTGACTGGATAGTTTCTGTGAAGAAACTATTAAAGGAATTGGCAACATCTTCTGAAGGTTTCTGGATGGTAGCCGAGGGGATAGGAGTTGTGCATTGTCCTGGGTGAATAAGTTTATTTATGCCTGCCCAATTGCAGATTGTTTTCATGCTTCCGTTGTAAGTGGCAGTAAAAGTTTTTTTTTTATCTAGGGTGGTAAATTTTTTAGTGTTGTTCCTTAGTTGTCTAAATCTAAGTCTATCTAGGGGGGATTTTGTTGTATGCCAAGTAGTCCAAGCTTTGTTTCTAAGTAAGATCATTTGTCTGGTTTCTTTTGAAAGCCATGGAGCAACTTTTGCATTAGTTCTTACAGAACGTGCAGGTATATGGATATGAAGGATGGCTAGGAATTTGGTGTTGAAATATAATACAGCTTCTTCAAGTAGTAGATGTTTTAGGACTGCCCAATTACATGCTTTGAGTTCATTTTGGAAATTAGTGGGGTTAAAGTTTTTGTTGTTTCTAATTGTTTTCTAAGTAGGTTGGTGGGGATGTCAGTCTTATGCCTGATTATATAGGTAAGAAAATGGTCACTTATGTCTTCAGGTCAGGTACCGGCCTTATACATGTGGGGATGGCTATTAATGAGTATCCAATCTAGGATACTATCTTTGTTGTTAGGTTTACTGATCCTAGTAGGGGAGGATATGATCTGAGTAAATCCATATAGATTTACATGGATGATCAGAGATTCTGAGGAACAAATATTCCAGTCAATGTTGAAGTCTCCTAGAAAAATGGTTTCTTCAGGTTAGTTACTAGACAGCCAAGACAGGAGAGCTTTTAGGGTGTTTGCGTTATTACCTGGAGGAATGTAGACACAGGCTATGTTAATACTTTTGTTTTTTATTAATTTGAAGCTTGGTAATGAGAATTTCAGCATTATCAACATTGGGTGGTTGTGTGGAATCAGAGGTCAAATCTAGAGTAGTTTTGTATAGTACAGCTACCCCGCCTCCCTTCCTAGTGGTACGGTCTAACCTTACTATGTTATAACCAGAGGGTAAAACCTTGTTAACTGCTGTTGATGGTTTTAGCCAGGTTTCAGTAAGACAGAGTATATCCGAGGAATGTGCATCTAAGAGTGCATGCAGGTGGTGGACCTTATTACTTAAGCTTCTAATATTTAGGTGACTGACCAGGAGTGAGATCGAAGGTCTATTTAAAGTTTGTAAGTTAGTGGGAATAGTAGAACCGGGGCTAGGATCGACTAGTGAGGTTGGGCCAGGGTTTGGATGAATGTCCCCATCCCTTGCGAGATTGCCATGTAGTCTAATTGTGAGCTTCAGGAATTTAAATATTAGTCTTAGGTAATTCTTGGTTTTGGGGTTGATATATTTGGATCTAATGGGTTGGTGGTATTTTGTAACCAAGGACTTAGTTGTAAGGTGGATTGTTAAGTGGTCTAATTTAATATGTATTATTGGAGTGATGGTTTGGCTTCTTGGGTAGTGGTAGCCTAGGTAGGACAGATTTTCGTAGATGGTGAGAAGATATGGAATTATCAACAAGGGTAGTAGGCTGTAAATTAGCATTAATTTGAAAGGTTTCATGGCCAATAACAAAGGCATTGTTTAGATATTTGCTTTGATTTTGGCCAACTTGAGTAGAGGGATAATTAGGATAGGTAGGTAGGGAGGGTCCTGGTAATGTCTGGAGAGTTGTTGATTGGTTCTAAAAAGAAGGGAAGTGGTTTTAGAGCTATAAATTTAGGACTAGTAGGGGCGGGTGGAATTTGGGTCAGGGCAGGTGGGCGAAGCAAGCCCGAGTGCAGTGAGGGCGAGCTCAGCGGGGCTTAACCTGCCACGAGATCTGTAGGACCTGTATAACCATGCAAGTACAATGAGGCTTTTTTTTAATACTTTCTTACCCTTGTTTTTGCTTTTAGCATATGATTTGTAAGTAGTATACTGTTAGTAATCTCCTTTTGCAGCCTTTTCACATATTAAGCTTTCTTCTGCCAATTTTCTGTATTTTTGAAGTTTTAGAGCTGCTTAAAATCTTAGATATGTTCACTAGGAAATCCTTACAGATGGATATAGGAGTAACCTAGTTTAGTATTTTAGGGTTGATTGTGGGGCTTTGAGAGATTACTGGTAGTGCTGTAGACTCAGTATGGCTAAACAATATAGTACATACAGATAGGATGAGGTAATATTAATCTTGGCAGATCTTTTCAGAGTTGAGGGACAGTGCAGGAAAGTTTTCAGTTAGGTTTCAGCAGGGGAGGTGTCCTTCTAGCGTTCAAGCCTTTCAGGGATCTAGCAGATAGAGGGGGATAGAACGTTGGCAGATTTTTTCAGAGTCAACAGACAGTACAGGAAAGTTTCCAGTTAGGTTTCAGCAGGGGAAGTGTCCTTTTAGTGTTCAAGCCTTTTAGGGATCTAGCAGATAAAGGGGGATAAAAGCTTGGCAGGCCTTTTCAGAGTTGAGGGACAGTGTAGGAAAGTTTCCAGTTAGGTTTCAGCAGGGTGGTGTCCTTCTAGTGTTCAAGCCTTTCAGGGGATCTAGCAGATAGAAGGGGATAGAACCTTGGCAGATATTTTCAGAGTCGAGGGATAGTGCAGGAAAGCTTCACGTTAGGTTTCAGCAGGGGAGTTGTCCTTCTAGCGTTTAAGCCTTTCAGGGATGTAGCAGTTAGAGGGGGACAGAACCTTGGCAGATCTTTTCAGAGTCGAGGGACATTGCAGGAAAGTTTCCAGTTAGGTTTCAGCAGGGGAGGTGCCCTTCTAGAGTTCAAGCCTTTCAGAGATCTAGCAGACAGAGGGGGATACAACCTTGGCAGATCTTTTCAGAGTCAAGGGACAGTGCTGGAAAGTTTCCAGTTAGGTTTCAGCAGGGGAGGTTTCCTTCTAGTGTTCAAGCCTTTAAGGGATTTAGCAGATAGAGGGGGGTAGAACCTTGGCAGATCTTTTCAGAGTTGAGGGAGAAAGTGCAGGAAAATTTCCAGTTAGGTTTCAGCAGGATGGTGTCCTTCTAGTGTTCAAGCCTTTCAGGGATCTAGCAGATAGAGGGGGATAGAACCTTGGCAGATCTTTTCAGAATTGGGGGACAGTGCAGGAAAGTTTCCAGTTAGGTTTCAGCAGGGAAGGTGTCCTTCTAACATTCAAACCTTTCAGGGATCTAGCAGATAGAGGGGGCTAAAACCTTGGCAGATCTTTTCAGAGTCTAGGGACAGTGCAGGAAAGTTTCCAGTTAGGTTTCAGCAGGGGAGGTGTCCTTCTAGCATTCAAACCTTTCAGGGATCTAGCAGATAGAGGGGACTAGAACCTTGGCAGATCTTTTCAGAGTCTAGGGGCAGTGCAGGAAAGTTTCCAGTTAGGTTTCATCAGGGGAGGTGTCCTTCTAGTGTTGAAGCCTTTCAGGGATCTAGCAGATAGAGGGGGATAGAACCAGTGAGTAGAATCCAACTGCTGATGAGCACTTGTGTCATGATGGGAGATGATAATTTAGAAGAACCTATATTAGCATACGTACAGGGCTACAGGAGTTGGGGGCCCTGGCAGAGTAATGTTTGGTAAGCTGGGACAGGCCCCCCCATCCATAGTTTACAGTAAAAAGTAAATAACTCCCAGCCCTCATTTAGTAACAGTTAGATTTTGTAATTATTTTCAAGTTTCAACATAAACTGTGTGATTGTTGTGATGTGTTTCCCTAATCTCATAATCACCTGTCATTCTCCACTTGGTCTTTTACAGAATTGGTTTTAAAAGTTGCATTTGTAATTTGAAATGTTCATCTTCAGACTTTGTTTTTTCCTATCTGAGCCTGTAGTTCTGTACGCAGTGATGTATTAAATTAATAGATTCAGCTGATGTTTTGTAGTAAATGATGTAATAACTTTTTTCTTTTCTGAATTACTGTCTGTCTATTCCTGCTGCTGCACATTCATGGGAATAGGGTGAGTACAAAAATCAGAATAATTTCTGACACAGTTAAACTGAAGACGTATCTGTATCCCAAGCCCTTCAGAGCAGAAAGATGATCAAGGCAAACAGACAGACAAACACATGATAGGTGATGAGACTGATAGTTTGAGACTGGGTGCTGTGATGTGGGAAGTACACAACTATCAACCCTTTACAAGGCAGAGCTTTGCACTGCAAAGTATGGATACTTCAATTCTGGCAATAATACTATGCAAACTTACTAATGCAGTAGTGGGAAAAATGTACAATTCATAATTCTTAGACTCTTACCTTAAACCTCAGTGACAGAGGCCACACATCATGGGCATTTTTTTATATCAGTACTAGATAGTCAAAAGGCTGGTAGAATAAAAAAGTGTCTGGTATTTCTTTTTCTTTGTTTAGTGTACAAGGCCATGTAGTGTGCCCCTGTCTTCTACACAAGGGGATAGCAATTCCTAAAATCTTTGCTGCTCAGTAGCATATTTACAATATGTACAATGAGCAGCAAGCGTTTTTGGCACTGCATGCAAAATGTGGTCATTTCTGGGTGCAAGCTGTACAAGTGAGACCCATGTGTGCCAGAGCATACCGACTTCTCTGAGTGAGATATTGTGTAATATGAAAGTTTGTAAATGACCACACTACACAAGATTGTGGTAAATCAATGCAGACAGTGTGTAAGTATAGACTGTTACCTACTGCTTACACTCATTCTAGTCTATGGGGTTGTCTGAAAAGGGAGGAGCTGAGTAGCTCTGTGTACAATGTGTGTGTGTGTGTGTGTGTGTGTGTGTGTGTGTGTGTGTGTGTGTGTGTGTGTGTGTGTGTGTGAGTGCGTGCGTGCGTGTGCGTGCGTGTGCATGCGTGTGTGTGCGTGTGTGTGTGTGTGTGTGTGTGTGTGTGTGTGTGTGTGTGTGTGTGCGTGTTATAATATTAACAACTGCTCTGGAGACTTATGGTGTTGTTACAGTACTCTTTATTTATAGTAACATTCTGCAGTGTACTGCTATTATTGCAATCTAAACAAAGTACATTATGCAGAATATTTCCATTTCACTTTGAACACACAATTCAAGTCAATGCATTAAATAATTCAGGATTTGGTTTAATTGAAAGTATTTCACAAATATCCATGATTAAGCAGTTCTAAAAAGCTGTCTAATATTTCAGAACTCAGATTTCAATAAATGTTCATCCAAAACAAATCTGCTCAGAGTCTCAATTCTGTCAGTCCCTCTCCCAGCTGAGAGGCTAATGTTTCTCTTTAGCCCTATTGATTGTCTGCTGAACTTTCTGTTCTTATCAGAGAAGCTCACATCTCTCTCTTTCAGTATCTCTGACCATTCCTTTTTATAAGAAGGGGATGTGATCTTCTTTGCTCAAGTTAGGTGTGAATTCTCCACCCAGACTACCCAAAACTGCAGACCCACACACTTCACAGCAGTTTGTGAGGTGCGCTATGCCACATGACTCCCTCCATCTCAGACCTCTGGGAAGATGAGCATTGGTACCAACCCAATCCTGCCACAGCTGGCCCACAAATGTGTTGGTATACAGCTGTTAGCACTCCAGACTGGGCATTATCTGCCAATGTGTCCAACTTGAGAAATGGCATAGCACCATGATTGCCTAGCACTATCTATAGTTTTCAGTGCAGGAACTCTCCCACTTGGGTCTTCAGTTCAGTTGCTTGCTCTAACACACTTCACTTTCTTCTTGATATTGGGACAGTTTTTGATTTAGCACAGTCTTTTCCTGAACTTGAATTCTCTATAATGATTTACAAACGTTTAACATTAGATCATTTCTGCAGTAGCCTAAGCTGTGTGAGTTATATCCTTCCTAGGATATGACAACTGGACAGTTTTCTAAGCTTTAGGGCACCTTTCATGCACCTTAATTGCTGAGTGGCTTGAGCAGAGGCACATAAAAGAAGCAGCTAGGATGCTAAAAGCTTCAGAGCTTTCTGGCTATCAAAGTGTACTTCCTCTGTGGGCTGCATGAAACTGATGATCAGCAAGTGATCTTGCTAGACTGGACAAATAAGTCCCCTTCTGGACAAAAACTTCCACTACTATTTTACTGCTGAAAGTTATATTTTGTATTTTTTAATATTTATTGTTTGTGCATGGAAATGCATTTTATTGGCTGTCATTACTGTTCAGAGATTTTACTGAAATAATAATTATATGAACTTTCTGTTAAAAGAAAAAAAAAGTTTGTTTGAAATGTTTCTACATCTTTATGTAGAATATTTATGTGTGTGGTAGGCTCTGGTGCTTATGGGGACCATTAGTAAGATTTTTTTTTATGTCAAAAGCCTTACTTTGTTCTGTCAGGAGTTTACTGACTCTCTCGGGCTAGCTACTAATGTTTCTGGTTTCATTTTTGGCTTTGCCATGGAGAAAGCATCGGTCTCCTCAATTCTTTCTTATCCCATTCACAAGAAGAAGAAGAAACTTTGCCAGGAGTCTTAGGCTGTCAGTCCAGCTCCCTTACTGCCTCAAATACCAATGAGTGTCTCTGCTGTGCCCAGATCTTTTTCTTTTGACCTCTCATCTTTGGGTCTCAGTCCTTCTGGTGTAGTTAGTTTGTAAGTCACTAATCTCAAGGGACAGGCACATCCTCTGCAGCTGTAGGGCAAGGGAGAAATACTTTTGTCAGTCTCAGGAGAGGAGTGGCTGATGGTTTACCGAGCTATAGTGCTTGATTTGAGTCAGTCCTTTTCCAGAGATTTTTCTAAGAAAAAGAAAACAAAAAGTTAAAATTGTTTCTTCTCCTGTTTCTTTAGCTATAGACAGGGAAATTTGTTGGGGTTTACCAATTGTTTCCTTTCTGGCGTTAATAGTTTAAATTCTGTTTTTACTGACAACTAGGATAAAAATAAAAAATAATTTTCTCAGTTCTGACACTGATTCCCAGTCATAAAAATAAGACCACGAACCACGAACAAACTGGATCAAAAACTAACAATACCAATGGCAATACTAGGAATCTGTCTACTGAAAAAATCTTTATTGTGTTAGCGCTTTCATGCACATAACTGAGTGCACTTCTTCAGACACATATTCTATTGAAAAACCATGTTTTATAAACTAACCAATTAGAGCAAATTGATATCACATAATTGCAATTAAGCCATAAAAAAACATTTAAAAGGACAGCTACTATGTTAAAACATACTTGAAATACAAAATGTTAAAATAACAAACCTAGAAAGTCATGTGTTGTGATATTACAATTCCTATATTAAACCTACTATTAAACTATACCTAAGTATATTATACTAACATATTTTCTAAAAAAGGATTATATTGTGTATACATAAATAAATACATAAATATGTATAGATGCACAAATAAATATATTTTTAAATACATATGTGAATAAATTCATACATCTAACGCTCCAGTGCTTTAAGTTTTAATAAACATTTGATAGAACAAGCGTCGTTAATGCCTGGATAAATATGAGCATTAGTTTTTGACTGCCACATTAATTCCTGTTCCTCTAACTTTAAGTGCCAAGGACCACCTCTAGGGTTTCTTGGTACTGACTGAGCAACTACAAATTTGAAATAATGTGTGTTATACTCTAAAATATATTTTCCTAAGGCATTGGTGTTTACGTTCTTAGAAATAGCATAATTATGCTCGTAAATCCGTTGTTTTAACTGACGCTCGGTCTTGCTAAAATAAAATGCAGGGCATTTTTGGCACAAAGCAACGTAAACCACCCCTTGACTCTCACAATTATATTTGTTGTGAATGGCATATTTAATGCCATTGACAACAAAAAAATTTCCAGTAAGAATATACCGACAATAATGGCATCTACCACATTTGTGCATGCCTTTGTGGTGTCTAAACTGTTTTAGTGGTGCTTCGAATAATGATTTTAAATTAGTACCTCTTTGAAAAACAATTATAGGTCTATCACCCAGAACCTTGTCACTAGTATTAACCAAAATGGTACCTTAGGCCCTTTATTAATTAATCATGAGAGGTCCCATTCTAGCAATAATGTACAGCCCATTTTGGTTAATACTAGTGACAATAGGTATGTTACTAGTTTTATAACTCAATTTAATGACATGTCGGCATGTTTTAGAGATATTTTAAATTATAATTGGAACATTATCTCGCAACAGCAGTCTCTCAGCAAGATTCTGGGTGATAGACCTATAATTGTTTTTCAAACAACACATGACTTTCTAGGTTTGTTATTTTAACATTTTGTATTTCAAGTATGTTCGATTCTCGGCTGGGCTGCCTTCTGTGTGGAGTTTGCACTCAGCACTACTTTCATCTTAATTAAAATGAAGGCATAAATGCACCTTATTCTGTAGTAAAGCAATTAAATAAGTTAATCAAATTAGCTGATACTCAGATACATAAACGGAACAATCATTTCTAGTTTAGACTATCTTGTACATGCATTTACAGTGCTTTTCAAAAAGATTCATCTGTCTAACATTTGTTGACAATGTTTTTGTAGCCAATGTAGTTATGGTCATCCATAAAACTATTTATATAATAAAATTATCTAGATGAGTAATATTTTAAAATCAGGCAACCTGGCATATTATTTGACCTCAGTTAACCCGTAATAAAAATTAATGTACATCAGTAGCTCTTTTAACAAGAATCAAAGACAGGTAGTTTCTGAAGACAAAAATGGTTTGAGCCATGCTTTAAAACTTGCAGAAATAATTTAAAAAATGGTTATATGGCAAATCATGCACTCTGCAACAAAAAGTGTATTACAAAAGAGATGATAGTCTAGAACAATTAATATAAAAATATCAATGTATATAACACAGATCCAGTACTGATCAGACCATTCTGCTTCGTTGTTACTATCAGAAACAACAGGTCCAATACTTCTGTCAGGAAGTTACCTCTTAACGTCTTGGCCAATAAAAAGTGCCAGCCAATACCAGAGCAGTAGTACAGCATGGGGAGGGCACACGGCTGACTGGTTCCATGGACAGCAAAGAGCGCGTGATTTGAAATTATACCACCCACTGAAGAGATTGTCCAACAAGTGGACCTCTTGGTGGCACAGTGACACAAACCCTGTTCTAGGCATTGGCAAGGCTAGCACCAATTCCATTTGGGCTACAAAATGCTGTGTTTGTGATAAGTCTGATTTTTGCTAAAAATGCAGTTACACAAGCCAGGAAAAGTATGATGATAATGTTACAGTTAAAATATGTTTTTATTGATAATATACCAAAAGTGAACATAGGTAACAAACTCATGCATTAAGATATGACATGATTAAGTTAATACTTGCTGGTACTATGTCTGTTGCTTACTACTTCCATTAAGATTTTTTGGAAATGTAAATGTAAAGGGTCTTTAACTGGTGTTTCTGTGCAGAATGTGCATTTTCAGAGGTAATGATAAAATTGGGGAACATTTTCACAATTATTTTAATGTTGGTGTCCCACAGTTCCATCAAAGAGGGCGGGGTTACATTATTATGCATGCAAGTTTTATGTTAATTAGTGTCCTGATTTTTGGCCAGTTGTACCTACTTTTCTTGAGCCTTTGTCCAGATTTTTGATATTTCCAGGTTGAGAGGTATGAAGGAAGCTCAAAGCAAAAAAGTGGAGCCCCCCCGAACCAAGAATAGTCCAGAAAGACAGAATGATCGTGCTTTCTTTCAATCCCCCCTCCCACCGGCAGTTATCTAAACCCATCCCTCGGTCTAGGCCTCCATCTTCCGCAGTGGTATTAGATTATTTCAGACAAATGGGTTCTGAGAATCATCCATCAGGGTTGCAGATGGCAGAAGCATAGCTGGCTCAACAGCACCTGTGCCAGTACTTCAAACCAGTGGCCCACCCCCTCAGATTAAAAAAAAAGACTTTTATGTAATACATTGTAGCCATTGGCTTATTACAGTGAGATCCACAATATCCCATCTCTTCCACTGAAGAGCAAACAAAAAAATCCTACTCTTCCTCCTACTGGCATGCCTCCCTTTCCTCCTGCCCAGGCATTCAGGTCCGATTTCTCTGCTCTGCCCCCGACCCTCTTTTCGTATATTAAAAAAAAAAAAAAAAAAAAAGAAAAAATATATATGTGTGTGTAGATATATATATATATATATATATATATATATATATATATATATATTTAATTTCATCTTTTAAACTGCAGCAAACTGTTTGCTACAAATGTAGCAAACAGTTGCTACAGTTTATACCTTACCTACATGGAGCTCTATGGCACTCATGTATTAGCTGTAAAAAGTCTTCATTTAAACCATAACAAACTGCCTGCTATAAATGTAGCAAGCACTTTATTTATTTTATTTATTTTACATTTGTTGACTGGGCTAGTCCAGCTGGATATATGTCCATTTTCAGTGGAGGCCCGGGGAGAAAAGCTCCACAAACAACAAAAATAGGCCAAGACAATGATATTTACAATAGAAATAGGTACATTACAAAGCTTTATAACATATTACATATCTAGGATTTTATATTCTGTATTCCAATAGGGAAAAAACTGATGTAAATAAACCTAGATGCAACAGTAGTTTGTATTAATAATGCAAATTATATCTAAGAGATACTATAGATTCTAAAGTCGCACAAAAATATCAAAAGAAAAACGCTAGTGTTAAGTGGATAGAGTATTCAAAAGCAAAGTACAAGGATACACTTATAATGTTCAGTCTCACAAGAGTTCTGGTCTTATATGAAAATGGTTAGTCATTCAATTGTATATACATATTTACATGAGGAATAATCCTCAGAATGGTCAAGCACACTATTATCGGTGAGTAAACACAAGATAATGTTCATAAGAGGCTAGGAATCAAGAGAGTCTAGAAAAGGGTATGGTGGTTAGTCTGGGTTATCACAGGGGCATAGCCAGTGTGATTTGAGGTAGGGTTTGAGCTTGCTTTTAAATAGGTTAATTGAGGATAGTGAGGTTAGTTGACTTGGGTGGCTGTTCCAGGTTTTACCTACTGTATTAGAGAACAGGGTGTCACCAGCTGAATTGTTGGATTTAGATATTTGCACAAGTAGTTTGTTAGATGAGCGTAAGGTTTTGAGATTGTTATAGGGGGTGACTAGGGATGTAAATAAGGGTGTATTTTGAGGTAGATACAGGATCTTGTGAGCTACTATTAGTTGTTTGTAAAGTATTAGATTTGGCAAGTCTAACCATCCAAGTTAATTCAGGTTGATACAGTGATGAGTTCTACAGGAGGACCCAGCTGCAAATCTGGCAATATTGTTGTAGGAGGATGACAGTGTGCTCAGATTACTTCTGCATATTTTGGTATAGATAGGGGAGGCATAGAGCAGGGTAGAGATAAGGTGGGTGCGAGCAATGGTGGCCCTGGCTAGAGGAGTTAGAAAGGGTTTGATCCTGTAGAGGGAACCTAGTTTCTTATTCACTGTTTTTATGGTGTTATTAATGTGAGGCTCAAAAGACAAGTTATTATCTATTAGTACTCCGAGTAGTTTGGTGGGTGGCTCAGGAGATATTATAGTTCCATTATTTGAAGTGACAGTAAAGTTAAGTGGGGAGGTTCTGCGGGTGGGGGTGAATAGTAGCATTTTAGTTTTTTTTGGGGTTTAAGATAAGACACCTACGTAGGAGCCAATTTTCGACTGTGCTAAAGGTCTTTTGGGTGACTGAAGTTCTGATTCGGAAGTAACAGAGCATATGAGTGTGGAGTCATCTGCGTATTGGATACAGTCAGCTTGTGGAATTACAGAATGGAGGTCATTTGTAAAGATGGAGAAGAGCAAAGGACCCAATATGGATCCTTGAGGGACACCTAGGGCAACTAGGAGTTGGGAAGATAAGGTATTATCCCATAGCACAGCCTGTTGCCTATTATCTAGGTATGATTGGAACCACTGTATAGTAAGGGCATCCAATGACAAGTTTTTGAGTGTGTCGATGAGGAGGTGGTGGTTAACCATGATAAATGCTTTAGACAGGTCGATAAAAAGGGCTGAGGATAGAGTGTCATTATTACAATTACTATTAATGTGGTTAGTGAAGGATAAGAGAGCAGAGGTGGTGATGTGAAATGGTCTAAAGCCATGTTGCCAGGTGGCTAGTAAATTGTTTTCAAGTAGGTAGGTTAACAGTTGTAAATTAATGCATTTCTCCATTATTTTTGCCAAAGGAGATAGTATGGCTATGGGTTTATAGTTGGAGAACTCCTTGGAGTTACCACCTTTGTGCAGGGGGATAATGTGAGAGACCTTCCAGATTAAGGGGATAATTCCTTCAGAAATAGTTCTATTAATGAGGATGGATATGGGGTAGGCTATGACTTTAGCAGCTTTTTGCAGGTATTCTGCAGGTAGTAGATCTGCAGAGAGTGTGGTGGGTTTAAGTTTCTGGATAAGGTTACAGATGAGCGATGTGTGCACTGGCTGAAAATGAAATAGAGGAGGATTATTGGTAGAGGTTGTGGTAGAGCATGAGGTGCTAGGGGACAGCTGGTTGGCTAGGGATTGGATTGTTTCAGTCAAAAATGTGTTAAATGAGTTGGCTATTTGGATGGGATTGTTGTGAACAGAGCCAGAAGGAGTAGGAGTGCATGAATGCGTGAATGGGTGTAGGAGGTTATTGATGTCTAACCAGAATTTTTGAGGATTAGTTTGGTGAGTTTGTTGAAGCTGGCAGTAATAGTTTTTTTTATCGGACAATATGGCTTTTTTTATTTCGTTTCTTAGCTGTCTGAATTGTAAGTGATCTGAGGGGCTTTTTGCTGAATGCCATTTGGCCTATAGTTTATTTCTTTGGAGGATTTTTTTGTTTGGTAGTTTTAGTGAGCCATGGTGCTGGTTTAGTTCTGATTCTAACTTTGCGTAATGGGGCATGGCAATCTAGAATGGAAAGGAATTTCAAATTAAAGTATTTAACTGCATCATCTAGTGGGAGGTGTTTCAGGGGTGACCAGTCACAGGCGCTTAGTTCAGTTTGAAAGTAAGCAGGGTTAAAATTTTTGTTAGTACGAATAGTTCTGCAGATGATTGAGTTTGGGAATTCAGTTTTATATCTGATTAGATAGGTAAGCAAGTGGTCACTTATGTCCTCTGGGAGGGTGCCTGTTTTATAATTTTGTTGGGGAGTATTAGTGAGTATCTAGTCAAGGGTACTTGTTTTGTTGTTAAGTTTATTAGTACGGGTAGGGGATGTTATAGTTTGGGTAAAACCATATAGGTTGATATGAGTAGAAGGCTGCTCAGATATACAGGAGTTCCAGTTTATGTTAAAGTCTGCTTTTACTGGTTTCTTGGGGTTAGTTGCTTGAGAAACAGCTGAGGATAGCCTCTAATGTGTTGGTGTTATTGCTACTTGCTACACTTTATACCCTACCTTCATGGAGAGGTATGATGCTCATGTTTTAGAAAATAAAAATATTATATAAAACTGTAGCAAACTGCTTGCTACAAATGTATCAAACAGTTGCTACAGTTTAGACCACACAAGAAGTGCTGCAGCACCCAGGTTTGACTGCAAATGCAATACTGATTTTCAAAAAACAGTATTGCACTAAAGAATGATTTGGATGATGGATGGCTCATTGCACCCACCCAACACTTTGTGCCCAAGGCTATTACCTCTGTCACCCTGCCCTAGCTACACTTTTGGCAGATGACAATGGGAATCTCTTTCCCTGTTTCTGAGTATTCCCCCTTATCCTGTAAACCAAACACCCCTATTTTCTCCAGTGTTAGAGCACATGTTGTCTTTGGGGGCATAGAACATGTGCCCCCAGATCAGAGAGGCAAATTAGTTTATTCAAGGATTTTTCTGGTGCCAAAGAAAAAAGGAACTTGGAGGTCAGCCCTAGACTTCTCATTTCTCAATTTTTATGTCAGAGTTCCAACGTTAAGAATGTTATTGCTCCAAACCTTGTTACCATTTATTCCCCTCCTCAGTTGGATGGTAACATTAGACTTAAAAGATACTTATCATTCAGTTCCTATTAGTAAACAATTCAGACATTTCTTAAGGTTTTCTATATCTTATTTATCTTTGTGATTCCCGTGCACTGGCCCAGTAATCAAGGAGCCTCAATTCTCACCACTAGCACCAGTGAGGGACGTGCACATTGGGGGATAACAAGTACACACACAGTAAAGTACAATTTCCCTTAAGAGCTCACCGAGATCACAGTCAGTCTGGGGCTGGTTTCTCCCTTTCTCTCCAGATCCCCAATAAGACTCCCCACTGGCACAGATATAGGGTCCAGATCTCAGCCTAGTGGTCAAGCTAAAACCTCCAGCACCCTCTCTGTCCAACCAGTGCTTTGTGCCCCTGCCCAAGTAGCTGACACACACACTTTAAGATCTGATTTATATACAAACACACAGACACTCCTGGGGAAGGCTGGCACAGGTTCTCCAGCCATACCCCCTTTCTGCCCAGACTATAATGTAGTACTGACTGCCACCAACCACTAATATCAGCTACTGTAAGGCCCTTCCCAAAGGGTGACCAATTTCTCTGTGTAATGTTACTGTTATCCAAATAGTAAGTGTGACTGAGCAGCAAGACTATTGGAGTGGCTTGGACAGTATCACCAAATACATGCAAGTACTCTAGAGCTTAAATTATCTCTACACA
The DNA here is from genome assembly GCF_019279795.1 of Protopterus annectens. Classification (NCBI taxonomy): domain Eukaryota; kingdom Metazoa; phylum Chordata; order Ceratodontiformes; family Protopteridae; genus Protopterus; species Protopterus annectens. The sequence goes on from NC_056725.1 coordinate 1,408,733,198, forward strand.
AAACAGCCACAGTTGAAAGGTTTAAAAATATTTAATAATAAATAATAAAAACACAAGATAATACTCCTCATTTCAACACAGTGCTAATCAAGAGTTCAGAAATCACAGGAACTTTAAAACATTATTGTAGGATAACAAAATCCTGAGATACCAAAGTGTACTGAGCGAATGCTTCACCAACCATGATAAAAATCCAGCAAAAAACAGATGAAATGCAAAGCAAAACCTGGCTTTCATAAAACCAACAGAGTTTTATTAACAAAACAAATAAAAGCGCTTTCGCAGTGACAATACTGCTTCATCAGATGCATAAAAATCAGTCCATTACACTCTCATTTTAATAAGAAGTGGTGAAGTCACATGTCACATTCATTAATTTCTTAAAGGAAACATACAGCTAAAACACTCCTTCTAACAACAGTAGCCCATATATGGAATCCAACCTATCTACTCATTTTATTAACAAACAACAAAAGTTTAACAGTAGTTTAAAAAAAGTTTAACAATGGTCTAAAAAGATTAACAATAGTTAAAAAAGTTTAACGATAGTTAAAAAGATAATTCCAGTACATTTGTACATGAGGTCAAGTACAGAATACATGCAATTGACTTAATAGTAATGAAAGTTTGCTAGATATGTATACTATGTATAAATGTTTTTTTCTGGGAAGTCTTCTGGATATGACCCTAGGAAAGTTTTTTTTCCTTTGGACATGGTAGAACTGTACAAAGAAATACTCCCGAGCTTTTTCAACGTTTCTCAGGCATCTGCCAGGGAATTTCTCAGTATTCTGGGCTTTGAGGCCTCCATGATTATCATGATTACCTTGGTCAGACTTCACACAAGAAAAATGTAATGGTACATCGGGTCAGTCTGATATCAGCGTTAAGAACTGTAGCAAACAAGCTGAATGGGACCAGGACAGACACTGACAAATAGAAGCTACACCTGGGGGTCTTCCATGAATTGATCCAACTCTGGAGAACACTTCAAACAGATCTGTTTGCCTACTTTCAAAACATATAGCTAAAGAAACTCTGCTTCAGAAATTTTTTCAAGCAAGCCTGGAAGACAGGTGCTTACTCATTCCTATGTAAATTAATACTTCTCTATGCTTTTCCACCCTTTCTACTGATATCTAGAGTTCTTCCAAAGAACCATAATGACAACACAAAGATAGTGGGAGTGACTCCCTTTTGGCTCAGGCAACAGTGGTACTCCCTTCTCTTGACATTGACCAAGGGCATTTACCACCGGTTTCCCCACAGACTGGAATTACTAACATAAAATAAGGGTTGTTTGATATACCCCAACCTGAACTTACTTCAGCTGACTCCCTGGATGATTGAGTTTTGATACCTTTAGGCATCTTTTGTCTGAGAATATGCTGCAGATACTAAATGAAGCTAAAAAACTGCTACTACAAAATCATTTATGAATAAGTGGAAGAAACATTCTAGTTGGTGCCCTGCTCAGAACCAGGATGATTTTAAAGCCTGGATGCCTCCAGCTTTGGATTGTTTGTCTGAGTTATAATCATCTGCACTTTCCTACTTACCTATCAAGATTCATATTTCAGACATTTCTGCTTGTTTGCTTTTTGATGCCTCTTTCTATCCCTTCTTAGGTCAAACAGTTGGCTTCTTCATGGGTTGTTAACTTTGTTCTTGAAAAACTGCTGATTTGAGGCCCTTGACTTGAAAATTGGGATTACTGATTTTTCTGACTTCTGCATGAAGAGTGTCTGAGTTACAGTCTGTTATGTTATCCATAAGGACAGGTCTTCTTTTAGAACAAATCCTTCTCTTATGCCTGAAGTGGCTTCAGAGTTTACATTGATCCAGAACTCAGTTCACAAAGTGCATTCAAAACAAACCTGCTCTATCTCCACTCTGGGAATCAGTCCCCCTCCCACTGGAAAGATTAGTTTCTATCTTTAACAGCAGTGGCTTTCTACAGTACTTCCTTACTCTGCCAGTGGGGATTACAATATGCCCTTTTCTTGTCTCCCTCTCTCTGACTTCCTTTTATAAGAAGTGGGTAAGGCCTTTTCCACTAAGGGCACAGTCTCTCTGATTTGCAATATCCTGGGAAGACTACACCAACAGAAAATTAACATCTGGTCTTATAACTGTGATTAAACCTGAGCTAAGACTGTAGATCCAGGAATAAATGAATGTGGTTGTGGATTTGTAAGGGGTATGGTCATCAGATGGATGTTATGGGACATGATGGTGGTGTCCTTCAATGTGGTTGTCCCACAGCACTACAACCTGAAATTTCAAAATATCAGTGTTAATTGCATATGTGTGTGTGTGTGCGTGCATTCGTGTGTGTGTGTGTGTGTGTGTGTGTGTGTGTGTGTGTGTGTGTGTGTGTGTGTGTGTGTGTGTGTGTGTGTTTGTAGAGGCCATTTTGCACTTAGCTTTGCCTTGTATATTACAAATGCTGAAAGAGAGTTACTGTTGCCAAAGAAGGTATACCTTGCATAGCATTAAAGAGAAGCAGAGTCAGAATGATACCCTACTGTGTGGCTGGAAGCAGTTCCTCACTGTTACCTTCTTTCATATTTACAGATTTGTTTTTATTATTTTTATTTTTTAATGGATACATTTGGGACAGTGAGGTGTCCATTTGCAGGTTTTATAAGAATATGTGAACTCACTGGTTGAACTTATAAGGCACATGTCTGGGAACTGTTCAGTGAACAATTTAGCTTCACACTAGCCTTTATGCCTGCTCCCCCCACATCTTCAAACACACACACACACCAAATACTAAAAAACACACAAAAATGCAGTTCAGTGCATCACCACCCTACCATTGATCAATTTTCATCCCCCAGTACCTCTCTGATCCTTACATATGGCAAGCTTTCTGTATGAGGTCTACCCTTCCATTATCTAAACAATTATCCACCTGTACTGTAGTGGCAGACCGCCCCACTGATAGTCTGTATACTTATTTGGGTACAAAAACACTGCACACCAAATACTTAGGGTACATCTGTTTTTGTGTGCAAGTAAAGAGTCTGTGCTATATTATATGACATGGACCTGATGTAGTCCTGCCATCCCCTTCCCAGAACTATCATACCATTGTGATGGTGGTGATGGCCCTAACAGGGTGCTACTGTGCCAAAGAGGTAGAAAACGTCATTAATTTGTTCACATTTTTCACATCCCTCTAAGAATTTTTTCCTTACATATGTATGTATGTATGACTTAATGCTTATAAATATCCATGTGTATGGTTTAAAATGTATAAAGCATGTGGGGGGCTTTGCCCCCCTCCCCCTAACTATATATACTAAATCCAGGATCGCACTACAGTGCAGAAAAGGGCATATACCTTTTACTTTAATGTGTCAGTGTTATGAGTTTCAGTCAAATGAGTTTTCACCCTTTTGAACTTTCAGTGTTTTGGTCTCAGTCGAATGAATTTCAGTCAAATGAAATTTAGGTCATATGAAGTAGATGTCTACTTTTTAGGGTTAGAAAACATAAAATTATTTTATAGGGTAAAGATATTTATTCATTGAAGCTAATGATATATTTGAGGGACCCTACCAAAAATAAGTGTCATTTCTCTCTCACTTCACCTACTACAGTAATTGAGGATGTCTGTCTGTCTCTACTCCTTCACATAAACCTTCACAAATATCTTGAAGGCCACTATATGCCACATGGTGATATGATTTACATAACACACATACACACACACACACACACACACACACACACACACACACACACACACACACACACACAAACACATACACTGGCTTTTACTGGTTTTCTTTTTCTTATCTATTTTCTTTGACTTGCATACATGTAAACAGAATGCTTTGGTTTATCAGCAGGTGAGCAGCAGGTGACATATTTGCATAGTTACCTTTCACCATTTGAGCTCCACTGAGCCCTGCCTGAAATCTGCAGTTAATTTAGGACTCAGATTTTCTGAGGGTCATGTAGGCCGCAGTACAGTGGTTAGCATTGTTGCCTCACAGCAACAGGTTCTCCTGTTCGATTCTCAGCTAAGATGCCTTCTGCGCAAAGTCTACATATCCTCACTGCGGTCACGTGGGTTTCCTTTGGGTGTTTTGGTTTCCTCAAACATTCCAAAGACATGCAGTAGGTGAACTGAACACTCTAAATTGTTTGTCGGTGTGAGTGTGTGCATCAGTGAGTGGTACGAATCAACTACCGCAGCAGGGCTAGCTGCTTGTGGTGTAAAACTTGGCTCTAGATGACTGTCACTGCGGAAGTGACACCCCAAACCCATGTGCAAAAATAGAAAAGGGGTTGATGATGGATAGACGTAGCAATATCAAATCACTGGTAATCACTGGTTATCTGTCAGTGACTACACCGTGAATGATGCATTTATGTCAGACATCCAAAACAAAAACTCAGTCTCATAAATGAGGTATGCGCTAGCCCTATCACCTGTTATAATTGCAGCTAATAAAGCTGAATTGCATAATCTGAGTAATAAAAATATGCCCTTTCCTGTAAACTGAGCCCTCCAATCCTGCTAATAGACTCTATCCTGTTAAATCCATTGTTAAAAAGATATTAAGGATAGCTCAGTAGTAGAATGTATGTTTACTGTTGTTCTAAGCTTTAGTAATCAGTGCATGTGCAGACAAAAAACTGAAGAAAATGAAATATCCCAGTCTGCTCACTGCCCTTATCATCCCCATCTAATATCCTTTATGCTAAAACTGATACTGGGAATGTCAAACCATCATTATCAAGTATTTATATTCAAGGTAGCTTTGAAGTACATGGTGGAGAGTCAGTTACAGCTGTAATTCTAAATGAACTGCAAAGCTGCACAAAGCATTCATATACATACGAGTGCACAAACACACACACACACACACACACACACACACACACACACACACACACACACACACACACACACACACACACACACGCGCACACACACACACACACACACACACACACAAACTCCCTGTTCACTTACTGCTCTTATTACCCTTGCCCCTTACCTTTATCCAAACAAATTAAATCTGGTTTTGAGGGAGTGGATATATAACTAATAATAATTATTTTTATACCCAATTGCTTTCCTGTTAGAATTCAGCAGCTTGAGCTTTTCATGGAAACTGTTTTTTTTTCTTGACTACTTGCCTGGCTACACGAGGGCTAATATTGCCATTACCAAAACAATTCTAGACTGGAATCCCTACAATACAGGACTTGCATAGCTTCCTCTCTGCTCTTATTAATGCTGTTCTGCAAGATACAGAAGTAATAAAGACAAAAGCTGTCTAGCAAGACGAGAGACTACAAGGTATGGAGAATCTCTCCAAAGACTAAATTGTAAGTTACATGAACTGTAAGGAGTTGTTAGTCAAGAATTAAACCAAACTGAATAATTATGGAGAATGACCAGGAGCTTGAACAATAAAATCAGTGATCTGGAAAATTGTAGCAGACAAAACAATTTAAGATAAATTGGCTTACTAGAGGGGAAAGGAAGGGACTAGGTCACTATGATGGAAATGAACTGAAGCTGCTCCTGCAAACAGGCACCCCCTTTTAGTAGAAAGAGGCCAAAGGATCACAAATCTTCTTCTTTCGGCTTTTTCCAGTTAGGAGTCGCCACAGCGGATCACCTGTCTGCTCATGATCGGCAGTAGAGTTTTACAGTCTCGAGTTGCCAGTCTGGCATCTAACCTTCTACAGAAGGCACACACTAATAAAGATTAATAATATAAACTAACACACCTCATGGAACCAGACCTGATAGTAAAAGAAGAGTCCAGGATAAAATTCTTCAGTTTATTCACAGCCACAAAATAAGTCAAGCGCTTTCATCCGCCACACTATAGGACTTTATCAAAACTGTAAACACCCAGTCAGGAAGTGCTTTTATCCTTAAATTAATTAACATCAATTCAATTATTCAATTATTCAATAAAAATACTTATGAACTTTTAAAACATTCAAATAATAATTCTAAAATTTCAATGTATTTGTTGTCACCATTTTAAGTAAAAAAAAAAAAAATAAATGTAAATATAAATACAAAAAAGAGAACTCAGGAGACCACCACACAGTATAAAACAATTTATTTCAGACAAGCGTTTTCACATAGTAACCTACGCTTTCTCAAGTCCTTAATACAACTTAACATTTCAATACAGCATTTATACAAGTTAAAACAATCAAAATTCAATTAACGCTATTCAAAGACATAATTAAATCACGTTTCATTAATTTAAGGGGATGGGCAACTAACTCCAGTTTTATGCACATGTAATTATTCCGACCAGGATATACGTTTGCCTGCAACCTTAAAATCCACTTAAGTTCTGCCCTTTCCACTTGATTACTATGGTTACCTCCCCTTTTATCTAAAGAAACTAATTGTAAAACTTTAAAATCAAAACTATGTGTGGAAAATTCCATTGAATGTCTGGCTAAAGCATTCAGTTTATTTTTATTTTTTATATCATACATATGCTGATAGATCCCATCTTTAAGCCTTTTTTGTGTTTTACCCACATAGAAACATTCACAGTTTTTGCAATCTGCTAAATAAACTAAGTTTGTATTATTACATGAAGCATAGAATCTGGGAACAAACATAAAGGGTAATGATGGATGTATAAATTCCTGTATTTTACTGATATATCCACACATCCTGCAATTCCTACATGGAAAAGTTCCTGTTCTGTGTGTATATGTTGTAGTTTTTCTACTTTTATTACATAGAAGCTGCTTCAGATTCCTATTATTTTTATATATAAAGCTAGGAGTCCGTCCTATAATTTTTAGATGTTTCCTGATCACCTGTCAAAAAATGCCAATTTCTTTTCAGTATATCACAAATCTTATTGCTATTGTTGGCATATTTAGTCATGAAGCACACTTTGTTCTTCCTTCTACATGAATCCTTTCTTTCATTAACAACTATGCCATTACTATGATAGCTATTCTGCATGAATGCTTCTGTGATATTTTCTAAATCAGATCTTCCATAGCCTCTATAATAAAAATAAACTGAATGATTTAGCCAGACATTCAATGGAATTTTCCACTCATAGTTTTGATTTTAAAGTTTTACAATTAGTTTCTTTAGATAAAAGGGGAGGTAACCATAGTAATCAAGTGGAAAGGGCAGAACTTAAGTGGATTTTAAGGTTGCAGGCACACATATATCCTGGTCTGAATAATTACGTGTGCATAAAACCGGATTTAGTTGCCCATCCCCTTAAATGAATGAAATGTGATTTAATTATGTGTTTTAATAGTGTTAATTGAATTTTGATTGTTTTAACTTGTATAAATGTTGTATCAAAATATTAAATTGCATTATGGACTTGAGAAAGCGTAGGTTACTAAGTGAAAGCGCTTGTCTGAAATAAATCGTTTTATACTGCCATGGTGGTCTCCTGAGTTCTCTTTTTTGGATATTTGGTGTTTTGTCCTTAAGAGATCCTTGGGTTTGTGCTGGTGTTTTTTCATTCTAAATATAAATACAAAATAACATATGTTATTCAAGAACTTGTATAAAAACTTACACATTTCATAATTTAGTCGCTCTTTCTTTAAGTATGGGTATAAGGGAAACATGGTCATTCAGACCTGGAGGGTGGGTGGCGTTTAACAAAATCTGCCACCTATACTAACTTCTATATATATTATTTGACCAACCCCCCCCCCCCAATATATTTCCTTTTCCTGTGTAAAGACTAATAATATTATTGGGCATTTCAACGTCAAGCTTCTAGATTACAGTTATCAAGAGATGTCAGTGAAAAAGGCCACATAGCTTGGTTCTTAATTAAAGACTGTTATGATGCTTCTTAGGTTGGCTGCCAATGGAGCAGTTTGCTTTTTCTCAAGTGAAGAACTTTTATACTTGCATTCAGAAGATCTGGGGAGCTTAGTATAATCATCCATTTTAGGTTCCTTGGTTAGCTAAGCATGGCATGGAAGGGTAGTAGCTTCTTTTTTCGTTTGTCTACAGACAGAAGCTGTGTTATGTGTAAAGAAGTTAGTAGTGACAAAGAAACAACCATCTGTATAGGATTACCACCTCTCCCTCTGTATGCAAGTCAATCCCTTTTTGGATAGTTGCATTATGCAGGAAAACAGGGAAAATAGGAAATGTCCTGAGATTTTAGAGTGAAAGTGTTTCTTAAGTTTCCTATAATAGTTGCATAAAACAATTATACTGCATCTCAGTTGCATTAATAACATATGAAACAATTAAATTCTACAGGAGTGAACATTATTTTGGCAAAAAAGTGAAGTCCAGTTTTTTGCTCTAGATGTGGGAATGGTTTGTCCTGTAAACTTTCATGTTTCCATTTAAAATACGTTACTTTGGCCACATGAAAAGAGCACCATGATAAATGTTAATGAAAGCCAGGCCTCCAGCGGACTCCAAGAGAAGGGAAGAGATGATTTGCTGGCTGCGATAACTTGTAAATTAGCGTCAGAAAAAGAATCAAGAGCTGCCCAGTTTCAAACTTGGCGCGCTCCCAGCATCACAGCAGTCTAGCAGAGGAACCTGGCTGCTTTATGCACCTCAACATCAACACAGTCCCCCCTTTCAGGAGATAAAAAGGAGATACAGCATAACGACTTTGTAACTCCTGATCGGGGGCACTCCAATAACTTGAGGTAAACAAACATGTCCTGCAGAGAGTGTAACTATTGACATTTCTTGCTGAGGTTACCATTGAGGTAAGAGATCCTAATGAAATGTATGTCTGCTTGCCACGCAGTCAGGCAAAATGTATTTTGGCTTAACTGACAGCCTCACTTTGGATTTAGCATACTGCATGTAATATGCTGCCTGCATGAGACTGTCAGATACACTTTTATAGTCTGGCATTTAGCACTGCTAGCAGATACTATTATCTTTGGCATATCCCCCTTTAATATCCCACAGAGGATGATTCTTTTTTCCCTCCATTCAGGAGGCTGCCTGCAGTGGGTAACATTAATACAGCATATGCTTGTTGATTGCAGCAGAAAATCATTGACCTTTCAAAAGTTTTGTTTCTCTTTCTCAGCATGTTTATGGCATGTTGAATATTCATGTTTTTTAGAGTATTGCTCAATGTTCCTCTTGTACTATGTTTTGATGCATGGGGCTAGAGGCAGAGCCATGGTAGGTTATGGAATAGTCACACCTCCTATTGTTTCAGACTTACGGTGAGAAAGGACTACTTAATATGCATTAATTTAATGATAAGCACAGCTCTGCATATGATTAGATCTCTGAATTTCCATTTGAATTTGTTTCACTATTCACATTGATAGGAGACTGATTCACTTGTGACTGTCTTACAAAGAGAGATAACAAATTAGCAAAGTCCCAGGAATGCAAACAGCAGTATAGAACATAAAAATATAACAAAATAGTATTTTTGAAGGGGACAAGCTCCCCATCACTCCCCTGATTTGGAGGGATGCATCACCCCACCCTTTATATATATATATATATATATATATATATATATATATATATATATATATATACACACACACACACACATATATATATATATATATATATATATATATATACACATATATATAGATAGATAGATATACATATATTGCAAACACTGGGGAGGGATTACACCATCATAGGGAAAGAGTAAATCCCTGGTATGCAGAAATGCATTGCATCTCACACCAGTGACTGACCATATGAGTGTCATGGACTAGTGTTTTGCAAACAAGCATGGCTTCTGAATTTTTTCTTTCTTTCTTTCTTTCTTAGACATAATCTCATCAGGAAATAGTTTGCTAGATTCCTCATCTTATTAATTAAGGAGCTGTTAACTGGATGTACACAACTAGAAGCAGCTATTAACCATGTAGTATAGTAGGCATATTACCTCTTGCTTTCATTGTGTTGTGCTTTTCACACAAGACTTTAGTATTCTGTAGTTCTAATTTGGAAAGTTATCATCAGATATTGTAATCAAAACAAATTCTACACACAGTAATGCTGTTACATAAAATGGAAGGAATGACCTAAGTACTCAGAATAAATCTATATCATTAGAAAGCTAGGTAGCCTTTCAGGTATGGGAAAGCCCCAGGCCTCGAAGGCCACAGGGCTGAATTCTATAAAACATACCAATATATTCTAACTCCCTGCTTATTTTAGATATTTATAGAGGCTGAAAATATGCCATCTGCTGGATTTCATGTAAGATATATTTGTACTGTTGTTGCACATTTCCAACCAAAAAGGAGATTTCAAACAGGAAATAGAAGTTTTATTTCCCAGATGTTACTATCAAAATTATAAATAAATTTGGTAAACCTACACAGCACAG
>NC_056725.1:1408748543-1408851043 GCF_019279795.1 Protopterus annectens
CATAACAAATTCAGCCATTTTGTAGGTCAGTATTTTATTCCTATGACTTGTCTTAATACTAGACTTGTTTCAGTCACACTATATGGTGCAGTCAAGGCTTCCCCCATATACTTCACCATGTTTTTGTTACTGATATATATATATATATTTTATTTCTGCTTTATCTTATTTTTCTCCTTTCCACATGCACAGTCATTTAAAGGCATCCAAATATGCAAAACCAACCAAATGCTATAGTCCCAGATTAAAATGTCTTTTTTTCCATCAATATTCCCCTAGTTTCCTGCTGTCTCTGCTCTTCTTGTACAATATATAATTTTGCATCTTGCACTTCCAAATCTCTTGAACCCCGTAGTTCATTTGTAGACTAACAACTACGCACACACTTCATCATTCAAAATGAAGCTTACTTGCTTTATTTACTGGACTCTGTATTTTTTCTAGTGACAGAACTGAGTATAAATGAAATGAGCATTTTCAATTCAATATTGGTATAAGTTTGACTTTGACAATGACGCAGTCCTGACTGCGACCCAGATTTTATATGGTCAATTAATTGCATAGGAGCTGGAGGGGACAGGACTGTCAGAATGGCAGTCATTACCTTCTTCTTTTAATTTATATCTGTAACAACTCCAGATACGTAAAATTTAACATTGAAGCAGGAGCATCTTTAGCCAATTCGCTCATCCTACTGGGAAGAAGGTGGCTCTGGCTCACCATGTAGGTGACATCTAGAAGGAGCACAAGGAGTTATGTTCAAGAAAAATGTCCCAATTGAGCAAATACTGCCAATGGTGCATCTTACAGAGCAACCCAGGGAATTGTTAGAGATGCAAACCTTTCCTGAGTTACACAGGAATGTGGCACCTGAAGGACCTACAGTGGAGCTAGGAGCTCTGTGGAGGGAAAGGCTAAGCCTTTAATAGAACTCATAGGTGGCCAGCTGTCTGCCATCCAGCTCTCAACACTGCCTGTAAAGATGCACCAATATAACTTACCATGCAGGAAGAATGAACATAGCCCTCTTGCCGAGTTTGATGATGTCCTGCTTCCACTTCTTTGGAACAAATGGGCTGATGGGGTGCAGGTAGTGAAGCCATTAGGTTAAGGCACAGCAGAGGTGGAGTGGGGGAAAAACTGGGAGTAGTATGGATATATGAGGCACTAAGGCAACAGGGTATATGCCCATAGACATTTACAATACATTCAAGTGATGGTAGGTGGTTTAACAAATAATAATGTTAAACTCAATGTATTTAGTGTTACATGAGATTAAGGATGTGTAAACTGTATTTATACTACTGTTTACAAGCTGGGGAAGGGAGAAATCAATTGAAGGCAGTCTTAGCCCACCAGCAAAATGATTCAGGCTTTTAATGCTGCTCACCTATGTATGTTGTTCCAGAGAAGTAGCTTGATGGATGCTCTCATAACCAACAATTTCAGCCTAAGAACCCCCTGACAGTACTTTCTTGATCTACCTTGATAACTGTGTAAAATGTGAGGGGATTTGAGGAGCAGAAGGCCTTACGGGTAAGATAGGCCCTTTAACTATAAGCTTAATTAAGTTTGAATGTCATTTCTGAAGGAGATGTTGTAACAAATAATTTGCCAGTGTGGTGAATCTTAAACTTGGGTGGGAGTCGATTTTAAAATTATGGAGACTGCTCTGACATAACCCGAGCTACAATATTTTGTTCATTGTATAAATTCCATATTTTCATGCTGACTGATCCTAAGGGCTTAAAGGTAAGAGTATAGACAAGCATGAAACACTGAAAGAAAATATTTTCATCCTGACAGAGGCTGATGCCTTCTCATTTAATTGCAAAGCCACACTCCAGGGTGTGTCAGAATTCATACATTTGGGCAGTCCCCCAGGTAACTCCAATGCACCATGCCTTCCTCAAATACAGAATTGTAGCACCAGCACTTCAATCTTGTCCAGCTCCAGTATTAGCCATTTCCTAACAACCCAGCCATATCTCTACAAGGTGATCATTAAACAGAGAAATGTCACCTGCACTTCAGGTTGACTGTTTCTGGGCTTATTCTTCATGAGAGAATGAGAAGTTTAGTATCCAGGGAAGTGTCAGTGCATGATGTTAGTCCATCAGATGGGGGAAAGCAGACCGTAGATTAGGAATCTTATAATGATGCCCTCTGGGAGAGTTTCACTGGAGTCACTGTAGATACACACCAATGGAAGAAAGCTGAAGACAGATCCCGCTCATGCTGTGGAATTATATTTTTTTTGGGTGGCAAAAAATGCTCAAGGACTTCCCAGAATTACATGAGAAATGTGGGCTGCACAAAAGGAAGTTTATGTATGCATGCTTAGTCTGCCCTAATCAGGGGAGGCAGAAGGAAGATGAGTAAGACCTATGGTAAGATGATAAGTAATAATGGTGCCCCCGGGTTTTCCCATTGTGACAACCAGTAGTACATAACAAGTACAGCTGATATTCACATGCTCAGTGCTGGGATTAGAAATAGTTTGTGTGTTCCTTTGCACATTGTTCAGTGCATCTATGCATATGTGTACTAAGACAGGCTGGCATGACTGTTGGTCTCCACAGGGATTAGTGCTGCAGCATTAAACTTAAAATATAAAACAGCAATATGGCTACTGCAGCTATCCATTGGCTCATCGAACAGTAGTCACACCCACATCTCTGGTGCTACAGAGGCATCAGCCCATATGCCTGTAGGCAGATGTTATACTGTTGGTGCTGTATTAATGTAGTGAAATTTTGCACACTGACATATGCTCATTCAAGTTAATGGCATACAAAGGGAGTATTGCCTCTTGATATTTTGAAAATATACACAAGACATTGAACTTGCAGTGGGCAGCCATTACTAGCCCCTACAGCAATGAGAAATGGCCATCTTTGAGTGAGATATCAGCTACTGCTACTTGATATATTACATAGACAGTGGACCCACATATCCTTTAGTATGACCTTATAGTTGTTTAGAGAATCACAACTAAATTATGTTTGTATTACTTTCTGGGGCTGTCAAAATGTTCTAAAGCGATTTTTACTGTGTTTTTGTGTGAAAAAAAGACTTTTAAAGACTTTAAATGTTTAGTGGCTCTCGCTGCTTGTTTTCCATTGGAAAGAGAAAACATTTTTGGCTTGACCATGGAACAAATGACTGGTTCCAGGGTTGGTCTTTCATCCATCCATCCACAAAAAAAAAAAAAAAAATAAGTTAAGCAAACAGCCCTTGCTACAACAGATGGCTGTCAATTTACCTGACCACAGGTGGGTGATTCTGCTGTGGCTTAGCTTGTCCCTCAGACCATTCATCTTTTACCCCAGGTCCCTGTGGAGTAGCAACTACAGAGAATATGAATCAGGGGTTAGCCATATCCTCTGCAGCTGTTGAGGTCCTCTCAGTGGGCAAGGGAGAGCAACTCTTATTGGTCCTGGGAGAGGGAACAGGGAAGACTTCCCTGTTTAATCAGAATGTTGTGTGCATCCCTGTGGAAGCTGCTGTTGCCATTAATAACCCTGTTGGCCCCATGTTTCCTGTCAAAAAGAAACAGAAAACTAAGCATGTAGCTACTCCTCCTCAAATTTCCATAGGCAGGAGTAGTTTATTGGTTCCAGCTCAAGGTTTAATTCAGGCTAATGATCCTTCTAATAAAGTTGTTTCTGATAAAAGATAGATACTTCTTTTCCTGAAAATATTCAAGATTCTGACCCTGGACAGGAAGATGAAGGGACAGACACAGAGTTTACTCCTCTACTGTCTGATTCAGACTCAGAGGAGCACTCAGATTTTGATTCTTCCTTTGGGGATTTATCTTTCTCTGTGACTATTTCCAGAATGTGTCAGTGTTCTCAGTGGGAGAACACTAAAGTTTCTGAGTTCATCGGTATATACTATGAGCTGTTGCAGAAAGAATTTCCAGAGCCTGCACCCATTCCTCCATTTCTGCCAGCTCTGGAGGATGTGTGTATCACTGCCTGCAATTTTCCTGTTGCTCAGCCTGCTGCCCATAAAAAGGCAGATAGAATGTGTAACGTTCCTCAGTCTTTTAAGTTTTTATACAATCATCACAAATTTGACCCAGCAGCTATAGCTTTAGTTAATCCTACAACTGCTGCTGAAAATTTGGTTAATTTCAATTCTACTCTGACAAGGATGGGAAGATTGTTGATAAATATGGGAAAACATGTATGCTTTTTTAAGTTTGATTTTTCAGAATTATGACTTGCTGGCTCATATGTTAAAGTTTATTCTGACTAATTGTGAATGTATGAGTAATGTTTTGTTTGCAGTTTCTTCTTGTGTGGAATAATCTGCTTTAAATAATTCAGTTTTTCCCATTTCACAGTTTGCAGTTTGTTTACAGTGTATTTATGACTTGGTTGATTCTTCTTCCAGGACCATGGCCACTGGTACTGTTTTAAGGAGATGTTTGCCTGGCTGTAGTCTCAGAATTTCCCAGATGATGTAAAAAATGAAATTTTAAATTCTGCTTTGTCTAGAGATTTAGTTTTTGGTTTCTCTACTATAGATGTTAATAAAAAGTGTGATGAAAGGGGTAAGTTGATATAGGGAATCTCTAAGATTTTTCAGCCCTCCTTTTTCAAACTTTCTAAGAGATTCCCTAAATTTCATCCAATTTCTTCAAAAACAAAATAAACAGTCTTAACAAAATGCAGGTAAACAGGCATTTAAGAGAAATGGCAGTGTGTGTGTGTGTGTGTGTGTGTGTGTGTGTGTGTGTGTGTGTGTGTGTGTGTGTGTGTGTGGAGTGTATGTGAGTGGGAGTTCTAAAATTAATTCAGGACCTCCCCCCCCAAAAAACAAGGACAGCCCAACAAGTCAGAATGAATGTTTAAGGAATGTTGTTCCCCCCTCCCACCCTTGCAGTCCCTTTTCCCTTACAGAAAGCCTGAATCTCCACCTTTCTCTTTGGCAGCAGATAGTTTCAGATAAATGGCTTCTGAAGATCATTCATCAAGGTAATAGATGGAAGTGGGAGGAAATTCCTCATTTCCAGGAGGTAATTCCTCATCTACCAGACCAGACGCCTCTTTTCACTTTATCCTTCAACACATTCTGTCTAAGGGAGTGATAAAGTCAGTTCTTCCTTCCCGGCTTGGGAAAGGATTTTATTCAAGGACGTTTTTAGTGTCAAAGAAAGAAAATGCATAGAGACCAGTTCTGGATCTTTCTTTCCTAAACCTGTTTGCGAAAGTGCCCAAGTTCAAGGTACTGTAACTTCACAAACTTTTACCTATTCTTCCTCATTTACGTTTCTTGCTATCACTTTATTTAAGAGATGCTTACCATTGCATTCCTTTTCATACAGACTTCAGGCATTTCTCAAGATTTTGTGTGTGGACTACATTATCAGTTCTCTGCCTTACCCTTTAGACTATCCACTGCAGTAAGAGTGTTCCCAAAGTGCCTTACTCCAGTTATAAGTCATTGCAGGCTATAGGGTATCCATAGTTTTCCATATTTCGATTACTTTTTTATCTTTGCAGAGTTTTTTTTTTTTTCAAAATGTCAGGAATCTCACTTGAGAGAGAGCTATCTTTCCCAAACTACGATTCCAAGATGATATTCAAAAGTCTTTTTGGCTCTTTCAAAGTGGATTGTCTTCCTTGGGTGTCAGCTAGACACCTTACTTCAAATAGCCTTTCTTCCACAGGAAAAAAATCTATATCTAGATCTATTTCTAAGGTTTTCTTCTCAGACCTTGGTCACTGCAAAGGAATACCTCAGGGCTTTAGGTCTCATGGCATCTATGATTCTCATGATACCCCTGATGAGACTCCACATGAGAAAGATACAATTGTATCAGAAGTCTCTTTGGTCCCAGCACCAACATTATTTGTCTTTTCAAATCCCAGTGCTGGGGTTTGTTAGAAAAGAAAATACTTGGTGGAGACAGTAAATTTCCCTAAACCCAGGTCTTCCCTTCTTACTCCCTTGCACCAAAGCAGTCAGTCACCACAGATGCCTCAGACTTTGCTTTGGGAGCAGTTTCAGGAGGTACAAAATTACAAGTTGTGTGGGACACCAAGGAGAGATGCAAGCACATAAAAATAAAACAAATGCTTGCCCTGATCAAGGCACTCAACTCTTTAAATCATCTTTGGTCTCCTGGATCTTTTCAAGTTGTTACAGACAATACCACAGTCATGCGGTACATCAACAAGCAGCGAAGAACCAGTTCATATCCCCTTTGCAGACTGGCCATGTTATTTTGGGATACAGCTTAACAGCACAATCTCACTCTACAGGCATCCTACATTGTCAGAGCAAAACTGTGTGGCAGACAAACTGAGCAGCACAAGGGAAGACTCTGATAAATGGAAAATGCATCAACAGGTCTTTCAAGCTTTGATCCACCTGTGGTCATTTCCTCAAGTAGACCTGTCTGCCTCCTCATGGAACACTCAACTAGCAAATTTCTGCTCCAGAACTCCATGCAAGAAGGCTTGGAAGGCAGGTGCTTTTTCCTTTACTTGGATAGAAATGTCTGTCTATGATTTTCTACTCTTTCCAATGATATCCAGGGTACTTCTGAAGATTCAGAAGGAATCTCTCAAGATCACTGTGGCAACTCCCTTCTGGCCCAGGCAACAGTGGTTCTTCCTTTTTTTGGAAATGGCCAGAGACAATTACCAAAAGCTTTCTCACATAATGAATCTAGTCACACAAGATCAGGGGTATTTGATTCACCCAGACCTGAATCAACTCTAACTACCTGAATGATGGCTCTTAATTTCTTTGAGGTACCAGTTTAGTGAGGACGTGCAGCAGGTACTAATATAAGCAAGAAAGCCTTCTACTAAAAAATCATATATTAGCAAATGGAAATATTCTTCTAGTTGGCGCCAACAACATAACCAGTATACATTGAAGGCTAATTGTTCTCTAGTTTCACAATATTTATGTGAGTTACTATCCTATGGCCTTTCTTACTGCTCAGTCAAGGATCATTTTTCAGCCATTTCAGCATGACTGCCCACAGATTCTCCTTTTGTAATGCACTCTCACGGTAAATGTTTTTGAAAGGGGTTTTGCATAAGAGACCTCCAAGAAAAACTGTGGCCCCTCCTAGGGATCTTAAATTTGTGTTAGAGAAGCTAACAATTGCTCCAATTGAACCAGACAATCTGTCTGACTTGAGTTTTTTAACATTTAACACTATTTTACTGATTGCTCTGTCCTCTGCAAGAAGAGTAGACCTGAGTTGCAAGCGCTTATGGTGAGTCATCCCTATCTTATTTTCCACAGAGACATGGTTTCTTTGTGAACTAATCTTTCTTTTATTCCTAAAGTGTTATCTGAGTTTACGTTAAGCCAAACTCCCCATCTCCTCATTTTCTTCCCTGAACCTAAAAATGAGGGAGAAAATATACTCCCTACCTTGGATTTACACAGACAACTTATGTACTTTCTTGACAGAACTAAATATTTCAGATCTTCAGATCATTTGGAAGCTTGGAACTCCTTGTAGATCAGAGTGTGTGTTGTACTTTTAAGAGCCATTCCATTCAGTGGGCACATGCATGTAAGTACTGAGCACGTGCAAGCAAGAGTGTTATTTTGAGTGAGCAGCCAAAGTGAAAGCATGTATATGTGTAGCGGTTAGTCAGTTAGTTCGTTCAGGTTTAATGTTTCAATCATCCATCCTGATGTGTTTGTGTGTAATAAAGTACTTAAATGAATATCTAAGCCTCACTGTCTTATTTGACTGAACAAGATGAGTGACATGGGGTCAGAATGCGATCTGAAATCAAAACTATGAGGCGCACAATTAGTAATGGAAGAATATACATGAGTGAATCATCCAAAGCTCAAACAACTCGTAAACAGGTCAGAAATGAATTCCGGGTACTAAAACTTGTATAAAAGATTTTTTATGCAATGAATATAAAACAAAGCATTCAAAATGTTCAAAACAAATTTCTTTTTTTTTTTTCAATAATAATTTTTATTGTTTTCTTATATTCCATTGAAAATTAAAACAATACAGAAAATTAAGAAGAAACTACCAACTAATGTAATTAACAAAAACACAAAACATATATACAATATTTACATAAATGCTTCCAAGTAACACGTTAAATTATACACCAAGAGTATACAAATGGTTAAGATCAATTCGAGTAATAAACAGTTAGTGTTACAGAGTTTTTTAAAGGTGTAAAAGTAATTCTTGTTAAATTCAAATATAAGATGTTACGCTAATATAATATTAAATACTTGTTCCCATATTTTTGGATTGTTAATATTTTTATTATGTTGGTTCAAAAGTAGTTTGTGAGCTACTATATGCCTTATTGCTAGTACTCTAAAATTATTCCATGATGTTTTGGATGGGTCTAACCAATTAGTAGCTATGTATAGCTTCATTAATAAAAAGATATTGATTAATACAATACTTTGAGATTTAGAAAGTTCTTTTGGGGGAATATGCAAAATCATGAATTCCCATGACAATGTTGAACTTTGGTAACCCATCTTCTGAAGTTGTATCTTTAGTGAGTTCCAAAGTCTGTATATGCATTTGCAACTCCAGAACATATGAAGAAGATCAGCAGATCGATCCTTGCAGTATGGACAAACTGGAGAGTTTTTAGAATTAAATTTATGCAGGCTAAGGCGTGTATAATACGCACTATTCCATATCATCAACTGGGTATACATCAGTTTTTGAAGAGAAATAGATTTTGTAGTCAAATCAATTTCAAAACAAATTTCTAATTAAATGAAATGTTCAAAACTGCGACATATTGATAAAAATATTCAAAATATTTACGAAAATGCCTAAATTAACTTCTGAATTGCATAAAATGTATGAAAAGGGGAAACAACCATATTTTTTCACAATGTGCTACTTTTATACATTAACTAAAGCTATTCGAAGTATCTGAAGTGTACAAAGTATTTGCGTGTGCAGTATTGCAGTACAGTTATTTCACATAGTAGAGTCATTTCAAAAAGATTTTGTGCATTTGAATATTATTAAAAGTACCTGGTGTGTGTTTGAAGCTGTTGGCATGGCAGAAGGATTTTGCAGACCCAGTCCAGTTGTACATTACCATATGATAAACCCTGGTAATCATTGAGATATTCCACCCAATCCCACTAACCTAGATTGCTAGGTAAATAGGTTCGCTATCCATGTTACTTTACTCGGTTTCCTGGATGCCAACACTGTTGCCAGTTATGAAACTGCACTTGTTTGTGTTTAAGTGCTGTGAGTGGCATTAATATATAATTATTGCTGCTGCTCACCACACAAATGTGTAAACTCTGTGTAGGGTTTGTGCGAAGCCTACACAGAGTTTACTGAATTCTGCTGAATGACTTCTGATCTGGAAGAGGACAGAAGTGACATAATAATAATGCCTATAAGGGAAGGTATCAACCAACACCAAAAAACAAAAATACACAATTTAAGGCTGTTCAATTTTTGGAACATTCCAAAAACATTTTTTATTTCTCAGATACATAATGTATCTAACAATGCAGTGTCAAGGAGAGTGGTTAAGATATCTGTTGTATTTTTAACTGATGATGTGTTTGAGCTCTTTGCCTTAGGCTTAAAGTTAATTCCTACCATTATTTCTCACTTACGTTTTACTAAGACAGAGTTGTTTACAAAATTACATTTTGATATGTTATTTTAATGCCTATGGTATGACTGTGAATTTGATGCTGAGTAATGTGTTGAACATTACTTCTTCTGAATTGTCTAGTGTTAATGATTTTTTTTCTTTGTCAGAAGATGGAGTAGAGGGAAGTGCTTACATACGTTTAGACATACACTCTTAGTAATAAAAGTAACTTTATACCTCCATTTAATAATGATGTGTTGAACTGTTTTACAGTCATTATTAATATTGAAGTAGATGCAATCTTTAGATGATTTTAAAAACACAAAAACAGCACTTGGGGAGCAAAAAGAAAAATGACTGATCAGATATTAAGAGATTTCATTCTTTATTACATAAGAACTTCCTCAGAATGAAGCACAACACGCAGCCATCAAAGAAATATATATTTTTTAAAATGTCACATTACCCAGATGGCTAAAGCTTCTCCTTGCATACAATATTAAATTACCATAAATAATTACTTCAAAACATTATTTTTGCAATAAAATACATAAATAAATAACTTTATGTTCTATTAGAAATAAATGAAAACATTGTAAAATTACAACTTCCTTGATCTCAAAATACACTTGATGTTAATCGTATCACTGAGACCTGATACTTGTCAGCCCCAAATGCGAGCTGCCATTTAAGTTCCCTGACTTCAGGTTCATTGTTTGCATTCTATGATAACACTGTAGTGTTTACATGATCAAGTACAAAAAGGAAAACATTTTAAAATAGGAACAATGTGTAGCATGCTTAACCAATGGTTACTACAGTTTTTGTTTTTAATATCTAACTCGTGTTTGTTTTTTTCTTGGTGAGCACTTCCTAGTGGTTTTACCCATATACAGTAGAAGCTCTCACATGAATTACAGGTGGGAATATAAACAATTTCAGATGTATTACATTTATAACTACTTCTGCTAATGCCTTAGGTGCCTTAGCTTCAACTACTTCTAACTTTTTTCTACCACACCATTTCAGGAAGGGTCAGTTGTATAACTACTTCTCAATGTGTCTTAAACCTGAATGTAATGTTATGTATATATAACTTTGAAAATATAGTTTTGTTTTGTAAAGGGTTTTATAATAAGTTAGTACTATATGTGCTAAATGCTGGTATTGCTTATGACTGTCATCTGCTTGAAACTAGCATTTACTAAATATTCAATGTATATTATTATCTTGGAGCTTTTCTCTCCGGGCCTCTGCTAAAAATGGACATATATCCAATCGGACTATCCTGGTCAACAAATGTAAAATAAATAAAATAAATAATGATCTCCTTATTACAATGTTTCAAAAATAAACTGCCTCCCATACTAATATATCTACAAAGCTTACGATTGTAACAAAGTTAAGTACCAAATGACCCCTTGCCAGTGCTAACAGGTATAAAATTATTTTTCCCTAATACATTCTTAATGGTACAAGATTTGTTATACACAAATTTTGGTTCTGTACCAACTGCAGACACAAAATCATTATTACCAGAGACAACTTTCCAATTATCAGTGATGATGTACTTAACATCTACCATATCCAAATAAATAAGAACCGGAAAGGCTCTTATATAGAAATTACTTTTGGCTACTTAGCATTTCTGCCTGAAACCACTACAAAGTATAGGTTGGGACTTTACTGCTCTATTGTTATGATCTTCCCTAACAACATTGTCAATTTTCATCTCAGAATTACATCTACTTAAAATCATTGATCTAAATTGCATAACTTCTTGCTCAAAAATTAAATTGTCACTAACCAGATGACTTAGCCATATAAATTGTCCTCTAATAACATTATATTTCATAAAATGAGGATGCTTACTGGAACTGTGTAGATAATTATCCACAAAATGTTTTCTTTCTGAAGATATTACAACCATTAATAACATCCATTGTAATCTCAAGATCTAAAAAGTGAACTTATGGAAAAAAATCTGTAGTGTGGTTTAACTCATTTAAAAAGTTGTTTGAGTCATCTATAATATTTTTACAAGTAAATATCAAGTGATCTATGTATCTCTTATAAAAAGAGATACATATTTACCACTTATTACCAATTAACATATCTTGTTCCCATCATCTAAGAAAAAAGTTTTCAAAAACTGGTGACATTCAGGTATCTACTGCTACACCTTTGAGTTATCTAAAACTTTGGTTCTCAAATAAAAATAAAAAATATTCCTTAGTACTATACCAATCAGTAAACATATATTATAAAAGTTACGTTATTTAAATCAGTTTTCACACTTAAGTAATTTTGAACATTTTCTCTTTCTAGATGTACATAAGGATTCTATATCAGTTGTAACCATAATTGTCTTGGTACCATTACTTCATAAATTTTTAATAAGTCAAGACATAAACAAGAATTTTTTAAAAAGAATTCTGTTTGTTGTACAGTAGGATTTAAAATAACATCTAAATAAAAGGACAAGGTTCTGTTTTGTTAAAATTCATGGCCACAGTGGGCCGAAAAGGGAGGTACTCTAAACAATTACCATAGAATTATGTAATGGTCCATCTGATGAACTTTGGCTGGTTCATAATTTGGCCAACTGTACCACCGATGAAAAACACCAGCATTTCAGCACATGATAAAAATGCGTGCAGCGATATATAACATAACACTCACCACACACATACACACACACACACACACACACACACACATATATATATATATATATATATATATATATATATATATATATATATATATCTATATATATATATATATATATATATAATATATATATTTATACATATATATATATATATATACATATATATATATAATGGGTCTACTTTCTTTGATCGAAGTACCATTATTTTGAACAAAGGAAATCGACCTTAATTTCATGAAAGTGCACTTCAACAAAAGTGCACTTTCGCGAATTCCGGTTCAGCAAACCGGCAATTAAAATAAAAAATAAAACTTTAAACTATGTTTTGCAGGGGGCCCCCCCTGCACCCCCCATGTGGGGGCTGTGCTCTATACATATATATATATATATATATATATATATATATATATATATATATATATATATATATATATATATATATATATCTGTTTACATGATCAAAATGTCAGTAGACCGACTTTCAGAATAAAGAGACCAAAAAGTCAAAGTTTCATTTGATTGAAACTTCACTTTACCGAAGTTCAGAAGACTAAACTTTTAAAATGCCGACTCTCTAAGCTGAGTGGAACAGGAAACCTGCTCATTTCTGTACTGTAGTGCGATCTTGGAGATGGTATATTTAAGTTGCAGAGGAATTGGGGGTGCAGACCCCCCAAGGGGGGTTGGGGGGTGCAGTCTTCCTGCAAAAGTAAAAGTAAAAAATTAATAATTGTTTTTTTTTAAATGTGTCCGTCATGAAGATTCATGTCAGTGCAATAGCAACCATCATGAATATTCAGTGGGCTTTTTTTGGCTTTATGGGTATTGGTTAGTGGGCAGGGTGTAGGTGAGGTTAAGCATGTTGTTTGGGTTTTAAAAGGGTAGTGTACTGTTGCTATAGTGTTAGTGTCGTACTTGCATTTCCTGTAACCCATCCACTATATTTTAACTTTTTTAGGTACCTAGTGTGAGAATTTAATGTTGCAGGACAATATGTGCAGGAAATGTCTTCACAGTTTCTTTATTCTATTGTATTGCAGGTCTTTAATTTTTTTTACACTTTTGGTCATGTGGAAGTTGGCTTTATGACATGTCAGGATTTTCAGATTTTATTTTTTTAGTCTCGGTGTTCTAAAAGTCGGTTAAATGGTAATTTGGTGTTGTAAAGTATATATATATATATATATATATATATATATATATATATATATATATATATATATATATATATATATCTGTTTACATGATCAAAATGTCAGTAGACCGACTTTCAGAATAAAGAGACCAAAAAGTCAAAGTTTCATTTGATTGAAACTTCACTTTACCGAAGTTCAGAAGACTAAACTTTTAAAATGCCGACTCTCTAAGCTGAGTGGAACAGGAAACCTGCTCATTTCTGTACTGTAGTGTGATCTTGGAGATGGTATATTTAAGTTGCAGAGGAATTGGGTGTGCAGACCCCCCAAGGGGGGTTGGGGGGTGCAGTCTTCCTGCAAAAGTAAAAGTAAAAAATTAATAATTGTTTTTTTTAAATGTGTCCGTCATGAAGATTCATGTAAGTGCAATAGCAACCATCATGAATATTCAGTGGGCTTTTTTTGGCTTTATGGGTATTGGTTAGTGGGCAGGGTGTAGGTGAGGTTAAGCATGTTGTTTGGGTTTTAAAAGGGTAGTGTACTGTTGCTATAGTGTTAGTGTCGTACTTGCATTTCCTGTAACCCATCCACTATATTTTAACTTTTTTAGGTACCTAGTGTGAGAATTTAATGTTGCAGGACAATATGTGCAGGAAATGTCTTCACAGTTTCTTTATTCTATTGTATTGCAGGTCTTTCATTTTTTTTACACTTTTACACTTTTGGTCATGTGGAAGTTGGCTTTATGACATGTCAGGATTTTCAGATTTTATTTTTTTAGTCTCGGTGTTCTAAAAGTCGGTTAAATGGTAATTTGGTGTTGTAAAGTATATATATATATATATATATATATATATATATATATATATATATATATGTATATATGTTACCTATTAGAAAATCAAAGTTACGGAACTTTGAATACCACATGGTCGACACCATATGATCGAAGTTCCGTAACTTAGAAATAAAAAAAAAAAACAAAAAAAACAAAGACAACGTACCCTACATGCCCCACTACTTAAATATACCAACTCCGAGTTCGCACTTTAATGCACTACGGCCCTTTCCCACACTGTAGTGCGATCTCGGAGTTGGTATATTTAAGTAGCGGGGGGTGTGGGGGTGCAGGGGGACAAATCTACACCCTTTACTTTTTCTTTTTTTTTTTATGTTCATTTTGAACATTTCGAATTTTTAATTGTTGGATCATTAAAGGTCGACCTTTAGTGATTCGAACAACTGAAAATTCGACGTTCCAGTAGGAACCCATATATATATATATATATATATATATATATATATATATATATATATATATATATATATGGGTTCCTATGACTTCATCGAACTGTCAAATCATCGACACTCACCTCTTCGACACCAAACCATCGACTTCCATATCATCGACAATTCTGGTAAGCGATCTTCCCCCTTACAGGACCCATGGTAGTGCTTTCAAGGTAAATTATACGGAATCACGTAAACCCTAATCGTTGTAACACAGGAACAAGCGCTACCATGGGTCCTGTGAGGGGGAAGATCGCCACAATTGTCGATGATATGGAAGTCGATGGTTTGGTGTCAAGAGGTGATGTGATTTGACAGTTCGATAAGTCATAGGAACCCATATATATATATATATATATATATATATATATATATATATATATATATATATATATATCTACACACACACATATATATATATGTGTGTGTGTGTGTGTGTACACACACACACACACACACACACACACACACACACACACACACACACACACATATATATATATATATATATATATATATATATATATATATATATATATATATATATACCAATTCACTTAATAAGCTCAAACTTCTCAAATCTCGAATTACAGAATCTCAAGCTTATAAAGTAGAAAATCCAAATACCCGAAACTACACAATCACGAAGCCCTAACTCCTGAAACCACAAAACTGTGAAATTCACACACACACCTACCCTTATGATATGCAAGGGGGCAAGGCCCCTGCACCCCACAACCCCCTACTTAAATATTCTAACTCCAAGTTCGCACTACATACACACAGACACAAAGCACCACCACACAAACTACATTCCTCTTGCACACACACATCACAGTAACAACACACAATAACACACACTACAGCCCCTTCCCAACATAGGTTCATAGGTTGGTACTAGGCTATCGGCCCTTGGGCCTATGCAAGCCTAGCCATAACAGTTCCCTGGATATTTCTTCCCACAATATTTACTTCTCCAGGCCCCTGTCTAGCAGGGCGACTGACATGATCCCCGGGGTGAATTTCCTAACTCCCATCCAATTATCAAGGTTCCTTTTGAAGAGGGCCAAAGAGGCGCTCTGCTTGATATGTATGGGCAGTCTATTCCAGAGTATGGGGAGTCTCTGGGTCAGGAACCTATCCCTCCAGCATGTTTTGTTCATTGTGATGACAAGGTTTAGATCCCTGGTGCGTGTGGCTCTGAGGGATTGAGATTTCTTTAAGTGGAGCATGTCCAACAGCTCAGGGTTTGACATGTCCTTGTATGTTAAGCAGTGATCACCTCTGAGTAGACGATATGCCACAGAGTATAGCTGGAGTTTTTTTAGATGGTCAATATATGGCATCTGCTTTAGACCTGTGATTCTTTTAGTGAGGTAGTTCTGTGGCCTTTCAAGCTGTTGCAGATGTCTTGTGAGGTACATACCAAATGGGGCATTATACTCTATAATGGCTCTAATGAGGGATGAGTACAGTGGGACAATGACCTCCTTTTTTCTGGATGAAAAGCCCTTAGTGATAAGGTGTGCCACATAAAAGGATTTCCTGACTGTTGTGGCAATGTGGTTATCGAAAGTGAGACCACTGTCCACCTGTGTCCCTAAGTCTCTCATCACACTTTCGATGTTTAGTGTCCTGCCACCTATGTGGTAATTCATGGGTAAATTTTTTTTCCAAAGGGGATAACTATACATTTCTTGGCATTAAGCTTGAGCCCATGGCTCTGGCACCAGGCATCTGTTTCTGTAAGGCCCTTTTGTAGAATATCCACATAATTTGGGGATTCAATAATGGCTCCCAGTTTGCAGTCATCTGCAAATTTTGTTAGCCAGACTCCCTTAGTGTTGGCCTGTATTTCAGAGAAGTAGATGCCAAACAAGAGTGGTCCCAGGACTGAACCCTGAGGTACTCCACTTGTCATTTGTCTGGAGCTGGATTTGGAGTTGGCTACATTTACTGTCTGGGTTCTGTCAGTAAGCCAGTTAGCAAACCATCGAGTGACGTAGGGATTTATGCCCAGCTTAGTAAGTTTATCTATGATTCCAGAGTGGGGGATGGTGTCAAAGGCCTTGGTGAGGTCCAGATAGGCTGTGTGGACTGCCTTACCCTTGTCCACAGCTCTGGAGACTGATTCAAAGAAGTCAATCAGATTCAGGAGACAAGATCGGCCCTTCACAAACCCAAACTGGGTGGGGTCTAGTGTTTGAAGGTTGCCAATGTCTTTGTTTATAAGTTCCATGATAATGCATTCCCATGCCCTTGCAAATCAGGCTTGTCAGACTGATGGGACGGTAGTTCCCGGGATCCAAGGTGGATCCTCCCTTGTGGAGCGGGATAACTGTAGCTGTGCACCACTCAGTGGGCACGAAGCCTGAGGTGAGGCTATGATTAAACATTACACTTAGGTGAGGTGCCAGTTCATTTTGTAGTTCATGAAGTTCACAGCCTGGGATGTCATCTGGTCCCATGGATGCTGTATTCTTAGCTTTGGAGAGTGCGGTTTCTACCTGTGTGGCTGTGATTATTGGAATTTGGCAGTCTTATCGTATTGAGATCGGCCTTTTAGGTGGTGAGAGTGGGGTGAAGTTGGCACTAAATCGATCTGCCAGGATATTGGCAATATCCTTGGAATCAGCATATTTAATGCCATTCTGTTGTAACTCAGAGAAGATCTGAGCATTGCCATTTAGATTCTTGACATAACTATAGAATGCCTTGTGGTTGTCTTTGGAATCTTTGGCAATTGTATTTTTTTAACTAGCTTTTGAGGATATTATGAGGGATCTCAGCTTCTTACTGAGGCTGGTGAGGGAGTTTTTTGCATCCTGGGATTTTCCTCTTTTTTGCAACAGTTTCTTCCTTCTGTTGTATAGTTTGTTTATAGCAGGGGACCACCAGATTGGCTTCCTTTTTTTGGAGAAGAGCATCTTGGTTCTATTTGGGATGGCATGATTCATGCACGAGTGGATGTGCTCGTACAGTGCCTTAGTGTAGGATTCTGCAGTCGAACTTCCAGATCCCATCTGCGTGGGTGTTGTGAAGTTTATCACTTCTAACTTGAGTAGCTTGAAGTTGGCTTTGGAGAAACTTTTTAAGGAGATTTCCTTACTGGGGGGTGGGGGTGGGATGTGGATGTCAAGGGTGATTTGCTTATGGTCAGACCTGACCAATGAGGGGGTGACCACTGGTGTGGAGCATCTATCTCCCATGTTGGTAATGACCAGGTCTAGTATACTGGAGCCCCTGGTGGGACAATGGATTAGTTGATACAGGGCATTGGAATTTATGAATTGGGAAAAGGAGTTGGTACCTGAGTAGTTTTCCCAATTAATGGCAGGGTAGTTGAAATCACCCAGTATTAGGGTGTTTGGTTGTATCTTAATATTTTCCAGTATGTTTAGAAAGGTGTAGTGAGAATCTTGGGGCATGAATGGGGATCTGTAGCAAGCTACAATTTGGATTGCAGTCTTACCTAGTGTTAGTTGAACCTGGAGAATTTCAGACGCATTGTGTTGGGCAACTAGCCTGGATGTGTGAATATCCTTGGTGAATATGGACACTCCTCCACCTTTAGTGTTTTGGTCCTGGTTTTGTGGCCGAAAAGTGTGGTAAGAATTGTAGCCTGGTATTGCAGGTGTGCTCTCTGGAGCCTTGAACCAGGTCTCAGTTACTGCACAGATATCAATGTTCTCCATTTTTAGGAGTGCCTCGAGAGAGTGCATTTTGAGGTTTAGACTTCTAGCATTGAGTAGCATTATCTTCAGATTTTGCCTGCTTCTATTTGTTACGGTGGTGGTTTTATCCTTTGAACCTTGCCTAAAAAAGGCACTATAGGGGTGGCAAGAGCTTTAGCCAGTAACCTGAATCCCAGGAGTGACAGGTGCAGACCATCTCTGGCAAAGCATCATGGTTTGTCGATCATGTCTTCCCAGGCAGACAAATACTAGATCCCCTTTGAATGACACCAGAAGCTTAGCCAATTGTTGAAGTCAATCATTTTGTCCTTATACTGTGGTATCATTCTTGGCGAAGGCAAGATGCTACTCAGGGCTAGGGTCATATCTACCTGGGTCACATGATCCAAGAGCTTTTCCATATCTCTTTTCATGTAGTCCAGGGAGGTACGTCTCAAGTCATTCACTCCAGCATGGACAATGACAGAGTCATATTTGTACTTATTGTGGAGTGACTTGAGTACATGCATTATGTGGCAGATCCTGCCACCCGAAAGGTAGCTGACTGTAATTTTTTCTTTGTTCAGTCTGGTGAGTGGGACATCAGTGTGCCTGACTATAGAGTCACCTATGACTAAAGGGTTGGGTACATTGTCTTGCCTTAGGGGCTGTTGTTGAGTGGCACACTGGTGTTATGAGCTATGTGTCACTTTGTTTGTGACTGGTGTTTGATTGCGTTTCGGCTTCGGAGGTCCTTGTTGCTTGGGCAGGTTAATGTTAAGGGCCTCCACATATGTGGGTTTAGTGTTGCTATGTGTGGGTGTTGATGGTGTGGGTTTTGAAGGGCTATGAGTTGCTTGAGGTGAGATGCAGGTGTTAACCTTCTCCTCTTGACTGTCTAGCACAATCTTGGCTGGAGAGAGCTTTGCTTCCAGTTTGGCTATGTAAGTGCATCTCTCGCAGGTTGTAGTGTTGGGTGGTAGGAGGAGAGGATTGTCTGTGCACATGAGGCAGTTGCCGCATTGCCCCAGTATGCCCAGATTCACCAGGTGGACAGGAGAAATCACTGGAAGCTGACCCTTAGACATGCCTGTTTAGGTGCTTTTATGTAAAGTTTAAGAGCTGTTTTCCCTTACCTTTGCAAGGTACTTTGCAATCAAAGGCTGTTTAGTGCCTATGATTAGTTTCTCCTTATTGACAAGGAGAGCTGAGTGCTTGTATCAGTTTCAGGCTTCCTACTGCTTTACAGCAGGTTCTAGAGCAAGTGCTAGTCAGAGGGGTTTGGGATTTTAGTGCTACTACTGAGAAACCAGCTAGTTTTAAGGGAAAATTTGAAGAGCAGACTTTCTGGCACCTGGAATAGTTTAACTGTAGCCTCGCAGTGCTGCACGATATGAAAAATATGCAAACATATGCGTTTTTAAGCCAGAAAGCTGAAAGGGAAAGAAATCAGCCCAAAAGGCTAATAAAATTACAATTTCAGAGAAGGAAACCACTCCTCTAGCGTTAGATAGGCAGTACAATGCTCACCAGTCCCACTGGTAGGCAGTAGGACTTCCCTCTACCAATGCAAGGTCTGGACAGCTCTGAGCACAGAAAATAAAGTCCTGAGACAAGCAAAGCTTGGGATATGCACTGGCTAGAAAAGGTGGGAAACGAGCAAACAAGGTAGTATTTTTTTTTTTTTGAAACAGGCTAAACAATGCAATAATACAGTAAATAAACACAGAAAAGGCTAACACAGTTGAATGTGTAGTCCTAGACAGTAAATGCAATTAAAACTCTACAAAATTAGCAATTCAAAACTTTAGAAAAAGCCACAAAATGAAAGTTTTTATAGAGATAAAGATTTGTAAAGATACAGAATGCTTTTAACTGCAAACAAATAAAATAAAAGTGCTATATATAAATAGAAACAATAATCTGTATAAATAATAAAAAACAGGATACTTATATATCTCAGCTAACAGTTGTAGTCAACACCTCTTATCCACTCTGCTCAGTGTGTATAGACAGAAACCCTATCAAAGTTAGGGCTTAAATACCAGAACAACAACTTTTTTTTACAAAAACACAAAAGAACCAGCCCCCACTAGCCAGCAGACAATTAACACAATCTAGCCAAAGTAAAGAAAGGCTTCAGCTAAAAAAATAGCCTACAGACAGTAAGCACTAGAGAAAGCCACAAAATGAAAATTTTATACAGATAAAGATTTGTAAAGATACAGAATGCTTTTAACTGCAAACAAATAAAATAAAAGTGCTATATATAAATAGAAACAATAATCTGTATAAATAATAAAAAACAGGATACTTATATATCTCAGCTAACAGTTGTAGTCAACACCTCTTATCCACTCTGCTCAGTGTGTATAGACAGAAACCCTATCAAAGTTAGGGCTTAAATACCAGAACAACAACTTTTTTTTTTACAAAAACACAAAAGAACCACCCCCACTAGCCAGCAGACAATTAACACAATCTAGCCAAAGTAAAGAAAGGCTTCAGCTAAAAAATAGCCTACAGACAGTAAGCACTAGAGAAAGCCACAAAATGAAAGTTTTATACAGATAAAGATTTGTAAAGATACAGAATGCTTTTAACTGCAAACAAATAAAATAAAAGTGCTATATATAAATAGAAACAATAATATGTATAAATAAAAAAAAACAGGATACTTATATATCTCAGCTAACAGTTGTAGTCAACACCTCTTATCCACTCTGCTCAGTGTGTATAGACAGAAACCCTATCAAAGTTAGGGCTTAAATACCAGAAAAACAACTTTTTTTTACAAAAACACAAAAGAACCAGCCCCTTTAGCCAGCAGACAATTAACAAAATCTAGGCAAAGTAAAGAAAGGCTTCAGCTAAAAAATAGCCTACAGACAGTAAGCACTAGAGAAAGCCACAAAATGAAAGTTTTTATACAGATAAAGATTTGTAAAGATACAGAATGCTTTTAACTGCAAACAAATAAAATAAAAGTGCTATATATAAATAGAAACAATAATCTGTATAAATAATAAAAAAAACAGGATACTTATATATCTCAGCTAACAGTTGTAGTCAACACCTCTTATCCACTCTGCTCAGTGTGTATAGACAGAAACCCTATCAAAGTTAGGGCTTAAATACCAGAACAACAACTTTTTTTTTTACAAAAACACAAAAGAACCACCCCCACTAGCCAGCAGACAATTAACACAATCTAGCCAAAGTAAAGAAAGGCTTCAGCTAAAAAAATAGCCTACAGACAGTAAGCACTAGAGAAAGCCACAAAATGAAAGTTTTATACAGATAAAGATTTGTAAAGATACAGAATGCTTTTAACTGCAAACAAATAAAATAAAAGTGCTATATATAAATAGAAACAATAATCTGTATAAATAATAAAAAACAGGATACTTATATATCTCAGCTAACAGTTGTAGTCAACACCTCTTATCCACTCTGCTCAGTGTGTATAGACAGAAACCCTATCAAAGTTAGGGCTTAAATACCAGAACAACAACTTTTTTTTACAAAAACACAAAAGAACCAGCCCCCACTAGCCAGCAGACAATTAACACAATCTAGCCAAAGTAAAGAAAGGCTTCAGCTAAAAAATAGCCTACAGACAGTAAGCACTAGAGAAAGCCACAAAATGAACATTTTATACAGATAAAGATTTGTAAAGATACAGAATGCTTTTAACTGCAAACAAATAAAATAAAAGTGCTATATATAAATAGAAACAATAATCTGTATAAATAATAAAAAACAGGATACTTATATATCTCAGCTAACAGTTGTAGTCAACACCTCTTATCCACTCTGCTCAGTGTGTATAGACAGAAACCCTATCAAAGTTAGGGCTTAAATACCAGAACAACAACTTTTTTTTTTACAAAAACACAAAAGAACCAGCCCCCACTAGCCAGCAGACAATTAACACAATCTAGCCAAAGTAAAGAAAGGCTTCAGCTAAAAAATAGCCTACAGACAGTAAGCACTAGAGAAAGCCACAAAATGAAAGTTTTTATACAGATAAAGATTTGTAAAGATACAGAATGCTTTTAACTGCAAACAAATAAAATAAAAGTGCTATATATAAATAGAAACAATAATCTGTATAAATAATAAAAAACAGGATACTTATATATCTCAGCTAACAGTTGTAGTCAACACCTCTTATCCACTCTGCTCAGTGTGTATAGACAGAAACCCTATCAAAGTTAGGGCTTAAATACCAGAACAACAACTTTTTTTTTTTACAAAAACACAAAAGAACCAGCCCCCACTAGCCAGCAGACAATTAACACAATCTAGCCAAAGTAAAGAAAGGCTTCAGCTAAAAAATAGCCTACAGACAGTAAGCACTAGAGAAAGCCACAAAATGAAAATTTTATACAGATAAAGATTTGTAAAGATACAGAATGCTTTTAACTGCAAACAAATAAAATAAAAGTGCTATATATAAATAGAAACAATAATCTGTATAAATAATAAAAAACAGGATACTTATATATCTCAGCTAACAGTTGTAGTCAACACCTCTTATCCACTCTGCTCAGTGTGTATAGACAGAAACCCTATCAAAGTTAGGGCTTAAATACCAGAACAACAACTTTTTTTTTTACAAACACAAAAGAACCAGCCCCCACTAGCCAGCAGACAATTAACACAATCTAGCCAAAGTAAAGAAAGGCTTCAGCTAAAAAAATAGCCTACAGACAGTAAGCACTAGAGAAAGCCACAAAATGAAAATTTTATACAGATAAAGATTTGTAAAGATACAGAATGCTTTTAACTGCAAACAAATAAAATAAAAGTGCTATATATAAATAGAAACAATAATCTGTATAAATAATAAAAAACAGGATACTTATATATCTCAGCTAACAGTTGTAGTCAACACCTCTTATCCACTCTGCTCAGTGTGTATAGACAGAAACCCTATCAAAGTTAGGGCTTAAATACCAGAACAACAACTTTTTTTTTACAAAAACACAAAAGAACCAGCCCCCACTAGCCAGCAGACAATTAACACAATCTAGCCAAAGTAAAGAAAGGCTTCAGCTAAAAAAATAGCCTACAGACAGTAAGCACTAGAGAAAGCCACAAAATGAAAATTTTATACAGATAAAGATTTGTAAAGATACAGAATGCTTTTAACTGCAAACAAATAAAATAAAAGTGCTATATATAAATAGAAACAATAATCTGTATAAATAATAAAAAACAGGATACTTATATATCTCAGCTAACAGTTGTAGTCAACACCTCTTATCCACTCTGCTCAGTGTGTATAGACAGAAACCCTATCAAAGTTAGGGCTTAAATACCAGAACAACAACTTTTTTTTTTACAAAAACACAAAAGAACCAGCCCCCACTAGCCAGCAGACAATTAACACAATCTAGCCAAAGTAAAGAAAGGCTTCAGCTAAAAAATAGCCTACAGACAGTAAGCACTAGAGAAAGCCACAAAATGAACATATTATACAGATAAAGATTTGTAAAGATACAGAATGCTTTTAACTGCAAACAAATAAAATAAAAGTGCTATATATAAATAGAAACAATAATCTGTATAAATAATAAAAAACAGGATACTTATATATCTCAGCTAACAGTTGTAGTCAACACCTCTTATCCACTCTGCTCAGTGTGTATAGACAGAAACCCTATCAAAGTTAGGGCTTAAATACCAGAACAACAACTTTTTTTTTTACAAAAACACAAAAGAACCAGCCCCCACTAGCCAGCAGACAATTAACACAATCTAGCCAAAGTAAAGAAAGGCTTCAGCTAAAAAAATAGCCTACAGACAGTAAGCACTAGAGAAAGCCACAAAATGAAAGTTTTATACAGATAAAGATTTGTAAAGATACAGAATGCTTTTAACTGCAAACAAATAAAATAAAAGTGCTATATATAAATAGAAACAATAATCTGTATAAATAATAAAAAACAGGATACTTATATATCTCAGCTAACAGTTGTAGTCAACACCTCTTATCCACTCTGCTCAGTGTGTATAGACAGAAACCCTATCAAAGTTAGGGCTTAAATACCAGAACAACAACTTTTTTTTTACAAAAACAAAAGAACCAGCCCCCACTAGCCAGCAGACAATTAACACAATCTAGCCAAAGTAAAGAAAGGCTTCAGCTAAAAAATAGCCTACAGACAGTAAGCACTAGAGAAAGCCACAAAATGAACATTTTATACAGATAAAGATTTGTAAAGATACAGAATGCTTTTAACTGCAAACAAATAAAATAAAAGTGCTATATATAAATAGAAACAACAATCTGTATAAATAATAAAAAACAGGATACTTATATATCTCAGCTAACAGTTGTAGTCAACACCTCTTATCCACTCTGCTCAGTGTGTATAGACAGAAACCCTATCAAAGTTAGGGCTTAAATAAAAGAACAACGACTTTTTTTTTTACAAACACAAAAGAACCAGCCGCCACTAGCCAGCAGACAATTAACACAATCTAGCCAAAGTAAAGAAAGGCTTCAGCTAAAAAAAATAGCCTACAGACAGTAAGCACTAGAGAAAGCCACAAAATGAAAGTTTTTATACAGATAAAGATTTGTAAAGATACAGAATGCTTTTAACTGCAAACAAATAAAATAAAAGTGCTATATATAAATAGAAACAATAATCTGTATAAATAATAAAAAACAGGATACTTATATATCTCAGCTAACAGTTGTAGTCAACACCTCTTATCCACTCTGCTCAGTGTGTATAGACAGAAACCCTATCAAAGTTAGGGCTTAAATACCAGAACAACAACTTTTTTTTTTACAAAAACACAAAAGAACCAGCCCCCACTAGCCAGCAGACAATTAACACAATCTAGCCAAAGTAAAGAAAGGCTTCAGCTAAAAAATAGCCTACAGACAGTAAGCACTAGAGAAAGCCACAAAATGAAAATTTTATACAGATAAAGATTTGTAAAGATACAGAATGCTTTTAACTGCAAACAAATAAAATAAAAGTGCTATATATAAATAGAAACAATAATCTGTATAAATAATAAAAAACAGGATACTTATATATCTCAGCTAACAGTTGTAGTCAACACCTCTTATCCACTCTGCTCAGTGTGTATAGACAGAAACCCTATCAAAGTTAGGGCTTAAATACCAGAACAACAACTTTTTTTTTTTACAAAAACACAAAAGAACCACCCCCACTAGCCAGCAGACAATTAACACAATCTAGCCAAAGTAAAGAAAGGCTTCAGCTAAAAAAATAGCCTACAGACAGTAAGCACTAGAGAAAGCCACAAAATGAAAATTTTATACAGATAAAGATTTGTAAAGATACAGAATGCTTTTAACTGCAAACAAATAAAATAAAAGTGCTATATATAAATAGAAACAATAATCTGTATAAATAATAAAAAACAGGATACTTATATATCTCAGCTAACAGTTGTAGTCAACACCTCTTATCCACTCTGCTCAGTGTGTATAGACAGAAACCCTATCAAAGTTAGGGCTTAAATACCAGAACAACAACTTTTTTTTTTACAAAAACACAAAAGAACCAGCCCCCACTAGCCAGCAGACAATTAACACAATCTAGCCAAAGTAAAGAAAGGCTTCAGCTAAAAAATAGCCTACAGACAGTAAGCACTAGAGAAAGCCACAAAATGAAAATTTTATACAGATAAAGATTTGTAAAGATACAGAATGCTTTTAACTGCAAACAAATAAAATAAAAGTGCTATATATAAATAGAAACAATAATCTGTATAAATAATAAAAAACAGGATACTTATATATCTCAGCTAACAGTTGTAGTCAACACCTCTTATCCACTCTGCTCAGTGTGTATAGACAGAAACCCTATCAAAGTTAGGGCTTAAATACCAGAACAACAACTTTTTTTTTACAAAAACACAAAAGAACCAGCCCCCACTAGCCAGCAGACAATTAACACAATCTAGCCAAAGTAAAGAAAGGCTTCAGCTAAAAAATAGCCTACAGACAGTAAGCACTAGAGAAAGCCACAAAATGAAAGTTTTTATACAGATAAAGATTTGTAAAGATACAGAATGCTTTTAACTGCAAACAAATAAAATAAAAGTGCTATATATAAATAGAAACAATAATCTGTATAAATAATAAAAAACAGGATACTTATATATCTCAGCTAACAGTTGTAGTCAACACCTCTTATCCACTCTGCTCAGTGTGTATAGACAGAAACCCTATCAAAGTTAGGGCTTAAATACCAGAACAACAACTTTTTTTTTTACAAACACAAAAGAACCAGCCGCCACTAGCCAGCAGACAATTAACACAATCTAGCCAAAGTAAAGAAAGGCTTCAGCTAAAAAATAGCCTACAGACAGTAAGCACTAGAGAAAGCCACAAAATGAACATTTTATACACATAAAGATTTGTAAAGATACAGAATGCTTTTAACTGCAAACAAATAAAATAAAAGTTCTATATATAAATAGAAACAATAATCTGTATAAATAATAAAAAACAGGATACTTGTATATCTCAGCTAACAGTTGTAGTCAACACCTCTTATCCACTCTGCTCAGTGTGTATAGACAGAAACCCTATCAAAGTTAGGGCTTAAATACCAAAACAACAACTTTTTTTTTTACAAAAACACAAAAGAACCAGCCCCCACTAGCCAGCAGACAATTAACACAATCTAGCCAAAGTAAAGAAAGGCTTCAGCTAAAAAATAGCCTACAGACAGTAAGCACTAGAGAAAGCCACAAAACGAAAGCTTTTATACAGATAAAGATTTGTAAAGATACAGAATGCTTTTAACTGCAAACAAATAAAATAAAAGTGCTATATATAAATAGAAACAATAATCTGTATAAATAATAAAAAACAGGATACTTATATATCTCAGCTAACAGTTGTAGTCAACACCTCTTATCCACTCTGCTCAGTGTGTATAGACAGAAACCCTATCAAAGTTAGGGCTTAAATACCAGAACAACAACTTTTTTTTTTTACAAAAACACAAAAGAACCAGCACCACTAGCCAGCAGACAATTAACACAATCTAGCCAAAGTAAAGAAAGGCTTCAGCTAAAAAATAGCCTACAGACAGTAAGCACCAGAGAAAGCCACAAAATGAAAAATATTATACAGATAAAGATTTGTAAAGATACAGAATGCTTTTAACTGCAAACAAATAAAATAAAAGTGCTATATATAAATAGAAACAATAATCTGTATAAATAATAAAAAACAGGATACTTATATATCTCAGCTAACAGTTGTAGTCAACACCTCTTATCCACTCTGCTCAGTGTGTATAGACAGAAACCCTATCAAAGTTAGGGCTTAAATACCAGAACAACAACTTTTTTTTTTTACAAAAACACAAAAGAACCACCCCCACTAGCCAGCAGACAATTAACACAATCTAGCCAAAGTAAAGAAAGGCTTCAGCTAAAAAATAGCCTACAGACAGTAAGCACTAGAGAAAGCCACAAAATGAAAGTTTTTATACAGATAAAGATTTGTAAAGATACAGAATGCTTTTAACTGCAAACAAATAAAATAAAAGTGCTATATATAAATAGAAACAATAATCTGTATAAATAATAAAAAACAGGATACTTATATATCTCAGCTAACAGTTGTAGTCAACACCTCTTATCCACTCTGCTCAGTGTGTATAGACAGAAACCCTATCAAAGTTAGGGCTTAAATACCAGAACAACAACTTTTTTTTTACAAAAACACAAAAGAACCAGCCCCCACTAGCCAGCAGACAATTAACACAATCTAGCCAAAGTAAAGAAAGGCTTCAGCTAAAAAATAGCCTACAGACAGTAAGCACTAGAGAAAGCCACAAAATGAAAGTTTTTATACAGATAAAGATTTGTAAAGATACAGAATGCTTTTAACTGCAAACAAATAAAATAAAAGTGCTATATATAAATAGAAACAATAATCTGTATAAATAATAAAAAACAGGATACTTATATATCTCAGCTAACAGTTGTAGTCAACACCTCTTATCCACTCTGCTCAGTGTGTATAGACAGAAACCCTATCAAAGTTAGGGCTTAAATACCAGAACAACAACTTTTTTTTTACAAAAACACAAAAGAACCAGCCCCCACTAGCCAGCAGACAATTAACACAATCTAGCCAAAGTAAAGAAAGGCTTCAGCTAAAAAAATAGCCTACAGACAGTAAGCACTAGAGAAAGCCACAAAATGAAAATTTTATACAGATAAAGATTTGTAAAGATACAGAATGCTTTTAACTGCAAACAAATAAAATAAAAGTGCTATATATAAATAGAAACAATAATCTGTATAAATAATAAAAAAACAGGATACTTATATATCTCAGCTAACAGTTGTAGTCAACACCTCTTATCCACTCTGCTCAGTGTGTATAGACAGAAACCCTATCAAAGTTAGGGCTTAAATACCAGAACAACAACTTTTTTTTTACAAAACACAAAAGAACCAGCCCCCACTAGCCAGCAGACAATTAACACAATCTAGCCAAAGTAAAGAAAGGCTTCAGCTAAAAAATAGCCTACAGACAGTAAGCACTAGAGAAAGCCACAAAATGAAAGTTTTTATACAGATAAAGATTTGTAAAGATACAGAATGCTTTTAACTGCAAACAAATAAAATAAAAGTGCTATATATAAATAGAAACAATAATCTGTATAAATAATAAAAAACAGGATACTTATATATCTCAGCTAACAGTTGTAGTCAACACCTCTTATCCACTCTGCTCAGTGTGTATAGACAGAAACCCTATCAAAGTTAGGGCTTAAATACCAGAACAACAACTTTTTTTTTTTACAAAAACACAAAAGAACCAGCCCCACTAGCCAGCAGACAATTAACACAATCTAGCCAAAGTAAAGAAAGGCTTCAGCTAAAAAATAGCCTACAGACAGTAAGCACTAGAGAAAGCCACAAAATGAAAGTTTTTATACAGATAAAGATTTGTAAAGATACAGAATGCTTTTAACTGCAAACAAATAAAATAAAAGTGCTATATATAAATAGAAACAATAATCTGTATAAATAATAAAAAAACAGGATACTTATATATCTCAACTAACAGTTGTAGTCAACACCTCTTATCCACTCTGCTCAGTGTGTATAGACAGAAACCCTATCAAAGTTAGGGCTTAAATACCAGAACAACAACTTTTTTTTTTACAAAAACACAAAAGAACCAGTCCCCACTGGCCAGCAGACAATTAACACAATCTAGTCAAACAAAAGAAAGGCTTCAGCTAAAAAATAGCCTACAGATAGTAAGCACTAGAGAAAGCCACAAAATGAAAATTTTATACAGATAAAGATTTGTAAAGATACAGAATGCTTTTAACTGCAAACAAATAAAATAATATTGCTATATATAAATAGAAACAATAATCTGTATAAATAATAAAAAAACAGGATACTTATATATCTCAGCTAACAGTTGTAGTCAACACCTCTTATCCACTCTGCTCAGTGTGTATAGACAGAAACCCTATCAAAGTTAGGGCTTAAATACCAGAACAACAACTTTTTTTTTACAAGCACAAAAGAACCAGCCCCCACTAGCCAGCAGACAATTAACACAATCTAGCCAAAGTAAAGAAAGGCTTCAGCTAAAAAATAGCCTACAGACAGTAAGCACTAGAGAAAGCCACAAAATGAAAGTTTTTATACAGATAAAGATTTGTAAAGATACAGAATGCTTTTAACTGCAAACAAATAAAATAAAAGTGCTATATATAAATAGAAACAATAATCTGTATAAATAATAAAAAACAGGATACTTATATATCTCAGCTAACAGTTGTAGTCAACACCTCTTATCCACTCTGCTCAGTGTGTATAGACAGAAACCCTATCAAAGTTAGGGCTTAAATACCAGAACAACAACTTTTTTTTTTACAAAAACACAAAAGAACCAGCCCCCACTAGCCAGCAGACAATTAACACAATCTAGCCAAAGTAAAGAAAGGCTTCAGCTAAAAAATAGCCTACAGACAGTAAGCACTAGAGAAAGCCACAAAATGAAAATTTTATACAGATAAAGATTTGTAAAGATACAGAATGCTTTTAACTGCAAACAAATAAAATAAAAGTGCTATATATAAATAGAAACAATAATCTGTATAAATAATAAAAAACAGGATACTTATATATCTCAGCTAACAGTTGTAGTCAACACCTCTTATCCACTCTGCTCAGTGTGTATAGACAGAAACCCTATCAAAGTTAGGGCTTAAATACCAGAACAACAACTTTTTTTTTTACAAAAACACAAAAGAACCACCCCCACTAGCCAGCAGACAATTAACACAATCTAGCCAAAGTAAAGAAAGGCTTCAGCTAAAAAATAGCCTACAGACAGTAAGCACTAGAGAAAGCCACAAAATGAAAATTTTATACAGATAAAGATTTGTAAAGATACAGAATGCTTTTAACTGCAAACAAATAAAATAAAAGTGCTATATATAAATAGAAACAATAATCTGTATAAATAATAAAAAACAGGATACTTATATATCTCAGCTAACAGTTGTAGTCAACACCTCTTATCCACTCTGCTCAGTGTGTATAGACAGAAACCCTATCAAAGTTAGGGCTTAAATACCAGAACAACAACTTTTTTTTTTACAAAAACACAAAAGAACCAGCCCCCACTAGCCAGCAGACAATTAACACAATCTAGCCAAAGTAAAGAAAGGCTTCAGCTAAAAAAATAGCCTACAGACAGTAAGCACTAGAGAAAGCCACAAAATGAAAGTTTTTATACAGATAAAGATTTGTAAAGATACAGAATGCTTTTAACTGCAAACAAATAAAATAAAAGTGCTATATATAAATAGAAACAATAATCTGTATAAATAATAAAAAAACAGGATACTTATATATCTCAGCTAACAGTTGTAGTCAACACCTCTTATCCACTCTGCTCAGTGTGTATAGACAGAAACCCTATCAAAGTTAGGGCTTAAATACCAGAACAACAACTTTTTTTTTTACAAAAACACAAAAGAACCAGCCCCCACTAGCCAGCAGACAATTAACACAATCTAGCCAAAGTAAAGAAAGGCTTCAGCTAAAAAATAGCCTACAGACAGTAAGCACTAGAGAAAGCCACAAAATGAAAGTTTTTATACAGATAAAGATTTGTAAAGATACAGAATGCTTTTAACTGCAAACAAATAAAATAAAAGTGCTATATATAAATAGAAACAATAATCTGTATAAATAATAAAAAACAGGATACTTATATATCTCAGCTAACAGTTGTAGTCAACACCTCTTATCCACTCTGCTCAGTGTGTATAGACAGAAACCCTATCAAAGTTAGGGCTTAAATACCAGAACAACAACTTTTTTTTTTTACAAAAACACAAAAGAACCAGCCCCCACTAGCCAGCAGACAATTAACACAATCTAGCCAAAGTAAAGAAAGGCTTCAGCTAAAAAATAGCCTACAGACAGTAAGCACTAGAGAAAGCCACAAAATGAAAGTTTTTATACAGATAAAGATTTGTAAAGATACAGAATGCTTTTAACTGCAAACAAATAAAATAAAAGTGCTATATATAAATAGAAACAATAATCTGTATAAATAATAAAAAACAGGATACTTATATATCTCAGCTAACAGTTGTAGTCAACACCTCTTATCCACTCTGCTCAGTGTGTATAGACAGAAACCCTATCAAAGTTAGGGCTTAAATACCAGAACAACAACTTTTTTTTTTACAAAAACACAAAAGAACCAGCCCCCACTAGCCAGCAGACAATTAACACAATCTAGCCAAAGTAAAGAAAGGCTTCAGCTAAAAAATAGCCTACAGACAGTAAGCACTAGAGAAAGCCACAAAATGAAAATTTTATACAGATAAAGATTTGTAAAGATACAGAATGCTTTTAACTGCAAACAAATAAAATAAAAGTGCTATATATAAATAGAAACAATAATCTGTATAAATAATAAAAAACAGGATACTTATATATCTCAGCTAACAGTTGTAGTCAACACCTCTTATCCACTCTGCTCAGTGTGTATAGACAGAAACCCTATCAAAGTTAGGGCTTAAATACCAGAACAACAACTTTTTTTTTTACAAAAACACAAAAGAACCAGCCCCCACTAGCCAGCAGACAATTAACACAATCTAGCCAAAGTAAAGAAAGGCTTCAGCTAAAAAATAGCCTACAGACAGTAAGCACTAGAGAAAGCCACAAAATGAAAATTTTATACAGATAAAGATTTGTAAAGATACAGAATGCTTTTAACTGCAAACAAATAAAATAAAAGTGCTATATATAAATAGAAACAATAATCTGTATAAATAATAAAAAACAGGATACTTATATATCTCAGCTAACAGTTGTAGTCAACACCTCTTATCCACTCTGCTCAGTGTGTATAGACAGAAACCCTATCAAAGTTAGGGCTTAAATACCAGAACAACAACTTTTTTTTTTACAAAAACACAAAAGAACCACCCCCACTAGCCAGCAGACAATTAACACAATCTAGCCAAAGTAAAGAAAGGCTTCAGCTAAAAAATAGCCTACAGACAGTAAGCACTAGAAAAAGCCACAAAATGAAAATTTTATACAGATAAAGATTTGTAAAGATACAGAATGCTTTTAACTGCAAACAAATAAAATAAAAGTGCTATATATAAATAGAAACAATAATCTGTATAAATAATAAAAAACAGGATACTTATATATCTCAGCTAACAGTTGTAGTCAACACCTCTTATCCACTCTGCTCAGTGTGTATAGACAGAAACCCTATCAAAGTTAGGGCTTAAATACCAGAACAACAACATTTTTTTTACAAACACAAAAGAACCAGCCGCCACTAGCCAGCAGACAATTAACACAATCTAGCCAAAGTAAAGAAAGGCTTCAGCTAAAAAATAGCCTACAGACAGTAAGCACTAGAGAAAGCCACAAAATGAACATTTTATACAGATAAAGATTTGTAAAGATACAGAATGCTTTTAACTGCAAACAAATAAAATAAAAGTGCTATATATAAATAGAAACAATAATCTGTATAAATAATAAAAAACAGGATACTTATATATCTCAGCTAACAGTTGTAGTCAACACCTCTTATCCACTCTGCTCAGTGTGTATAGACAGAAACCCTATCAAAGTTAGGGCTTAAATACCAGAACAACAACTTTTTTTTTTACAAAAACACAAAAGAACCAGCCCCCACTAGCCAGCAGACAATTAACACAATCTAGCCAAAGTAAAGAAAGGCTTCAGCTAAAAAATAGCCTACAGACAGTAAGCACTAGAGAAAGCCACAAAATGAACATATTATACAGATAAAGATTTGTAAAGATACAGAATGCTTTTAACTGCAAACAAATAAAATAAAAGTGCTATATATAAATAGAAACAATAATCTGTATAAATAATAAAAAACAGGATACTTATATATCTCAGCTAACAGTTGTAGTCAACACCTCTTATCCACTCTGCTCAGTGTGTATAGACAGAAACCCTATCAAAGTTAGGGCTTAAATACCAGAACAACAACTTTTTTTTTTACAAAAACACAAAAGAACCAGCCCCCACTAGCCAGCAGACAATTAACACAATCTAGCCAAAGTAAAGAAAGGCTTCAGCTAAAAAATAGCCTACAGACAGTAAGCACTAGAGAAAGCCACAAAATGAAAGTTTTTATACAGATAAAGATTTGTAAAGATACAGAATGCTTTTAACTGCAAACAAATAAAATAAAAGTGCTATATATAAATAGAAACAATAATCTGTATAAATAATAAAAAACAGGATACTTATATATCTCAGCTAACAGTTGTAGTCAACACCTCTTATCCACTCTGCTCAGTGTGTATAGACAGAAACCCTATCAAAGTTAGGGCTTAAATACCAGAACAACA
This sequence comes from Protopterus annectens, assembly GCF_019279795.1. Lineage (NCBI taxonomy): Eukaryota > Metazoa > Chordata > Ceratodontiformes > Protopteridae > Protopterus > Protopterus annectens. The sequence goes on from NC_056725.1 coordinate 1,408,782,852, forward strand.
ACTTTTTTTTTACAAAAACAAAAGAACCAGCCGCACGAGCCAGCAGCCCATCCACACAATCTAGCCAAAGTAAAGAAAGGCTTCAGCTAAAAAATAACCTACAGACAGTAAGCACTAGAGAAAGCCACAAAATGAAAGTTTTATACAGATAAAGATTTGTAAAGATACAGAATGCTTTTAACTGCAAACAAATAAAATAAAAGTGCTATATATAAATAGAAACAATAATCTGTATAAATAATAAAAAACAGGATACTTATATATCTCAGCTAACAGTTGTAGTCAACACCTCTTATCCACTCTGCTCAGTGTGTATAGACAGAAACCCTATCAAAGTTAGGGCTTAAATACCAGAACAACAACTTTTTTTTTTACAAAAACACAAAAGAACCACCCCCACTAGCCAGCAGACAATTAACACAATCTAGCCAAAGTAAAGAAAGGCTTCAGCTAAAAAATAGCCTACAGACAGTAAGCACTAGAGAAAGCCACAAAATGAAAGTTTTTATACAGATAAAGATTTGTAAAGATACAGAATGCTTTTAACTGCAAACAAATAAAATAAAAGTGCTATATATAAATAGAAACAATAATCTGTATAAATAATAAAAAAAAGGATACTTATATATCTCAGCTAACAGTTGTAGTCAACACCTCTTATCCACTCTGCTCAGTGTGTATAGACAGAAACCCTATCAAAGTTAGGGCTTAAATACCAGAACAACAACTTTTTTTTTTACAAACACAAAAGAACCAGCCCCACTAGCCAGCAGACAATTAACACAATCTAGCCAAAGTAAAGAAAGGCTTCAGCTAAAAAATAGCCTACAGACAGTAAGCACTAGAGAAAGCCACAAAATGAAAGTTTTTATACAGATAAAGATTTGTAAAGATACAGAATGCTTTTAACTGCAAACAAATAAAATAAAAGTGCTATATATAAATAGAAACAATAACCTGTATAAATAATAAAAAAAACAGAATACTTATACATCTCAGCTAACAGTTGTAGTCAACGCCTCTTATCCACTCTGCTCAGTGTGTATAGACAGAAACCCTATCAAAGATAGGGCTTAAATACAAGAACAACAACTATTTTTTTTTTACAAAAACATAAAAGAACCAGCCCCCAATAGCCAACAGACAATTAACACAATCTAGTTAAAATAAAGAAAGGCTTCAGCTAAAAAAATAGCCTACAAACATTAAGCACTAGAGAAAGCCACAAAATGAAAGCTTTTATACAGATAAAGATTTGTAAAGATACAGAATGCTTTTAACTGCAAACAAATAAAATAAAAGTGCTATATATAAATAGAAACAATAATCTGTATAAATAATAAAAAACAGGATACTTATATATCTCAGTGAACAGTTGTAGTCAACACCTCTTATCCACTCTGCTCAGTGTGTATAGACAGAAACCCTATCAAAGTTAGGGCTTAAATACCAGAACAACAACTTTTTTTTTTACAAAAACACAAAAGAACCAGCCCCCACTAGCCAGCAGACAATTAACACAATCTAGCCAAAGTAAAGAAAGGCTTCAGCTAAAAAATAGCCTACAGACAGTAAGCACTAGAGAAAGCCACAAAATGAAAGTTTTTATACAGATAAAGATTTGTAAAGATACAGAATGCTTTTAACTGCAAACAAATAAAATAAAAGTGCTATATATAAATAGAAACAATAATCTGTATAAATAATAAAAAACAGGATACTTATATATCTCAGCTAACAGTTGTAGTCAACACCTCTTATCCACTCTGCTCAGTGTGTATAGACAGAAACCCTATCAAAGTTAGGGCTTAAATACCAGAACAACAACTTTTTTTTTTACAAAAACACAAAAGAACCAGCCCCACTAGCCAGCAGACAATTAACACAATCTAGCCAAAGTAAAGAAAGGCTTCAGCTAAAAAAATAGCCTACAGACAGTAAGCACTAGAGAAAGCCACAAAATGAAAATTTTATACAGATAAAGATTTGTAAAGATACAGAATGCTTTTAACTGCAAACAAATAAAATAAAAGTGCTATATATAAATAGAAACAATAATCTGTATAAATAATAAAAAACAGGATACTTATATATCTCAGCTAACAGTTGTAGTCAACACCTCTTATCCACTCTGCTCAGTGTGTATAGACAGAAACCCTATCAAAGTTAGGGCTTAAATACCAGAACAACAACTTTTTTTTTTACAAAAACACAAAAGAACCAGCCCCCACTAGCCAGCAGACAATTAACACAATCTAGCCAAAGTAAAGAAAGGCTTCAGCTAAAAAATAGCCTACAGACAGTAAGCACTAGAGAAAGCCACAAAATGAAAATTTTATACAGATAAAGATTTGTAAAGATACAGAATGCTTTTAACTGCAAACAAATAAAATAAAAGTGCTATATATAAATAGAAACAATAATCTGTATAAATAATAAAAAACAGGATACTTATATATCTCAGCTAACAGTTGTAGTCAACACCTCTTATCCACTCTGCTCAGTGTGTATAGACAGAAACCCTATCAAAGTTAGGGCTTAAATACCAGAACAACAACTTTTTTTTTACGTAAACACAAAAGAACCAGCCCCCACTAGCCAGCAGACAATTAACACAATCTAGCCAAAGTAAAGAAAGGCTTCAGCTAAAAAATAGCCTACAGACAGTAAGCACTAGAGAAAGCCACAAAATGAAAATTTTATACAGATAAAGATTTGTAAAGATACAGAATGCTTTTAACTGCAAACAAATAAAATAAAAGTGCTATATATAAATAGAAACAATAATCTGTATAAATAATAAAAAACAGGATACTTATATATCTCAGCTAACAGTTGTAGTCAACACCTCTTATCCACTCTGCTCAGTGTGTATAGACAGAAACCCTATCAAAGTTAGGGCTTAAATACCAGAACAACAACTTTTTTTTTTACAAAAACACAAAAGAACCAGCCCCCACTAGCCAGCAGACAATTAACACAATCTAGCCAAAGTAAAGAAAGGCTTCAGCTAAAAAATAGCCTACAGACAGTAAGCACTAGAGAAAGCCACAAAATGAAATGTTTTATACAGATAAAGATTTGTAAAGATACAGAATGCTTTTAACTGCAAACAAATAAAATAAAAGTGCTATATATAAATAGAAACAATAATCTGTATAAATAATAAAAAACAGGATACTTATATATCTCAGCTAACAGTTGTAGTCAACACCTCTTATCCACTCTGCTCAGTGTGTATAGACAGAAACCCTATCAAAGTTAGGGCTTAAATACAAGAACAACAACTTTTTTTTTTACAAAAACACAAAAGAACCAGCCCCAATAGCCAACAGACAATTAACACAATCTAGCCAAAGTAAAGAAAGGCTTCAGCTAAAAAATAGCCTACAGACAGTAAGAACTAGAGAAAGCCACAAAATGAACATTTTATACAGATAAAGATTTGTAAAGATACAGAATGCTTTTAACTGCAAACAAATAAAATAAAAGTGCTATATATAAATAGAAACAATAATCTGTATAAATAATAAAAAACAGGATACTTATATATCTCAGCTAACAGTTGTAGTCAACACCTCTTATCCACTCTGCTCAGTGTGTATAGACAGAAACCCTATCAAAGTTAGGGCTTAAATACCAGAACAACAACTTTTTTTTTTACAAAAACACAAAAGAACCAGCCCCCACTAGCCAGCAGACAATTAACACAATCTAGCCAAAGTAAAGAAAGGCTTCAGCTAAAAAATAGCCTACAGACAGTAAGCACTAGAGAAAGCCACAAAATGAAAGTTTTTATACAGATAAAGATTTGTAAAGATACAGAATGCTTTTAACTGCAAACAAATAAAATAAAAGTGCTATATATAAATAGAAACAATAATCTGTATAAATAATAAAAAAACAGGATACTTATATATCTCAGCTAACAGTTGTAGTCAACACCTCTTATCCACTCTGCTCAGTGTGTATAGACAGAAACCCTATCAAAGTTAGGGCTTAAATACCAGAACAACAACTTTTTTTTTTACAAACACAAAAGAACCAGCCCCCACTAGCCAGCAGACAATTAACACAATCTAGCCAAAGTAAAGAAAGGCTTCAGCTAAAAAAATAGCCTACAGACAGTAAGCACTAGAGAAAGCCACAAAATGAAAGTTATTATACAGATAAAGATTTGTAAAGATACAGAATGCTTTTAACTGCAAACAAATAAAATAAAAGTGCTATATATAAATAGAAACAATAATCTGTATAAATAATAACAAAACAGGATACTTATATATCTCAGCTAACAGTTGTAGTCAACACCTCTTATCCACTCTGCTCAGTGTGTATAGACAGAAACCCTATCAAAGTTAGGCCTTAAATACCAGAACAACAACTTTTTTTTTACAAAAACACAAAAGAACCAGCCCCCACTAGCCAGCAGACAATTAACAAAATCTAGCCAAAGTAAAGAAAGGCTTCAGCTAAAAAAATAGCATACAGACAGTAAGCACTAGAGAAAGCCACAAAACGAAAGTTTATATACAGATAAAGATTTGTAAAGATACAGAATGCTTTTAACTGCAAACAAATAAAATAAAAGTGCTATATATATAAATAGAAACAACAATCTGTATAAATAATAAAAAACAGGATACTTATATATCTCAGCTAACAGTTGTAGTCAACACCTCTTATCCACTCTGCTCAGTGTGTATAGACAGAAACCCTATCAAAGTTAGGGCTTAAATACCAGAACAACAACTTTTTTTTTACAAACACAAAAGAACCAGCCGCCACTAGCCAGCAGACAATTAACACAATCTAGCCAAAGTAAAGAAAGGCTTCAGCTAAAAAAATAGCCTACAGACAGTAAGCACTAGAGAAAGCCACAAAATGAAAATTTTATACAGATAAAGATTTGTAAAGATACAGAATGCTTTTAACTGCAAACAAATAAAATAAAAGTGCTATATATAAATAGAAACAATAATCTGTATAAATAATAAAAAACAGGATACTTATATATCTCAGCTAACAGTTGTAGTCAACACCTCTTATCCACTCTGCTCAGTGTGTATAGACAGAAACCCTATCAAAGTTAGGGCTTAAATACCAGAACAACAACTTTTTTTTTACAAAAACACAAAAGAACCAGCCCCCACTAGCCAGCAGACAATTAACACAATCTAGCCAAAGTAAAGAAAGGCTTCAGCTAAAAAATAGCCTACAGACAGTAAGCACTAGAGAAAGCCACAAAATGAAAATTTTATACAGATAAAGATTTGTAAAGATACAGAATGCTTTTAACTGCAAACAAATAAAATAAAAGTGCTATATATAAATAGAAACAATAATCTGTATAAATAATAAAAAACAGGATACTTATATATCTCAGCTAACAGTTGTAGTCAACACCTCTTATCCACTCTGCTCAGTGTGTATAGACAGAAACCCTATCAAAGTTAGGGCTTAAATACCAGAACAACAACTTTTTTTTTTACAAAAACACAAAAGAACCAGCCCCCACTAGCCAGCAGACAATTAACACAATCTAGCCAAAGTAAAGAAAGGCTTCAGCTAAAAAATAGCCTACAGACAGTAAGCACTAGAGAAAGCCACAAAATGAAAGTTTTATACAGATAAAGATTTGTAAAGATACAGAATGCTTTTAACTGCAAACAAATAAAATAAAAGTGCTATATATAAATAGAAACAATAATCTGTATAAATAATAAAAAACAGGATACTTATATATCTCAGCTAACAGTTGTAGTCAACACCTCTTATCCACTCTGCTCAGTGTGTATAGACAGAAACCCTATCAAAGTTAGGGCTTAAATACCAGAACAACAACTTTTTTTTACAAAAACACAAAAGAACCAGCCCCACTAGCCACCAGACAATTAACACAATCTAGCCAAAGTAAAGAAAGGCTTCAGCTAAAAAATAGCCTACAGACAGTAAGCACTAGAGAAAGCCACAAAATGAAAGTTTTTATACAGATAAAGATTTGTAAAGATACAGAATGCTTTTAACTGCAAACAAATAAAATAAAAGTGCTATATATAAATAGAAACAATAATCTGTATAAATAATAAAAAACAGGATACTTATATATCTCAGCTAACAGTTGTAGTCAACACCTCTTATCCACTCTGCTCAGTGTGTATAGACAGAAACCCTATCAAAGTTAGGGCTTAAATACCAGAACAACAACTTTTTTTTTACAAAAACACAAAAGAACCAGCCCCACTAGCCAGCAGACAATTAACACAATCTAGCCAAAGTAAAGAAAGGCTTCAGCTAAAAAAATAGCCTACAGACAGTAAGCACTAGAGAAAGCCACAAAATGAAAATTTTATACAGATAAAGATTTGTAAAGATACAGAATGCTTTTAACTGCAAACAAATAAAATAAAAGTGCTATATATAAATAGAAACAATAATCTGTATAAATAATAAAAAACAGGATACTTATATATCTCAGCTAACAGTTGTAGTCAACACCTCTTATCCACTCTGCTCAGTGTGTATAGACAGAAACCCTATCAAAGTTAGGGCTTAAATACCAGAACAACAACTTTTTTTTTACAAAAACACAAAAGAACCAGCCCCACTAGCCAGCAGACAATTAACACAATCTAGCCAAAGTAAAGAAAGGCTTCAGCTAAAAAAATAGCCTACAGACAGTAAGCACTAGAGAAAGCCACAAAATGAAAATTTTATACAGATAAAGATTTGTAAAGATACAGAATGCTTTTAACTGCAAACAAATAAAATAAAAGTGCTATATATAAATAGAAACAATAATCTGTATAAATAATAAAAAACAGGATACTTATATATCTCAGCTAACAGTTGTAGTCAACACCTCTTATCCACTCTGCTCAGTGTGTATAGACAGAAACCCTATCAAAGTTAGGGCTTAAATACCAGAACAACAACTTTTTTTTTTACAAAAACACAAAAGAACCAGCCCCCACTAGCCAGCAGACAATTAACACAATCTAGCCAAAGTAAAGAAAGGCTTCAGCTAAAAAATAGCCTACAGACAGTAAGCACTAGAGAAAGCCACAAAATGAAATTTTTATACAGATAAAGATTTGTAAAGATACAGAATGCTTTTAACTGCAAACAAATAAAATAAAAGTGCTATATATAAATAGAAACAATAATCTGTATAAATAATAAAAAACAGGATACTTATATATCTCAGCTAACAGTTGTAGTCAACACCTCTTATCCACTCTGCTCAGTGTGTATAGACAGAAACCCTATCAAAGTTAGGGCTTAAATACCAGAACAACACCTTTTATTTAAAAACACAAAAGAACCAACCCCCACTAGCCATCAGACAATTAACACAATCTAGCCAAAGTAAAGAAAGGCTTCAGCTAAAAAATAGCCTACAGACAGTAAGCACTAGAGAAAGCCACAAAATGAAAGTTTTTATACAGATAAAGATTTGTAAAGATACAGAATGCTTTTAACTGCAAACAAATAAAATAAAAGTGCTATATATAAATAGAAACAATAATCTGTATAAATAATAAAAAACAGGATACTTATATATCTCAGCTAACAGTTGTAGTCAACACCTCTTATCCACTCTGCTCAGTGTGTATAGACAGAAACCCTATCAAAGTTAGGGCTTAAATACCAGAACAACAACTTTTTTTTTACAAAACACAAAAGAACCAGCCCCACTAGCCAGCAGACAATTAACACAATCTAGCCAAAGTAAAGAAAGGCTTCAGCTAAAAAATAGCCTACAGACAGTAAGCACTAGAGAAAGCCACAAAATGAAAATTTTATACAGATAAAGATTTGTAAAGATACAGAATGCTTTTAACTGCAAACAAATAAAATAAAAGTGCTATATATAAATAGAAACAATAATCTGTATAAATAATAAAAAACAGGATACTTATATATCTCAGCTAACAGTTGTAGTCAACACCTCTTATCCACTCTGCTCAGTGTGTATAGACAGAAACCCTATCAAAGTTAGGGCTTAAATACCAGAACAACAACTTTTTTTTTTACAAAAACACAAAAGAACCAGCCCCCACTAGCCAGCAGACAATTAACACAATCTAGCCAAAGTAAAGAAAGGCTTCAGCTAAAAAATAGCCTACAGACAGTAAGCACTAGAGAAAGCCACAAAATGAAAATTTTATACAGATAAAGATTTGTAAAGATACAGAATGCTTTTAACTGCAAACAAATAAAATAAAAGTGCTATATATAAATAGAAACAATAATCTGTATAAATAATAAAAAACAGGATACTTATATATCTCAGCTAACAGTTGTAGTCAACACCTCTTATCCACTCTGCTCAGTGTGTATAGACAGAAACCCTATCAAAGTTAGGGCTTAAATACCAGAACAACAACTTTTTTTTTACAAAAACACAAAAGAACCAGCCCCACTAGCCAGCAGACAATTAACACAATCTAGCCAAAGTAAAGAAAGGCTTCAGCTAAAAAAATAGCCTACAGACAGTAAGCACTAGAGAAAGCCACAAAATGAAAGTTTTATACAGATAAAGATTTGTAAAGATACAGAATGCTTTTAACTGCAAACAAATAAAATAAAAGTGCTATATATAAATAGAAACAATAATCTGTATAAATAATAAAAAACAGGATACTTATATATCTCAGCTAACAGTTGTAGTCAACACCTCTTATCCACTCTGCTCAGTGTGTATAGACAGAAACCCTATCAAAGTTAGGGCTTAAATACCAGAACAACAACTTTTTTTTACAAAAACACAAAAGAACCAGCCCCCACTAGCCAGCAGACAATTAACACAATCTAGCCAAAGTAAAGAAAGGCTTCAGCTAAAAAATAGCCTACAGACAGTAAGCACTAGAGAAAGCCACAAAATGAAAATTTTATACAGATAAAGATTTGTAAAGATACAGAATGCTTTTAACTGCAAACAAATAAAATAAAAGTGCTATATATAAATAGAAACAATAATCTGTATAAATAATAAAAAACAGGATACTTATATATCTCAGCTAACAGTTGTAGTCAACACCTCTTATCCACTCTGCTCAGTGTGTATAGACAGAAACCCTATCAAAGTTAGGGCTTAAATACCAGAACAACAACTTTTTTTTTACAAAAACACAAAAGAACCAGCCCCCACTAGCCAGCAGACAATTAACACAATCTAGCCAAAGTAAAGAAAGGCTTCAGCTAAAAAAATAGCCTACAGACAGTAAGCACTAGAGAAAGCCACAAAATGAAAGTTTTTATACAGATAAAGATTTGTAAAGATACAGAATGCTTTTAACTGCAAACAAATAAAATAAAAGTGCTATATATAAATAGAAACAATAATCTGTATAAATAATAAAAAACAGGATACTTATATATCTCAGCTAACAGTTGTAGTCAACACCTCTTATCCACTCTGCTCAGTGTGTATAGACAGAAACCCTATCAAAGTTAGGGCTTAAATACCAGAACAACAACTTTTTTTTTTACAAAAACACAAAAGAACCACCCCCACTAGCCAGCAGACAATTAACACAATCTAGCCAAAGTAAAGAAAGGCTTCAGCTAAAAAAATAGCCTACAGACAGTAAGCACTAGAGAAAGCCACAAAATGAAAATTTTATACAGATAAAGATTTGTAAAGATACAGAATGCTTTTAACTGCAAACAAATAAAATAAAAGTGCTATATATAAATAGAAACAATAATCTGTATAAATAATAAAAAAACAGGATACTTATATATCTCAGCTAACAGTTGTAGTCAACACCTCTTATCCACTCTGCTCAGTGTGTATAGACAGAAACCCTATCAAAGTTAGGGCTTAAATACCAGAACAACAACTTTTTTTTACAAAAACACAAAAGAACCAGCCCCCACTAGCCAGCAGACAATTAACACAATCTAGCCAAAGTAAAGAAAGGCTTCAGCTAAAAAATAGCCTACAGACAGTAAGCACTAGAGAAAGCCACAAAATGAAAATTTTATACAGATAAAGATTTGTAAAGATACAGAATGCTTTTAACTGCAAACAAATAAAATAAAAGTGCTATATATAAATAGAAACAATAATCTGTATAAATAATAAAAAACAGGATACTTATATATCTCAGCTAACAGTTGTAGTCAACACCTCTTATCCACTCTGCTCAGTGTGTATAGACAGAAACCCTATCAAAGTTAGGGCTTAAATACCAGAACAACAACTTTTTTTTTTACAAAAACACAAAAGAACCAGCCCCCACTAGCCAGCAGACAATTAACACAATCTAGCCAAAGTAAAGAAAGGCTTCAGCTAAAAAAATAGCCTACAGACAGTAAGCACTAGAGAAAGCCACAAAATGAAAATTTTATACAGATAAAGATTTGTAAAGATACAGAATGCTTTTAACTGCAAACAAATAAAATAAAAGTGCTATATATAAATAGAAACAATAATCTGTATAAATAATAAAAAACAGGATACTTATATATCTCAGCTAACAGTTGTAGTCAACACCTCTTATCCACTCTGCTCAGTGTGTATAGACAGAAACCCTATCAAAGTTAGGGCTTAAATACCAGAACAACAACTTTTTTTTTACAAAACACAAAAGAACCAGCCCCACTAGCCAGCAGACAATTAACACAATCTAGCCAAAGTAAAGAAAGGCTTCAGCTAAAAAAATAGCCTACAGACAGTAAGCACTAGAGAAAGCCACAAAATGAAAATTTTATACAGATAAAGATTTGTAAAGATACAGAATGCTTTTAACTGCAAACAAATAAAATAAAAGTGCTATATATAAATAGAAACAATAATCTGTATAAATAATAAAAAACAGGATACTTATATATCTCAGCTAACAGTTGTAGTCAACACCTCTTATCCACTCTGCTCAGTGTGTATAGACAGAAACCCTATCAAAGTTAGGGCTTAAATACCAGAACAACAACTTTTTTTTTACAAAAACACAAAAGAACCACCCCCACTAGCCAGCAGACAATTAACACAATCTAGCCAAAGTAAAGAAAGGCTTCAGCTAAAAAATAGCCTACAGACAGTAAGCACTAGAGAAAGCCACAAAATGAAAGTTTTTATACAGATAAAGATTTGTAAAGATACAGAATGCTTTTAACTGCAAACAAATAAAATAAAAGTGCTATATATAAATAGAAACAATAATCTGTATAAATAATAAAAAACAGGATACTTATATATCTCAGCTAACAGTTGTAGTCAACACCTCTTATCCACTCTGCTCAGTGTGTATAGACAGAAACCCTATCAAAGTTAGGGCTTAAATACCAGAACAACAACTTTTTTTTTTACAAAAACACAAAAGAACCAGCCCCAACTAGCCAGCAGACAATTAAAACAATCTAGCCAAATTAAAGAAAGGCTTCAGCTAAAAAATAGCCTACAGACAGTAAGCACTAGAGAAAGCCACAAAATGAAAATTTTATACAGATAAAGATTTGTAAAGATACAGAATGCTTTTAACTGCAAACAAATAAAATAAAAGTGCTATATATAAATAGAAACAATAATCTGTATAAATAATAAAAAACAGGATACTTATATATCTCAGCTAACAGTTGTAGTCAACACCTCTTATCCACTCTGCTCAGTGTGTATAGACAGAAACCCTATCAAAGTTAGGGCTTAAATACCAGAACAACAACTTTTTTTTTACAAAAACACAAAAGAACCAGCCCCCACTAGCCAGCAGACAATTAACACAATCTAGCCAAAGTAAAGAAAGGCTTCAGCTAAAAAATAGCCTACAGACAGTAAGCACTAGAGAAAGCCACAAAATGAAAGTTTTTATACAGATAAAGATTTGTAAAGATACAGAATGCTTTTAACTGCAAACAAATAAAATAAAAGTGCTATATATAAATAGAAACAATAATCTGTATAAATAATAAAAAAACAGGATACTTATATATCTCAGCTAACAGTTGTAGTCAACACCTCTTATCCACTCTGCTCAGTGTGTATAGACAGAAACCCTATCAAAGTTAGGGCTTAAATACCAGAACAACAACTTTTTTTTTACAAAAACACAAAAGAACCAGCCCCCACTAGCCAGCAGACAATTAACACAATCTAGCCAAAGTAAAGAAAGGCTTCAGCTAAAAAATAGCCTACAGACAGTAAGCACTAGAGAAAGCCACAAAATGAAAGTTTTTATACAGATAAAGATTTGTAAAGATACAGAATGCTTTTAACTGCAAACAAATAAAATAAAAGTGCTATATATAAATAGAAACAATAATCTGTATAAATAATAAAAAACAGGATACTTATATATCTCAGCTAACAGTTGTAGTCAACACCTCTTATCCACTCTGCTCAGTGTGTATAGACAGAAACCCTATCAAAGTTAGGGCTTAAATACCAGAACAACAACTTTTTTTTACAAAAACACAAAAGAACCAGCCCCACTAGCCAGCAGACAATTAACACAATCTAGCCAAAGTAAAGAAAGGCTTCAGCTAAAAAAATAGCCTACAGACAGTAAGCACTAGAGAAAGCCACAAAATGAAAGTTTTCATACAGATAAAGATTTGTAAAGATACAGAATGCTTTTAACTGCAAACAAATAAAATAAAAGTGCTATATATAAATAGAAACAATAATCTGTATAAATAATAAAAAACAGGATACTTATATATCTCAGCTAACAGTTGTAGTCAACACCTCTTATCCACTCTGCTCAGTGTGTATACACAGAAACCCTATCAAAGTTAGGGCTTAAATACCAGAACAACACCTTTTATTTAAAAACACAAAAGAACCAGCCCGCACTAGCCAGCAGACAATTAACACAATCTAGTCAAAGTAAAGAAAGGCTTCAGCTAAAAAATAGCCTACAGACAGTAAGCACTAGAGAAAGCCACAAAATGAAAGTTTTTATACAGATAAAGATTTGTAAAGATACAGAATGCTTTTAACTGCAAACAAATAAAATAAAAGTGCTATATATAAATAGAAACAATAATCTGTATAAATAATAAAAAACAGGATACTTATATATCTCAGCTAACAGTTGTAGTCAACACCTCTTATCCACTCTGCTCAGTGTGTATAGACAGAAACCCTATCAAAGTTAGGGCTTAAATACCAGAACAACAACTTTTTTTTTTACAAACACAAAAGAACCAGCCCCACTAGCCAGCAGACAATTAACACAATCTAGCCAAAGTAAAGAAAGGCTTCAGCTAAAAAATAGCCTAAAGACAGTAAGCACTAGAGAAAGCCACAAAATGAAAGTTTTTAGACAGATAAAGATTTGTAAAGATACAGAATGCTTTTAACTGCAAACAAATAAAATAAAAGTGCTATATATAAATAGAAACAATAATCTGTATAAATAATAAAAAACAGGATACTTATATATCTCAGCTAACAGTTGTAGTCAACACCTCTTATCCACTCTGCTCAGTGTGTATAGACAGAAACCCTATCAAAGTTAGGGCTTAAATACCAGAACAACAACTTTTTTTTACAAAAACACAAAAGAACCAGCCCCCACTAGCCAGCAGACAATTAACACAATCTAGCCAAAGTAAAGAAAGGCTTCAGCTAAAAAAATAGCCTACAGACAGTAAGCACTAGAGAAAGCCACAAAATGAAAGTTTTTATACAGATAAAGATTTGTAAAGATACAGAATGCTTTTAACTGCAAACAAATAAAATAAAAGTGCTATATATAAATAGAAACAATAATCTGTATAAATAATAAAAAAAGGATACTTATATATCTCAGCTAACAGTTGTAGTCAACACCTCTTATCCACTCTGCTCAGTGTGTATAGACAGAAACCCTATCAAAGTTAGGGCTTAAATACCAGAACAACAACTTTTTTTTTTACAAAAACACAAAAGAACCAGCCCCACTAGCCAGCAGACAATTAACACAATCTAGCCAAAGTAAAGAAAGGCTTCAGCTAAAAAATAGCCTACAGACAGTAAGCACTAGAGAAAGCCACAAAATGAAAATTTTATACAGATAAAGATTTGTAAAGATACAGAATGCTTTTAACTGCAAACAAATAAAATAAAAGTGCTATATATAAATAGAAACAATAATCTGTATAAATAATAAAAAACAGGATACTTATATATCTCAGCTAACAGTTGTAGTCAACACCTCTTATCCACTCTGCTCAGTGTGTATAGACAGAAACCCTATCAAAGTTAGGGCTTAAATACCAGAACAACAACTTTTTTTTTTTACAAAAACACAAAAGAACCAGCCCCCCACTAGCCAGCAGACAATTAACACAATCTAGCCAAAGTAAAGAAAGGCTTCAGCTAAAAAATAGCCTACAGACAGTAAGCACTAGAGAAAGCCACAAAATGAAAATTTTATACAGATAAAGATTTGTAAAGATACAGAATGCTTTTAACTGCAAACAAATAAAATAAAAGTGCTATATATAAATAGAAACAATAATCTGTATAAATAATAAAAAACAGGATACTTATATATCTCAGCTAACAGTTGTAGTCAACACCTCTTATCCACTCTGCTCAGTGTGTATAGACAGAAACCCTATCAAAGTTAGGGCTTAAATACCAGAACAACAACTTTTTTTTTACAAAAACACAAAAGAACCAGCCCCCACTAGCCAGCAGACAATTAACACAATCTAGCCAAAGTAAAGAAAGGCTTCAGCTAAAAAAATAGCCTACAGACAGTAAGCACTAGAGAAAGCCACAAAATGAAAATTTTATACAGATAAAGATTTGTAAAGATACAGAATGCTTTTAACTGCAAACAAATAAAATAAAAGTGCTATATATAAATAGAAACAATAATCTGTATAAATAATAAAAAACAGGATACTTATATATCTCAGCTAACAGTTGTAGTCAACACCTCTTATCCACTCTGCTCAGTGTGTATAGACAGAAACCCTATCAAAGTTAGGGCTTAAATACCAGAACAACAACTTTTTTTTTTACAAAAACACAAAAGAACCACCCCCACTAGCCAGCAGACAATTAACACAATCTAGCCAAAGTAAAGAAAGGCTTCAGCTAAAAAATAGCCTACAGACAGTAAGCACTAGAGAAAGCCACAAAATGAAATTTTTATACAGGTAAAGATTTGTAAAGATACAGAATGCTTTTGACTTCAAACAAATAAAACCAAAAGTGCTATATATAAATAGAAACAATAATCTGTATAAATAATAAAAAACAGGATACTTATATATCTCAGCTAACAGTTGTAGTCAACACCTCTTATCCACTCTGCTCAGTGTGTATAGACAGAAACCCTATCAAAGTTAGGGCTTAAATACCAGAACAACAACTTTTTTTTTACAAACACAAAAGAACCAGCCCCCACTAGCCAGCAGACAATTAACACAATCTAGCCAAAGTAAAGAAAGGCTTCAGCTAAAAAAATAGCCTACAGACAGTAAGCACTAGAGAAAGCCACAAAATGAAAGTTTTTATACAGATAAAGATTTGTAAAGATACAGAATGCTTTTAACTGCAAACAAATAAAATAAAAGTGCTATATATAAATAGAAACAATAATCTGTATAAATAATAAAAAACAGGATACTTATATATCTCAGCTAACAGTTGTAGTCAACACCTCTTATCCACTCTGCTCAGTGTGTATAGACAGAAACCCTATCAAAGTTAGGGCTTAAATACCAGAACAACAACTTTTTTTTTACAAAAACACAAAAGAACCAGCCCCCACTAGCCAGCAGACAATTAACACAATCTAGCCAAAGTAAAGAAAGGCTTCAGCTAAAAAATAGCCTACAGACAGTAAGCACTAGAGAAAGCCACAAAATGAAAATTTTATACAGATAAAGATTTGTAAAGATACAGAATGCTTTTAACTGCAAACAAATAAAATAAAAGTGCTATATATAAATAGAAACAATAATCTGTATAAATAATAAAAAACAGGATACTTATATATCTCAGCTAACAGTTGTAGTCAACACCTCTTATCCACTCTGCTCAGTGTGTATAGACAGAAACCCTATCAAAGTTAGGGCTTAAATACCAGAACAACAACTTTTTTTTTACAAAAACACAAAAGAACCAGCCCCCACTAGCCAGCAGACAATTAACACAATCTAGCCAAAGTAAAGAAAGGCTTCAGCTAAAAAATAGCCTACAGACAGTAAGCACTAGAGAAAGCCACAAAATGAAAGTTTTATACAGATAAAGATTTGTAAAGATACAGAATGCTTTTAACTGCAAACAAATAAAATAAAAGTGCTATATATAAATAGAAACAATAATCTGTATAAATAATAAAAAACAGGATACTTATATATCTCAGCTAACAGTTGTAGTCAACACCTCTTATCCACTCTGCTCAGTGTGTATAGACAGAAACCCTATCAAAGTTAGGGCTTAAATACCAGAACAACAACTTTTTTTTTACAAACACAAAAGAACCAGCCCCCACTAGCCAGCAGACAATTAACACAATCTAGCCAAAGTAAAGAAAGGCTTCAGCTAAAAAAATAGCCTACAGACAGTAAGCACTAGAGAAAGCCACAAAATGAAAATTTTATACAGATAAAGATTTGTAAAGATACAGAATGCTTTTAACTGCAAACAAATAAAATAAAAGTGCTATATATAAATAGAAACAATAATCTGTATAAATAATAAAAAACAGGATACTTATATATCTCAGCTAACAGTTGTAGTCAACACCTCTTATCCACTCTGCTCAGTGTGTATAGACAGAAACCCTATCAAAGTTAGGGCTTAAATACCAGAACAACAACTTTTTTTTACAAAAACACAAAAGAACCAGCCCCCACTAGCCAGCAGACAATTAACACAATCTAGCCAAAGTAAAGAAAGGCTTCAGCTAAAAAAATAGCCTACAGACAGTAAGCACTAGAGAAAGCCACAAAATGAAAGTTTTTATACAGATAAAGATTTGTAAAGATACAGAATGCTTTTAACTGCAAACAAAATAAAAGTGCTATATATAAATAGAAACAATAATCTGTATAAATAATAAAAAAACAGGATACTTATATATCTCAGCTAACAGTTGTAGTCAACACCTCTTATCCACTCTGCTCAGTGTGTATAGACAGAAACCCTATCAAAGTTAGGGCTTAAATACCAGAACAACAACTTTTTTTTTTACAAAAACACAAAAGAACCAGCCCCCACTAGCCAGCAGACAATTAACACAATCTAGCCAAAGTAAAGAAAGGCTTCAGCTAAAAAATAGCCTACAGACAGTAAGCACTAGAGAAAGCCACAAAATGAAAGTTTTTATACAGATAAAGATTTGTAAAGATACAGAATGCTTTTAACTGCAAACAAATAAAATAAAAGTGCTATATATAAATAGAAACAATAATCTGTATAAATAATAAAAAACAGGATACTTATATATCTCAGCTAACAGTTGTAGTCAACACCTCTTATCCACTCTGCTCAGTGTGTATAGACAGAAACCCTATCAAAGTTAGGGCTTAAATACCAGAACAACAACTTTTTTTTACAAAAACACAAAAGAACCAGCCCCACTAGCCAGCAGACAATTAACACAATCTAGCCAAAGTAAAGAAAGGCTTCAGCTAAAAAAATAGCCTACAGACAGTAAGCACTAGAGAAAGCCACAAAATGAAAATTTTATACAGATAAAGATTTGTAAAGATACAGAATGCTTTTAACTGCAAACAAATAAAATAAAAGTGCTATATATAAATAGAAACAATAATCTGTATAAATAATAAAAAACAGGATACTTATATATCTCAGCTAACAGTTGTAGTCAACACCTCTTATCCACTCTGCTCAGTGTGTATAGACAGAAACCCTATCAAAGTTAGGGCTTAAATACCAGAACAACAACTTTTTTTTTTACAAAAACACAAAAGAACCACCCCCACTAGCCAGCAGACAATTAAAACAATCTAGCCAAAGTAAAGAAAGGCTTCAGCTAAAAAATAGCCTACAGACAGTAAGCACTAGAGAAAGCCACAAAATGAAAGTTTTTATACAGATAAAGATTTGTAAAGATACAGAATGCTTTTAACTGCAAACAAATAAAATAAAAGTGCTATATATAAATAGAAACAATAATCTGTATAAATAATAAAAAACAGGATACTTATATATCTCAGCTAACAGTTGTAGTCAACACCTCTTATCCACTCTGCTCAGTGTGTATAGACAGAAACCCTATCAAAGTTAGGGCTTAAATACCAGAACAACAACTTTTTTTTTACAAAAACACAAAAGAACCAGCCCCACTAGCCAGCAGACAATTAACACAATCTAGCCAAAGTAAAGAAAGGCTTCAGCTAAAAAATAGCCTACAGACAGTAAGCACTAGAGAAAGCCACAAAATGAAAGTTTTTATACAGATAAAGATTTGTAAAGATACAGAATGCTTTTAACTGCAAACAAATAAAATAAAAGTGCTATATATAAATAGAAACAATAATCTGTATAAATAATAAAAAATAGGATACTTATATATCTCAGCTAACAGATGTAGTCAACACCTCTTATCCACTCTGCTCAGTGTGTATAGACAGAAACCCTATCAAAGTTAGGGCTTAAATACTAGAACAACTTTTTTTTTTTTTTTTTTTTACAAAAACACAAAAGAACCAGCCCCCACTAGCCAGCAGACAATTAACACAATCTTGCTAACACTGTTTTAACACTCTTTATTGGAAACAAAACGTTTTTGCCCCTGCTATGCAGAAAGCTTCATCAGAAACATAAATAAAAGGAAACAGCACATTTTAAATAAGTGCAAACATGATGTCATTTCCTTAGGAACAGTGTATCCAACACGCCAACATATAGGAAAGTAACCATTATTTTAACAAAGTGTATCGTAACTTAAAATAAAAATTTAAAAGTTACATTACATTTAAGAAAACATTTTCATTAAAAATTCCAATGTCTAAAAACAGGGGTAACAATGATAAAATGCCATAATCTATAAAATTGATGAGTATATAAACATATACAAACCATTAATAATTACATACATAGGGGAAAAGCAGCTATCTCTGGTAACTTTTATATCTAAGTAAGGAAGAGATGTTACATGATTCATTGAGGCCAGGGTAAGAGTAGGCATCAACCCCAATTTGCCACTCTAATTCCCTGGTCTCCAAAAACAATGACTGGGGTCCACCTCTAGGGCCCAAAGTAACATGCTCAATTCCCATAAACTCAAAACTGTGACCTATATTATTAACTATATGCTTAGATAAAGCATTGTCCAATTTTTTATTCTTTATTGCGTAAAGATGCTGGTAGATCCGGTCACTAAACCTACGATCAGTTTTCCCTATGTAAAAGCAGGGGCAACAAACACAAAAGCAGCATAAACAATTGATTTCGTATTACAATTAATTCTTGAATGTATGTTATATTTCCTATTCCTGATTGTAAACGAGCTACCAGCTCTCATAAATTTACATCTGTTACAAAAGCCACAAGGACCATTTCCCACTTGTCTAGAGGTATACAAAGAATGAGTAGACCTTTGAAGTAATTCTTTTAAGTTTTTACCCCTTCTATAAACAACAGTAGGGGATGAACCCAGTTTTTGAAGCAAAAAAGAACAATTGTGGATAAAGTACCAATTCTTTTTAATAATTGCCCATATAGAACCAACTTCTTTAGAAAAGGTTAGCACAAAGCTAGTACTAAAGTCAATAGAAGAATGGATAGTAGTACAATTGACGTTATTAGATACTGGACAATCTAAAGTACCTGCAAACAATGAATGATCCACAATAGTCAACTCATGGGAGTGAGTAGTTAATAAGGGTTTATAAAAACCAGAAGATCTTTTTGTAGCAACCTCCTCAATGAGTTCATCAATCATAGGGGGCGGGTAATCCCTGTTAGAAAAAAGATCTTTCAAAAATACACACTCAGTTTCAAAAATCTCCTGTGTACTACACATACGCACCGCTCTGACCAATTGTCCTTTGACAATTGATCTTTTCTGTTTAGGAGGGTGGTTGCTAGAATAGTGTAGAAAACTATTACAATAGGTTGCTTTCCTATAAATACAAGATGAGTAACAATTATTGGAAAAGTCCTTCATCAGTTTAACATCTAAATAGTCAATTTCAATTAGGGAGAAATGTGAAGTGAATTTCAAGAATGTAGAAGAACCATTCATCAATTGTAAAAGTTCTATAGCTTCACTTTCGGAGCCATCAAAAAGGATAAACACGTAATCTAAAAAACGTGTATAAAATTTCACTTTTTCTTGAAAATTAGGATTAACCCTAAAAAACTCCTTCTCCCAGTAAGCGACAACCATATTTGCAACACTACCGCCACAGGGAGACCCCATGGCGATACCCTGTTTTTGCAAATAGTACTGGTTGTCAAAGAGAAAGAAGTTAGAAGAAAGTGTAATCTCTAATAATTGGGTGACAGTGGAAATTTCTTCCTTTGTTGCCCCTAGACTCACCAACATAAGATCGACCCATTCAACCGCTTCCAAATGCGGAATAGACGTATATAAATCAACTACGTCGATTGTTAAAAAATTAAAGGAAGGGTCAAAAACAATATTATTGATGGATTCCAAGAAAGACCATGAATCCTTACAAATTTCAGGAATTCCCTTAAGGTATTTAGTAAGAATACCATGAATAACCCTAGATGAAGGGTGTGTAATAGAACATCTACCATCAACCAAGGCACGTAATGGTGGATCCCCTAGATTTTTATGAATTTTCGGGATACCAAACATCACAGGTACCTTGGGAGAGGAGATGTTAATGAAATTAAAAGTGTCTAGGTCAATCAAACCATCAATGAACAGGTCCCTGAAATAACCACTGATTTTATTATGTGCCCCCACCATCTCATTAAGTGATGAGCATTCATATGCTGGTGAGTCCAAAACTAAATGCATTCTCCTATTATAATCACAAACATCGAAAATGACTAGGCCCCCACCTTTATCAGGTTTCATTACCCTAACAGGCAGCTGACAAACCTGGTCAAGTGCAATTTTTTGATCATAGGATATATTGCTTTGATACCTAGGACCATATACCCTATCAAACAGATGTCTAAGATCTAATTCACAAACATTTTCAAAAATGCTTAAGTTAGGGTGAAGGGGGGGATTATAAGTGCTAAGCAGTTTAAACATAGGACATTCACTGTGTGCGTTATTATCAAACAAAGATTTTAGATTCAATTTGCGCACATAGCATTTAAGATCTAACAAAATTTTAGCTAAACAAGGCTTTTGATCCGGTACAAACGTAACACCCCTAGACAATAATTCCACCAGTTCTTGGTCAATACAAGCACTTGAAAAATTATAAACCTTAAAATCACCCTTTCTATTTAGAAGGATGACAGGTTTAATCGAATTTTCAGGAGGGACATCAACCAGACAGTCCAATGAAGTTAGTTGTTGTACTTCTGTCGTTGTTGAAACTTGTTGTTCCGACCCCCTAAAAAAGGCCTCTGTTGAGGTCTATTATTAAAGTTATTTTTGGAATTCTGGTTGTTAGGCTTAATCCTACTGCTTCTCCTTAACCCTTCGTTCGAAGTACAGGGGTCATTATTACTTTGGTTGTGATTTTCCAAACACAAAAGAACCAGCCCCCACTAGCCAGCAGACAATTAACACAATCTAGCCAAAGTAAAGAAAGGCTTCAGCTAAAAAAATAGCCTACAGACAATAAGCACTAGCGAAAGCCTCAAAATGAAAGTTTTTATACAGATATAGATTTGTAAAGATACAGAATGTTTTTAACTGCAAACAAATAAAATAAAAGTGCTATATATAAATTGTTAGAAACAATAATCTGTATAAATAATAAACAAAACAGGATACTTATATATCTCAGCTAACAGATGTAGTCAACACCTCTTAATCCACTCTGCTCAGTGTGTATAGACAGAAACCCTATCAAAGTTAGGGCTTAAATACTAGAACAACTTTTTTTTTTTTTACAAAAACACAAAAGAACCAGCCCCCACTAGCCAGCAGACAATTAACACAATCTAGCTAAAGTAAAGAAAGGCTTCAGCTAAAAAAATAGCCTACAGACAGTAAGCACTAGAGAAAGCCACAAAATGAAAGTTTTTATATAGATAAAGATTTGTAAAGATACAGAATACTTTTAACTGGAAACAAATAAAATAAAAGTGCTATATATAAATTGTTAGAAACAATAATCTGTATAAATAATAAAAAACAGGATACTTATATATCTCAGCTAACAGTTGTAGTCAACACCTCTTAATCCACTGTGCTCAGTGTGTATAGACAGAAACCCTATCAAAGTTAGGGCTTAAACACCACAACAACAACTTTTTTTTTACAAAAACACAAAAGAACCAGCCCCCACTAGCCAGCAGACAATTAACACAATCTAGCCAAAGTAAAGAAAGGCTTCAGCTAAAAAAATAGCCTACAGACAGTAAGCACTAGAGAAAGCCACAAAATGAAAGTTTTTATACAAATAAAGATTTGTAAAGATACTGAATGCTTTTATTTGCAAACAAATAAAATGAAAGTGCTATATATAAATTGTTAGAAACAATAATCTGTATAAATAATAAAAAACAGGATACTTATATATCTCAGCTAACAGTTGTAGTCAACACCTCTTAATCCACTGTGCTCAGTATGCATAGACAGAATCCCTATCAAAGCAAGGGCTTAAATACCAGAACAACAACTTTTTTTTTTAGAAAAACACAAAAGAACCAGCCCCCACTAGCCAGCAGACAATTAACACAATCTAGCCAAAGTAAAGAAAGGCTTCAGCTAAAAAAATAGCCTACAGACAGTAAGCACTAGGGAAAGCCACAAAATGAAAGTTTTTATACAGATAAAGATTTGTAAAGATACAGAATGCTTTTAACTGCAAACAAATAAAATAAAAGTGCTATATATAAGTTGTTAGAAATAATAATCTGTATAAATAATAAAAAAGGATACTTATATATCTCAGCTAACAGTTGTAGTCAACACCTCTTAATCCACTCTGCTCAGTGTGTATAGACAGAAACCCTATCAAAGTTAGGGCTTAAATACCAGAACAACAACTTTTTTTTTTTACAAAAACACAAAAGAACCAGCCCCCACTAGCCAGCAGACAATTAACACAATCTAGCCAAAGTAAAGAAAGGCTTCAGCTAAAAAAATAGCCTACAGACAGTAAGCACTAGAGAAAGCCACAAAATGAAAGTTTTTATACAAATAAAGATTTGTAAAGATACTGAATGCTTTTATTTGCAAACAAATAAAATGAAAGTGCTATATATAAATTGTTAGAAACAATAATCTGTATAAATAATAAACAAAACAGGATACTTATATATCTCAGCTAACAGATGTAGTCAACACCTCTTAATCCACTCTGCTCAGTGTGTATAGACAGAAACCCTATCAAAGTTAGGGCTTAAATACCAGAACAACAACTTTTTTTTTTTTTTTTTACAAAAACACAAAAGAACCAGCCCCCACTAGCCAGCAGACAATTAACACAATCTAGCCAAAGTAAAGAAAGGCTTCAGCTAAAAAAATAGCCTACAGACAGTAAGCACTAGTGAAAGCCACAAAATGAAAGTTTTTATACAGATATAGATTTGTAAAGATACAGAATGCTTTTAACTGCAAACCAATAAATTAAAAGTGCTATATATAAATTGTTAGAAACAATAATCTGTATAAATAATAAAAAAACAGGATACTTATATATCTCAGCTAACAGTTGTAGTCAACACCTCTTAATCCACTCTGCTCATTGTGTATACATCCTTAAACATAAACACTTACCTGAATCCATGAACACAGCGCAACACCAGAACCACTAATTTAAAATCTCTTGCCTTCGAGATTTTGAATTTCACGCTTCTGCTGTTGCGATCTTCCAATCCTTCCACTTTATGATCTTATGATTCTAACTTTCAAGATTTCAGTATTTTGCACTTATAAAGTGTTCCCGTGGGCTGCTCACACTGTAAATACCACATTATTGTCATTTTGTCATTATGTTTAGCAAAATTAGCCATACAATGATTTTGACTAGCACCTACTATCCTGTTCAAATGCAGAGTACTTTCTTCATAGCCCCACCACCATTCTGTACTATTATCATGAGTAGCAATACAGGTATTACTGCTCATAATACTAGATAATGAAGAAGTGCTGAAATTACTCAGCAATGCAACAGGTTGCCCGGTAGCAAAGAAACTCATTTTCTGACCAGTTTTCTACTCTTTGTTAACTGTTGAAATAAAAACATAATGGTCACTGGACCATCATCAGGAGTTGCTTAAAAAAGAAAATAAAGTACTGGAGGCCATTTGATGACATTAGCATGCTATCATGAAATGCAGGAGCATGTGATTGACAGACACACTCTTGGACAGGTAGGTATATCAAGTGATGTTGCTTCTGTTTTAAAAATAAAATTTACCAAAACATATCACTTTGATGTTGTTACACATCAAATGTGCAAAGCCATGAAAACTCAGCATTATTTCACTGTTTCTTGTTTTTTTTTTATTTCTCCAAATATTTTGGGTTTCTAATGTCATGATGGGAATGGACAACATTCCTAAGTCAAGGTATGATTAAAGTTCATTACATTAGCATTGTTTCAATCGTTTATTTCAGCCAGTAAAGCCAGAAGTGCTCTTTGCAGCACCTGCAATATGCCCAGTAATGACTCCTTCTGTAATTTGAATGGGGTTACATGCATTGGTAACATATCTAAATACGATTTTAGATTTTTTTTTATAAGACCCATTGCTCCTATTACTTTTGGAACTGTCTGGATATCTTTCTTCCACATTGCTCTCGTTTCTGTATATCCTGATATTTTATGACTTTGTGTCTCTCTGTATGCAAGACACTGTAGTCACTGGGTGTGGCAATTTCAATGATCAATTCTACTCTTGTCGTCTTTTCTTGAACCACTATATCCGGTTTTCTAGCATCTTTCTTTTGAACTGCTGGTAATGGATGATCCCATGTGATATAAACTTCATCATGTTCTATGATGTTTTGTGGCTGATGTTTCCAGTGTTATTCAGCCACTTCAATACCATAATGTTTGCACAATCCCCAGTGCAACAGTCTTGCCACATTATTATGCCTTTTAGTGTACAGTCTTTCTGCATTAATATGTCACAATTAGCAATGAGGTGTGCGACTGTCTCCAATTCTGTTTTACAAAACCTACATTTGTCTGTTTCTCCTACGTTAAATGGACTTTGTAAACTAATGTGTACGTAGCCCACTATCTTGGGCTGCCAATATTAACCTTTCATCTCTTCATTTGAATTCACCACTCCTTAACCATTCCTGTATTGGGTCTTGATCAGCATGAGGTTCTTCCAGACTTTTTCTATACTTGCAACTATATTTATGCATTTTCCACATTTCTTGCCTTCTCATCTAGTCCTCTACCTTATATACTTTCTTTTGTTTTTTTGGCACATACAGTTGCTGCCAGAATTTTATCTACTTCTGGTTTGATTTCCATTCCTGCTTGATGCTGATATGCTGTTACTATACTAAGCAGAGAAGTCGTCTTTGATTTATTCTCCTCATGTTTCAAAACTTTCACTATGTTTGGGTCTTGTGAGGTCAGCAGATATGTGTGGAGTCCCATGATTGCAGATCTAGACATGTAATCAATTTCAAGGAGGCCCATCCCTCCTTTGGAATGGGAAATATATAATCTTGGTATGCACTGATTTTTATAAATCATTTGGGGAGCATGAAGCATCCTTCTTGTTTTCCTGTCTAATCTAGCCAACACATTTTGGGGCCAGTCAATCACTCCAAAACTGTAAGTTAGGACAAGAAGAGTAAACTGGTTTATAGCTTGAATTTTGTTCCTAGATGTCAGCAGTGTTTTCAGGATTAAAGTCTTCTAAAGTATTCCCTACTAAGTTTTATTTGCATTTGTTCATGTTTTATTGTTGATCCTTCATCAATTCCTACATATTTATACACTCCCTCTTGCTCAAGCTCTTTTATATCACATTCTTGTCCCAAACTGATGTTTTCTTGGTGCTGCAGTTTTCCTGCTTTAAAGGTTGCTTTTGCACATTTATCAAGACCAAATGACATTCTTATATCATATGAAAAAGTTTTGACTATTTGCAGTTGTGCTTTCAGTCCCTCACCTGATGAGCTATACAAGTTTTAAATCATTGAAAAAGAGAAGATGAGAGGTCTTTACACTTTTTTGGTTTCTAGGAGCCAAATTATAGCCATGGCCTAAGCTGTTAAGTAGACAGCTTATTGGGTTAAAGGCAAGACAGAATAGCAGCGGTGGCAAAGAGACACCTTGGAGCTTGCAAGTCCACTCTTAAGTAGGAGCATTGTTTTTCCTGTTGTTAGCTAGGTTGGTGTCTGTTTGGGGTGCATATATAAATAGTTCTTACTCATGGCTAAATCTTTGTGCAAAAGATGTAAATACTTTTAACCAGAAGTTAGGTACTGCATCTGGGCAAGGTTTTTCCAATTATAGCCTTTTCTTGACTTTGTTTCAGTCTCCTGGCTGTTACTTTATCCCATTTCATATCCTGTACCTTTAAACTTCTATTCTTTCTTTTACTTCTTCTATCCATTTAGCATCTTTCTTAGGTTCCATAGGACCTTCATAAGTACTTCTCCAAAATATATCTATTTCTTCTTTTTTGATGGTCTTTTAATTTCTTTTACCTTTGTTTCCCAATTCTCTATAAAAATATTTTTGGGTCATGAATAAATTGCTTATTTTGTATTTTTCCTTTATATTTATCTGCATATCTTCTACGTTTTCCACCTGTGCTGAGATTTTTAGCTTGTTATTTGTGACAGTGCATGAAAGATCCTGATGTGGTCTAATATTGCGCATTGCTTTTATAATGTCTATCTTTCTAAGTATTTTTGTTGATCTGTTCCCTCTTTTACACTCTTCTAACAGTGACACTTCTTGTCTTAATTGCTTTATAGCTTTCTCTATTCTCTATATTCGATACTTCCATGATGTGGACATCCTGCAAAAGGGCCTCACTGAGACAGGTGCCTGGTGTCAAAGCCATGGCCTCAAGCTCAATGTCAAAAAGTGCACTGCCATCCCTTTTGGTAAAAACTCTATACCCATGAACTACCACATAGGCGGTAGTCTACTTAACACTGAAAGTGTGATAAGAGACCTTGGGACACAGGTGGACAGTATTCTCTCCTTTGATAATCACATCTCCACAGTAATCAGGAAATCCTTCTACACAGCATACCTCATCAGAAAAGGTTTCTCATCCAGGAAAAAGAGGTTATTGTTCCCCTCTACTCATCACTCATTAGACCCATTATAGAGTACAACGCCTCTTTTGGCCTGTACCTCACAAGACATCTACAACAACTGGAAAGGCCACAGAAATATCTCACAAAGAGGATTACCGGCCTCAAACAGATGCCCTACGCAGACCATCTGAAAAAACTCCAGCTTTACTCTGTCGCATATCGCCTACTCAGAGGCGATCTCTGCCTAACATACAAAGCTATGTCAAACCCAGAGCTGTTGGACATGCTCCACTTAAAGAAATCCCAGTCCCTCCTAGCTACATGCTCTAGTGACCTAAACCTTGTCACCACAGAACATGCTAGAGGGATAGATTCCTGTCCCAGAGACTTCCCATACTCTGGAACAAACTACCTATCTATATCAAACAAAGTTCATTAGCACTCTTCACGAAAAATCTTGATGATTGGATGGGAGATAGGAAATTCACCCCAGGGATCACTTCTGTGGCTCTGCTTGACAGATACACAGGAAATTAATTTTCTTGGGTGGCAAAAGCCAGTGTACCATTTGGCTAGGCTTATATAGGCCCTAGGGCCAATAGCCTAGTACTTATATGAACCTATGATATTCGATTTCTCCCCTTCCTTTCCCTCACTACCCTGTGTTCTTGTGGTTGAACTTTATCAGTTATTAATTTAGTTGCACAGTAATATATCCTGTTTACTTCTGTTATATCTCACAGATCTCTATGGACAGTCCTAATTACTGTGTTCATTTGTTTTATCAAACTTCTGACTTTTTGGGTTTTGTTGACCTTCTGCAGTCTATTTCTTTCATTGATCTTAATACATCTATCTATATCTGTTAAATCAAGCAACTCTTGTCTTAGCTCATTTTCTTCTAAACTGAGGGCACATTTTTTGTTTTCCTTTTCCTGCGGGCATTCTATAGAATGTTCTATAACATCTTCCTGTGGCACATTCTCTGCAATTTCATTCTGTGCAATCTGTTGCTCTGTCATTTGGGAAACCACTGGACTATCACTCCTCAAGATTGACTGCGTCAGAGTTTCCACAGTTTCCTGTTCCTGTCCAGCTTCAAATGAACATTTATACTGGTTTCCTGTGGATGGCTCCAAAATATCTTCATATGGCACCTGATCAATTGCTTCCTGTTCCACTGGTTTCCCCTTAATTTGTATGTCCATTGCTCTATCCTGTTGTGGTGCTTTCTGAATTAGATTTTCTACACTGAATCCTTCACTTTGCAGGTACTCCATAACCTCAGTTTCTATCTCTTTAACTTCTCCATTACTAATCTCCTTATGTCCAGATTCCTTTGCCTGTATTTCTCTTCAAATATCTTTGGTGCTGCTCTTTTTATATTTATTAGTTTTGCTTTCTCCTTTGCATAGATATTATATCATATTAATTCTGCTTTTCTTTCCCATGTCCATATTTCTTCTTCAGACATCTCCTGATTTTTCTGTTTCTCCTTATTTTGGGGACTTGTTCCATCATGCTGTGATGTAACCTGTGTTACACCTTCTACACTAAATCCTTCATTTTGCCAGCACTCTATAAGTTCCACTTCTATTTTTTTAACTTCTACTTCACTAATCTAGTTTTCTACATTCCCTCTTTGTGATATTATGTTTTATTGTGAAATATTCCATATCTGGATGCCTTTGCTTGTATTTCTCTTTGAATATCTGTGGGCTGCCTTCTTTATATTAATTAATTTGGCTTTCACCTTTGTATAAATATTGCACCATATCAAATCTCTCTTTATTTCCCATGTCCATATTTCTTTTTTATTCTTTTCAAAAATCTTTATGATTTGTTGTTTATATTTTTGCACTTCCTCAGATGCTTTTTTTCCAAACAGATCAACGTTTCTTGGTCTATATACTGTTTTTCACAAATCTGTAGTATTAATGACCACATTTATTTTATTTTAGCCTTCTGACAGCTTTTCTTTAGGAAGTATTTTTCTTTCCTCTAATTTCTCTCTTAATCTTTTTGTATATCTTGTGTCTGGAAATTCTGGGCTTTTTGCATAATAGTAACAATACATAATTTCTTTCTTATCCTCAATAGTCCACGCTGTCATCTTTATAGGTTCACAGGTTCATAGGTTTATACTAGGCTATCTGCCCTAGGGCATTTATAAGCCTAGCCAAAATGTGTTTGGCTCTCTCCACCCTTATAATTTAACTTCTAGAGCCTCTGTCCAGTAGTGCCACTGGAGTGATCCCAGGTGCAAACTTACAGTTTCCCATCCACTCATTAAGATTTCTCTTGAAGAGGGCCAGCGAGGGGCTTTGTCTTACGTGAATTGGGATTTTATTCCAGAGTGTGGGAAACCTTTGGGATATGAATCTATCCCTCCAGCATGTCCTATTTATTGCTGTGCTGAGGTTTAAATCCAAGGAGTGTGTGGCTCTAATGGGTTTGTTTTTTTTAAGGTGGAGCATGTTCATTAATTCTGGGTTGGACATGGCCTTGTAAGTCAGGCAGAGGTCGCCTCTGAGCAGGCGGTAAGCAACTGAGTAGAGCTGTAGTTTCTTTAGCCTAGTTGCATAGGGCAACTGTTTGAGGCCCATGATCCTTTTGGTAAGGAACTTTTGGGGTCTCTCCAGCTGCTGCAGTTGCCGGGTAAGGTACATCCCAAATGGGGCATTGTACTCAATTATGGGTCTGATGAGTGATGAGTATAGGGGCACAATGACCTCTCTAGATCTAGACGAGAACCCTTTAGTTATAAGATGGGCAATATAGAAGGATTTTCTGACTATTTTGGCAATGTGATTGTCAAAGGAGAGGTTTCTATCAACCTGGGTTCCCAGATCCCTAATTACTTCTTCTGTACTTAGTGGGTTTCTTCCTATGTGGTAATTAGTGGGCACCTTGTTTTTCCCAAAGGGGATGACTATGCATTTTTTGGCATTAAGTTTGAGGCCATGGCTTTGACACCAGGCATCTGTCTCCGTAAGACCCTTTTGGAGGATGCTTGTGTCAGCCAGGGAGTCTGTTATGGCTCTCAGTTTGCAATCATCAGCAAACTTGGTAAGCCACAGTCCTTTTGTGCTGGCCTGTACTTCAGAGAAGTATATACCGAACAAGAGGGGCCCCAGGACTGAGCCCTGTGGGACTCCACTTGTAACAGGTTTAAAGTCGGACATGGCACTTCCAACCCTGACCACATGCGTTCTATCCATAAGCCAGTTTGCAACCCATCTTGTGACATATGGGTTGATGTTTAAGCTGATTAGTTTGTTTATGATTCCAGCATAAGGTATTGTGTCAAAAGCCTTAGTGAGATCCACATAGGCAGTGTGAACTGCCTTTCCCTCATCTATGGCTTTAGTGACTGTTTCACAAAAGTCAACCAGGTTTAGGAGGCAGGATCTGCCTTCAGCAAAACCGAACTGGGTAGGGTCCAGTGCCTGGAGGTTCCCTATGTCTTTGTTTATGAGATCCATAATGATAAGCTCCACAGCCTTGCAAATTAGGCTAGTCAGACTTATGGGGTGATAGTTCCCAGGATCCATTGTGGGGACACCCTTGTGGAGGGGGATCACTGTTGCTGTACGCCATTCCTTGGGTACATAACCTGTTTTAAGGCTGAGTTAGAATAGTGGAATTTAAGTGGGGGTTTAGTTCTTTCTGGAGCTCATGCAGGATGCAGCCTGGTATTCATAGGTTCATAGGTTCATAGGTAGGTACTAGGATATTGGCCCTAGGGCCTATATAAGCCTAGCCAAAGGTACCTTGGCTTTCGCAACCCAATAAAATTATTTTCCTGTGCCACTGTTGAGCAGAGCCACAGAAGTGATCCCCGGGGTGAATTTCCTATCTCCCATCCAATCATCAAGATTTTTCTTGAAGAGTGCTAATGAGGAGCTTTGTTTGATATAGATAGGTAGTTTGTTCCAGAGTATGGGAAGTCTCTGGGACAGGAATCCATCCCTCCAGCATGTTCTGTTTATTGTGGTGACGAGGTTTTGGTCCCTAGAGCGTGTAGCTCGTAGGGATTGGGATTTCTTTAAGTGGAGCATGTCTAAAAGCTCTGGGTTTGACATAGCTTTGTGTGTTAGGCAGAGATCACCTCTGAGTAGGCGATATGCAACAGAGTAAAGCTGCAGTTTTTTGAGACGGTCTGCATAGGGCATATCTTTGAGGCAGGTAATCCTGTTTGTGAGGTATTTCTGTGGCCTTTCCAGTTGTTGTAGATGTCTTGTGAGGTACAGGCCAAAAGGGGCATTGTACTCTACAATGGGTCTAATGAGTGACGAGTAGAGGGGAACAATGACCTCTTTTTTCCTGGATGAGAAACCTTTTGTGATGAGGTGTGCCACGTAGAAGGATTTCCTGATTACTGTGGCGATGTGATTATCAAAGGAGAGACTACTGTCCACCTGTGTCCCAAGGTCTCTTATCACACTTTCGGTGTTAAGTAGACTACCACCTATGTGGTAGTTCATGGGTACTGAGTTTTTACCAAAAGGGATGACAATGCACTTTTTGGCATTGAGCTTGAGGCCATGGCTTTGACACCAGGCATCTGTCTCAGCTAGGCCCTTTTGTAGGATGTCCACATCTTTTGGAGTTTTGATTATGGCTCCTAGTTTGCAGTCGTCTGCGAACTTTGTTAGCCAAAGACCTTCTGTGTTGGCCTGTACTTCAGAGAAGTAGATACCAAACAGGAGAGGACCCAGGACTGAACCCTGTGGTATTCCACTTGTCACTGGTCTGAAGTTGGACTTGGAGTCTGCTACTTTCACAGTGTGGGTTCTGTCAGTGAGCCAGTTGGCAACCCATCTTGTGACATAGGGATTTATACCTAGTTTAGTGAGTTTATCTATAATTCCAGAGTGGGGGATTCCGTCCGGTCCCATAGACACTGTGTTTTTAGCTTTGGAGAGGGCTGCTTTTACCTGTGTGTCTGAGATATCTGGGGGACTACATTCATCCGGGATAGACACAGGCCCTTTTGGGGGCGGGGTAAAGTTTGCACTGAACCTGTCAGCCAGAATGTTGGCAATGTCAGTCGGTTCTGTGTATTTTGTGCCGTTTTGTACTAGCTCTGAGCAGATCTGGGTGTTTCCTCCCAGGTTCCTGATGTAACTGAAGAATGCCTTGTGATTATCTTTGGAGTCTTTGGCAATTTTTCTTTCGAAGTTTGCCTTTGAGGCTTTTATAGTGGAGTGAAGTTTCTTGCTAATACTGATCAGGGATGCCTTCCCTTTTAGGGTTTTGGTCCTGTCATGTAGTAGTCTCCTCCTTGTGTTATATAGCTTGTTTATGGCTGGGGTCTGCCAGACTGGTCTCCTATTTTTGGAGGAGTGAGCCTTGGTTTTACTTGGGATGGCACGATCCATGCATTCCTGTAGGTGCATATAGAGTGCGTTCATATAGGATTCTGAGGTTTGGGTAACATTTTCCAATTTCTCAGGGGCTTTGAAGCTTCCTACTTCTGTCTTGAGGAGAGTGAAGTTTGTTTTTGAGAGGTTTTTCACTGTGGTTTTCTTGGCTGGGGGTGGGGTTGGGATGTGGATGTCCATTGTGATCAGTCTCACCAACGAGGGATTTACATCTGGAGTGGAACTTTGATCCCTTATGTTTGTA
Source organism: Protopterus annectens (assembly GCF_019279795.1). Lineage (NCBI taxonomy): Eukaryota > Metazoa > Chordata > Ceratodontiformes > Protopteridae > Protopterus > Protopterus annectens. The sequence continues at coordinate 1,408,815,755 of NC_056725.1, forward strand.
ATGACTAGATCTAATGTATTTTCCTCTCTTGTAGGAACAGTGACTATTTGTTCCATGGTGTTTGAGTTGATGAATTCTAGAAACCGTTGGGCAAATGAGTTTGGACTCGAGTAGTTTACCCAGTCGATATTTGGGTAGTTGAAGTTCCCCAATATTATAGTGTTTGGTGGGATCTTCATATTCTCTAGTGTTCTCAGGAAGGCCGTGTGTGGGCCCTGAGACAGAGAGGGTGATCTATAGCAGGCTATGACTTGGAAGGCAGTTTTGCTCACTGTTAGTTGCACATGAATTGTTTCCGATGTATCATGCAATGCCACTAATCTGGAGATGTGGGTGTCCTTGATGAAGATGGATACACCCCCTCCCTTGGTGCTTTTGTCCGAGTTTTGTGACTGAAAAGTATGATATGAGTTGAATCCTGGTAATGCTGGGGTGCTCTCAGGTGCCTTGAACCAGGTTTCTGTCACTGCACAGATATCAATTTGCTCCATACTGAGTAGTGCCTTGAGTGCGTGCATCTTTAGGTTTAGACTTCTGGCATTGAGTAGCATTACCCTTAGTTTTTTATTCTTTGTATTGTCTAAGGAGGTGGGTTTGTCTTTTGAGCCTTGCCTAAAAAAGGCACTATGGGGGTGGCAAGAACCTTGGCCAGTATTCGAAAGCCCAGGGGTGACAGGTGCAAGCCATCCCTGGCGAAGCAATGTGGCTTGTCTAGCATGTCGTCCCAGGCTGACAGACACTGGTTCCCCTTTGAATGACACCAGTAGCTTAGCCAATTGTTGAAGTCTATCATTTTGTCTCTATACTGTGGCATCTTTCTAGGTGGGGGCAGGATGCTACTCAGGGTTAGGGTCATACCAGCCTGAGCTACATGATCAGAGAGCTCCTCTATGTCTCTTTTCCTGTAGTCCAGGGCGGTACATCTTAAGTCGTTCACACCAGCATGGACAATGACAGGGTCATATTTGTACTTGCTGTGTAGTGACCTGAGTGCTTGAGTTATGTGGTGGATCCTGGCACCCGACAGGCAACTTACAGTGACCTTCTCTTTGTTCAGTCTGGTGAGTGGGATGTCAGTGTGCCTGATGATAGAGTCACCTATTACTAGTGTATTAGGGGTGTCGTTTGGCCTTAAGAGCTGTGACTGTGTGGCACACTGTCTATGTGGGGTATGTATATGGTTTATGTTGGGTAATGAGTGCTTGTGTGTCTGCTTAGGAGGTCTCTTATTTGGTATATCAGTACTTCTAGTCCTGGCACCAGTGCACCTACTAGGACTGGGGACTTTTTTTATCCTGGGTCTTCTGCACCCAGCTATCTTTTTTAATGTTTGACCTACTTCTGTCCATGATATATACTATATAAATACAGTCTATATATTAGTGTTGTCTTGGTGAGATTTTGTGAAAAACATAGTCCATCCCATGAAGGTACTCACCAAGATCTGAGAATCAATTCAGTTTCAGCAATACTACTCTCCTTTGTTTGCAGTGTTTCTTGTATTTTTTTAATTTTCCAAGTCTTTTGAGTTTCTAATAGCATGATGGGAATAGATCCCATTCCTAAGTCAAAGTATGATTATTCTGTTTTATAAGACCCGTTGCTCCTACAACTATTGGAACTGTCTCGGTATCATTCTTCCACATTGCTCTCATGTCTGTCTGCAAATCCTGGTACTTTATGACTTTGTGTCTCTCTGTATGCAAGTCACTGTAGTCACTGGGTGTGGCGATTTCAATGATCGGTGCTACTTTTGTCTTATTTTCATGGACCACTTTATCCGGTTTTCTAGCATCTATCTTTTGAACTGCTGGTATTGGGTGATCCCATGTGATGTAGACTTCATCATTTTTTATAATGCTTTGTGGCTCATGTTTCCAGTGTTTTCCAGCCACTTCAGTACCATAATGTTTGCACAATCCCCAGTGCAGCAGTCTTGCCACATTATTATGCCTTTCAGTATACAGTCCTTCTGCCATTAGTATGTCACAACCAGCAATGAGGTGTGCAACTGTTTTCAATTCTGTTTTCCAAATCTACATTTGTCTGTTTCTCCCACATGTTCAATGGACTTTGTAAACCAATGTTTATGTAGTCCACTATCTTGTGCCACCAATATTAGCCTTTTATCTCTTGGTTTGAATTTGCCTCTCCTTAGCCATTCCTGCATTCGATCCTGATTAACATGAGGTTCTTGCAGAAGTTTTTTATACTTGCCTTCTCATTTGGTCTTTCACCTTATATTCTTTCTTTTGTTTTTTGGCACATTCAGTTGCTGCCTGATTTTTATCTACTTCTGATTTGATTTTCATTCCTGCGTGATGCTGATATGCTTCTGCTAGATTAAGCAGAGGAGTCATCTTATTTATTCTCCTCATGTTTGAAAACTTTCACTACATCTGGGTCTTGTGAGGTCAACTGATATGTGTGCAGTCCCACAATTGCAGGTCTATACATGTAATCAATTTCAAGGATGCCCTTCCCTCCTTCGGAATGGGAAATATATAATCTTGGTATACACTGATTTTTATAAATCATTTGGTGAGCATGAAGCATCTTTTTTGTTTTTCTATCTAATCTATCCAACATGTTTTGGGGCATTGAATGAGTCCAAAACAGTAAGTTAGGACAGGAAGAGCAAATTGGTTTATAGCTTGAATTTTGTTCCTAGATGTCAGTGCTTTTTCAGGATTAATTTAAGTCTTCTAAAGTTTTCCTTACTTAGTTTCATTCACATTTGTTCGTGTTTTATTGTTGATCCTTCATCATTTCCCAAGTATTTATACACTCCCTCTTGCTCAAGTTGTTTTATATCACATTCTTGTCCCAAACTGATGTTTTCTTGGTGCTGTAGTTTTCCTGCTTTAAAGGTTGCTTTTGCACATTTATCAAAACCATATGACATTCTTATATCATCTGAAAAAGGTTTGACAACTTGCAGTTGTGCTTTCAGTTCCTCATCTGATGAGTTATACAGTTTTAAATCATTAACAAAGAGAAGATGAGAAGTCTTGACACTTTGTTGTTTTTCTAGGAGCCAAATTATACCCATGGCCTAAGCTGTTAAGTAGACAGCTTAATGGTTTAAGGGCAAGAGAGAATAGCAGCAGTGATAGAGTCACTCTGGAATATCTCCCTTTGAATTTTTATGCCGGGAATAATAATTTTTCCTTTATCATGGCTTAATTGCAAAGTGGTCTGCCACTGATTCATGGTCACTATAATGTAGTTGAGCAATGTAGGGTACTATCAAATGCTTTTTTGTAGTCAATCCATGCTATACTTCGATTCTTCCCCATTTTACAGTTCTCCACTATGGTCTTATTTAACAATAGATGATCCTTATGTCCATATGCCTTTCTTTTTTGCCCTTTTGTTCTATTGCCATAATTGAGTTTTCTTCTAAATGACTATAAACTCTGTTGGCATCAATTCCAGTGTATAGTTTATACGTTGTCGGAATGCATGTTATTGGTCTATAATTTTTAGGGTAGCTTGCAGGTTTACTCTTAAGTAGGAGCATTGTTTTTCCTCTTGTTAGCCAGGTTGATGTCTGTTCGGGATGTGCATATAAATAGTTCTTTGTGCAAAAGATGTTAATACTTTTAAGGAGAAGTTAGGTACTGCATCTGGGCCTGGGGTTTTCCAATTGGAGGCTTTTCTTGACTTTGTTTCAATCTCTCTGGCTGTTACTTCATCCCATTTCATATCCTTTACCATTAAACTTCTTATTCTTTCTTTTACTTCTTCTATCCATTTAGCATCTTTGTTATGTTCCACAGGATCTTCATAAATATTTCTCCAAAATGTATCTACTTTTTTTTTTTTTTTTTTTTGGTGGTCTTTCAATTGCTTTTACCTTGTTTCCATATTCTCTATAAAACGTTTTGGGGTCATCAAGGAATTGCTTATTTTGTATTTTCCTTTATGTTTATCTGCATATCTTCTAGGTTTTTCCACTAGTGCATAGATTTTTAGTTTATTTGCGATAGTGCACAAGAGATCCTGATCTGTTCTAATACTGCTCACTGCTTTTATCACATCTGTCTTTCTAAGTATTTTTGTTGATCTGTTCCCTCTTTTATCCTCTTCTAACAGTGGCACTTCTTGTCTTAATTGCTTATAGTTTTCTCTGTTCGATATTTCCATGATGGTATTTGATTTCTCCCCTTCCTTTCCCTCACTACCTTGTGTTCTTGTGGTAGAACTTTATCAGTTAATAATTTAGCTGCACAGTAATATATCCTGTTTACTTCTATTATATTGCATGGATCCTATGGAGAGTCCTAATTACTGCATTCATTTGTTTTATCAAACTTCTGACTTTTTGGGTTTTATTGACCTTCTGCAGTCTATTTTTTTCATTGCTCTTATTATGTCTATCTATCTCTATTAAATCAAGCAACTCTTCTCTTAGCTCATTTTCTTCTAAACCGGGGCAGATTTTTGTTTTCCATTTTCTGCAGGGGTTCTATAGGAAGTTATTTAACATCTTCCTGTGGCACCTTCTCTTCAATTTCATCCTGTGCCATCTGATGCTCTGTCATACGGGAACTCACTGGCCTATCACTCCTCAACATTGACTGCACCAGAGTTTCCACAGTTTCCTGCTCTTTGCTGTCCAGCTTCAAGTGAATGTTTATACTGGTTTCCTGTGGAAGGCTCAAAAATATCTTCATATGGCACCTGACCAATTGCTTCCTGTTCCAATGATTTCCCCTTAATTTGGGTGTCCATTGCTCTGTCATGTTATACTTTCTGAATTAGATTTTCTACACTGAATCCTTCACTTCACAGGTTCTCCATAACGTCAGTTTCTATTTCCTTAACTTCTCCATCACTAATCTCCTTTTCCTGCCTGTCTTCTTATATTTATACAGTAAAGTTTTCCATTTCCGGATTCATTTGCCTGTATTTCTCTTCAAATATATTTGGTGCTGCTCTTTTTGTATTGATTAGTTTCCTTTCTCCTTTGCATAGATATTACACCATATTAAATCTCTTCCTCATCCTCCCCCGGGCCTGGCCTGGCACCATTGTAGGAATGCTTCTGTATTTTGAGGATTCTACACTGTCATTCTTTCCAGGCCTGGCACCAGTGAGCCTACCAGGACTGGGCACTTTTTTATCCTGGGTCTTGTGCTCCCACCTATTTTTGTTAGTTTTTGACCTACTTCTGTCCATGATATATGCTATATAAATACAATCTATATATCAGTGTCGTCTTGATGAGATTTTCTGAAAAACAAGGTCTACCTTGTGAAGGTACAAGACTTGAGCATGAATTCAGTTTCAGCAATACTACTCTCCTTTGTTTTCTGAGTTTCTTGTTTTTTTGCTTTGCATATGATCTTTAAGGAAAGAAGACTTGAAAGTTTGTGTCTGTACCTCAAGTCAGAACAGCAAGATGATTTTTCAGTGGAAGCTGTTCTATATGTGGAAATGAAAACATTTTTTCAAAGCTATTCAAGGAAGCAAAAGCAATACCTTTCTAAATGTGCTGCCTTCTATTTCTGTATATAGACAGCTCTTATCAGGCACAATCTACAGTATGAAAAGTGAGTTTCATATGTTAGATTTTTGATTGCTTCTGTGTTACATCTACTTGTGTGCCTTAAAACAGATCATTGTCACAGGTGGATTAGAAAACAGCCAGCTGATTAGTACTACAGGATGAACATTTATTGCACCATAAACTAAACAAACATTCTGAATTAGTTACTTCATCATCAAGTACAGTTTATTGCATCACATTAAGCATGCAAAGCTGTAATTTCCTTATGTGTTTGCTTTGCAGCTGAACAAATACTAGCATTATTAGAGGCACATAAAATGTTATTAACACACCTCTGTTTAATTTCAGAGTTCTGGCAGATAACCCTGTTAAAACAAAGAAAAATAAAACAGTACGTTTCTGGAATTATCACATGACCAGGTCCTCCATGTCATTACGAAAACAGGAACTCCTTTCAATAGTTATGCGCAGTGTTGCAGTCGCAGCATTTCAGACTGCAAATAATAACATTTGCAGTACATAGATTTTACTGTAGAACAGTAGATCATGGTTGTTATAGATGGGGAACATTATTTTGATTGCAGAATTAAGAATTGTGTGAATCACTTTAAGAAGACAGACATCTTAAAGTGTATATATTCTTGTCAAAATGTAGAGCATAGAGGTAAAATTAGGGTAGCGACGATGCATGAATGTAAAAATCTGAGTGATAGATTTGCATGTTTGTGGCTAATGTTTGGCAGAGAATTAGCACAGAGACTAAACATTAGATTGCACTGCATTAACATGGTCTGAATAGCATCACAAATTGGTGGTAATAGGATCACAACATAGACACTGCCACAGCTGTTACCCCATGTTATGTATGTTTTTGAAAAGGACATGGAAATGCTGAATGACATGAAAGCCAGAACTGGCACATAACACAACACTACCCCGAAATTTCACAAAGCTCACCCTTTACCCTGTCCTTTGAAGCGCAAAGCAGAGGTGGGGTTGCAAACTTTTGAAAGTGATAGAACTTTATGCAGAGTAGAATGGAAAGTGTGGGTGATAGTAATAGTTCCAGTACTAAGGAATGTTAAGTCAATAGATGTTTAAACTTGTGGAGATTTTAAAGTAACAACTAACCCTGTGTATTACACATTAAAGTATCACCTACCTTGAGCAGCATACATTTCTGAGGATTTATACCTAATTGTCAAAAACAAGAACTTTGACATTGACTCCACAGATGTTTACATGATCAAAAAACACTGTCCCTAATGATACAGTCATTGTTTTGTCAACCAGGGTTGTTATCTGGAATTTTACTTTTCCTGATGTGCGACAGCACTACAATTAAAATACTAAATTCAGGGCTGTTGACGTTGCTATCATTGACAGATAGGATGCCAGCATGTTAGTTAATGATCAATAGTTAGTTATATGTCCCCATTTTAAATCTTTGAAAATGGAGAGCTGTTTACAAAGACTGACTTGTCTCTAGTTTATCTGTAAATGAAAATGGAAAAATATGTTAATGAATAATTGATGATTAATACCGACAAAGGCTTGCTCCAATATAACCCTTTCATTTTCAGAGTGGTATTTGTGCCACATATGTATTTTTCTATTTATCCTTTTGTTGACTGGGTTAGTCTCACATGGCTAGTAGCCATGTTTTTAGGGGAAGCATGAGGTGGCATTTATACTTCTTCTTCTTTCGGCTTTTTCCCGGTTAGGGGTCACCGCAGCAGATCACCTGTCCGCTCATGATTGGCAGTGGAGTTTTACAGTGTTGAGTTGCCAGCCCGGCGCCCAACCTTCCACAGAAGGCAAACACATGCACACCCTCACACCTAGGGCCAATTTGGTCAGTGGATCAGGGAGCATCACCTACTCTTTTTGATAGGTGCAGTGGGACCATTTACATCCACCTGAAGTGCCACCAACTCAAACAGATGGGGTCTAGTTTAAGGTCTCTTCTGAAAGATGGCACACTCAGGAGTGCAACACCCCTTTATGCTACACTGCAGTGCCAGCAATTTGTTTACCTGGTGTGGGAACAGAACCCACAGTCTTCTGCATCAAAGGCAAGCTTGCTACCTGTTGCACCACTGACACTAAGAATCTAGCAGAAATAAATTATTTATTCTTTGAAATTCTATACAAGCAATGACAGGAAGAGGAGATAGTGATTATGTAAATAACTTGGGCATGGTTTTGCACAGGCTGAAATGGCATGGAATTTAAGCACAGATAAATGCCATTTTTTCAAGGAAAACTCTTATTGTTAATAAAGATGAATTACACATGCAACTGATGTGATGAGGTGACATGATGTCTGCATTTAAAAAAAGAACTAAACAGCTAGATTTGCATGCACAAATTCAGCGTTTGTAAGATAAGCCTCACTCTCCTTGAAAAGAAATGCAAGGCCTAAGGGTGAGTTTTGGCAAGGGAGAAATGACCCTGCGGCTTGGTTGCCTTGTAATTTATAAGCTCCTATTAAACTGACAGCATACCTCTCAAATGTTCAGATTTTTGCAGAATGTCCAGATTTTTGCCTCACATTTTTGTTCTGTTCCTCATAAAATGTGTGGTTTTCTGGCAAATCACAGAGCATTGAAGTCACTAAATAATGACATACATTTGTTTTTCAGACTTCATATCCTTCAGAAAATGTATGCTAACACAAATAATTTTATTCTAGCAACTTTCTAAGTTTCTAACAGCAATATTTAAAATCTGTACTTATTTTTGGGGCTTTGTCCCCTCAAAATTTTAGGCTTTGTCCAGATTTCTTGCAGTAAGGCTGAGAGGGCTGATGCCATGCTGAAGGTACCCCAGTCTCAGACCATGTCACATCTGTGGATTAAATTAGTGATAAACTTCTGCTATAGCTTCTTGCCTAACCACTTGATGGTAGTACATCAGAAAAATCCAGGTTTAAGTGGAAATGGGGAAAATGTGATATAGACCTTGAGGTGATCTGGATAATAATCATGTTGGACAAAATGTTGATGCATTTTGATCTTTCTATGTTCATTAGAGTAGCACGTGATTGATACTTTGCCTTATAGAATTGGCTTTTATCTCACAAGTTCCTGTAATGTAAAGACCTATTACATCTGCTTCAGGGTTATCCACATAACTGAATGTAGTAACATACAAATCAGCAGAGAAACCTGTTGCATACTCTGGGTAGTAAAGAATTGTGACCAGTAGTTTTAAGGGAAGAGACTTGCATTAATTACTGATCACCTGCCTCCTGGTTTCCCATTTTTCAACACAGTAAGAGGGCATATAAAGAGTGCATTGTAAGGAAGCAGTGCTGTTCACTTTTTCATGGAGCATATGACTGCAATATAGTATTGAGCGATATGACAGTACTGATGCATTGCTATGAATGCATTATATGGAAACACCAGAGCTGAGCATCATGGGAAAAACAGATGTATTTTACATATCTTTTGATGAAAGAGCTGCTTGCAACTGTCAAACTCATTTGCAAATTATAAACCCATAATATTATCATTAGAAGGTGGCCAAAATGAAGGTGACTCCCTATAACCTACATCTAAGGCCATGGAAGAAAACATATCTGTATAAAATGACACCTAAAAGTACAGAACCAGAGTAGTAATCCCTTCAACACTGAATCTGAGAGTGCTGGACAGCATACTTAAGAGTAACCTAGGAAATGTTTAGGTAAAAGCACTGATTTGTGGGTATGTGTGCTGACTCTATTTTTATGGAGACATTAAAGCCTTAGCAAAAATCTGAATTTAATGTCAAGTGCCTAGAAGCACTTCCATAGGCAACCTTTTACCACTGATCATTCAGGTTTTCTTGGTTAGGGGTTGCCACAGCAGATCACTGATCCACTTATGATTGGCAATGGATTTTTACGGTGTCGAGTTGCCAGCCCAGGCAGTGCCCAACCTTCAGAGAAGGCACACACACACTCATGCACCTACCTGCATATTTTCAACATTCAGTCGCTCACAGGGAGGACATGCAAACTTCACATAGAAGGCACTCCAGCCGAGAATCGAACCAGAGAGCTTCTTGCTATGAGGCAACAATGCTAACTGGTGCACTACCGTGGCCGACTCTCCTTTTACCAGTGATAATGACAATAGTCTCCATGGCAGCATATCTATATTGGCTTTGTTGGACCATTCATGGAGTCACAATTACTCAGTGTTGCAGATGCATAATATAAGTTTCCAGGCCATCTGCATGGAATCAGCTATGTAAAAAAAAAAATGACAAGCATAACTTTCCTGACAAACCATATTTGAGAAGAAACTGTTACTGATAATGACCCACAGTTTATTTTAGAAGAAGTTAAATATTTTACAAATTGAAATGGAGTAAAGGACTTCATAGCTGGGCCACTAGCTCCTAAAGGCAAATGGATTAAATGAAAGATTTTTTCAAACCTTCAAGGAAGCCATTAAAAGTGAGTCATGAATGCAAGCTCTTTCAGCTCAAGATAGATGCATTCCTCATGGCACATTGAAGGGCAGCACATGCAACCGCTCTCTTTATTTTCTCCAAGTCTTTTGGGTTTCTAATACCTTGATGGGAATGGAACCTATTTCTAAATCAAAGTATGGCTAAAATTCATGAAATTAATATTGTTAGTCAAAAGTGCTCTTCACAGCACCCATAATGTGCTCAGCACTGATTCCTTCTGCAGTTCATATGGAGTTACATGTATCAAGTAACATATCTAAATACACAAAACAACAAGGCAGGAACCCGATAGAAGCACAAAAGTTTTATTATCTCTGGCGTCTCAGCTAAAAGCAAGCCTTCAAGGAGTATAAAAAACAATGTCAAACAATACATTTAACTATGCTTAGCAATTAAATATCAAGCACACAATCGATTAAGTAAACTAAATAAGCACCCTTCAATTACAATCCAAATTAAGCCTTAAAGGGCAGAGTATTGAATTTCAAAATATAAATAGTTTCTTTACATAATAATTTCCTTTTAAAAACAACCTCTGAGCAAAAACTTTTAGGAACTTTTTCTAAAATTGTTGCCTTTAATACATTGAGATCACAATCATGAAATTGTGCAAAATGATTAGCTACAGGACATTCTGACTTATTGTTCTTAATATTTCTAATATGTCTAAATACGACTGTAAATTCTTTTTTATGAGACCCATTGCTCCTACTACTATTGGAACTGTCTGGGTGTTCTTCTTCCACACCGCCCTCATTTCTGCCTGCAAATCCTGGTATTTTATGATTTGTGTCTCTCTGTACATAAGGCACTTTAATCACTGAGTGTAGGAATTTCAATGACCAATGCTACTTTCATCTTCTATTCATGGACTACTATATCTAGTTTTCTCACATATATTTTTTTAAATGTTGGTAATGGGTGATCCCATGTGATATAAACTTCATCATTTTCTATAATGCTTTGAGGTTCATGTTTCTTATGCTTCTCAACTACTTCAATATTATAATGTTTTCACAATCCCCAGTGCAGCAGTCTTGCCACATTATTATGCCTTTCAGTATACAGCCCCCCTGCCTTTATGTATCACACCCAGCAACAAGATGTGTGACTGTTTCCAGCTCTATTTTATAGAACCTGCATTTGCCTGTTTCTCAGATGTGTTCAGTGTACTTTGTAAACCAACATGTATGTAGTCCACTATCCTGGGCCACCAATATTAACCATTCGACGTTTTGATTTAAATTCACCTCTTCTTAACCATTCCTGCATTAGATCATGAGGTTGTTCCAGAAGTTTTCTGTACTTGCAACTATATTTATACATTTTCTACATTTCTTGCCTTCTCATCTGATCCTATACCTTATATAATTTCTTTTGTTTTTGGCACATTCAGTTGCTGCCTGATTTTTATCTACTTCTGGCTTGATTTCTACTCCTACATGACACCAATATGCTTCTGCCAAACTAAGCAGGGAAGTCATCATAGACTTGTTGTCCTCATGTTTCAAAACTTTCACTATGTTTGGATCTTGTGAGGTCAGCAGATATGTATGCAGTTCTGTGATTGCAAATCTATACAGGTAATCAATTTTGAGGAGGCCTATACTTCTTTCAGAACAGGGAATATATAATCTTGGTATAAACTGATTTTTATAAATAGTTCAATAAACATGAGGCATTTCTCATGTTTTCCTGTCCAAGTGATCCACTACATTTTTGAGCCAGTCAATCACCCCCAAACTGTAAGTTAGGCCAGGAACAGTAAATTGGTTTATAGATTCAGGTTTGTTCCTAGATATCAAGGCTGTTGTTGGTATTAATTTTAATTTAATTTTTACTCCTTACTAAGTTTTATTTGCATTTATTCATGTTTTGTTGTTGATATTTCATCATTGCCCCAAGTAATTATACACTCCCTGCTACTCAAGTTCTTTCATATCACTTTCCTGTCCCAGACTGATATTTTCTTGGTGCTACAATGTTACTGCTTTAGAGGTTGGTTTTGTACATTTACCAAGACCAAATGACACTTGTATATCATCTGAGAAGGTTTTGACCACTTTCAGTTGTGCTTTCAGTTCCTCATCTGCTGAACTATACAGTTTTAAATCATCTACAGAAAAGGAGATACGTTTTTCCACTTTGTTGTTTTCTGGGAGTCAAATTATAGACATAACCTAATCTATTAAGAAGAGAGCTTAATGGGTTAAGAGCAAGACAAAAGAGCAGCAGTGGCAGTCACCCTGGAATATACCCCTTTGAATTTTTACCCCTGGGATAATAATTTGCCCTTTATCATGACTTAGCTACAAAGTAGTTTGCCAGTGTTTCATGGTCACTGTAATGTCATCAATCAATGTAGGGTGTATCTTATTCATTTATAAGCACTCTTTTATTCATGAATGTGGGATGTTATCAAATGCTTTTTTGTAGTCTATCAATGTCATACTTAGATTCTTCCCCTTTTTACAATTCTCCATTGTGATTTATTTAACAACAAATGATCCTTTGTTCCATATGACTTTCTTTTGTTACCCCTTTGTTCTATTGCCATGACTGAGTTTTCTTCTAAATGACTATAAACTCTGTCAGCATCAATTCAGTGTATAGTTTATACATCGTTGGAAGGCAAGTTATTGCTCTATAGTTTTTTGGATATCTTGGAGGTTCACTCTTAAGGAGGAGTATCATTTTTCTTGTTGTTAACCAGGTTAGCAAATGTTCAGATTACACATATAAATAGATCTTATTCACTTCTTATTCTTTCTTTTACTTCTTCAGTCCATTTGGCATCTTTGTTATGCTCCACAGGATCTTCATAGATATTCTCCAAAATGTGTCTCTTATTTATTTATTTTTTGGGTTGTGTTTCCATTCCTTTTGCCTTGTTTCCCAGTTCTCTAAATTTTTTTTGAGAGGGTCATCAATAAACTGCTTATTTAATACTTTTCCTTTATATTTATTTGCATTTCTTCCAAGTTTTTCTGCCTGTGCTGATATTTTTAGTTTATTATTTACAATAGTGTACAATAGATCCTGGTACTGCAGGTTGCTTTTACCATGTCTACCTTTCTGAGTATTTTGGTTGATCTGTTCCCTCTTCTATACTCTTCCAACAGTTACACTTCTTGTCTTAATTGCTTGATAGTTTTCTCTGTTTGATGCTTCCACAATGGCATTTGATTTCACCTCTGCCTTTCCGTTACTGCCCAGTGTTTTTGTGGTAAGAATTCATATGTTATTAATTGAGCTGCACAGTAATACATTCTGTTTACTTCTGTTATATCACATGAATTTCTAAGAACAGTCCTGATTACTGTGTTCATTTGTTTTATCAAACTTCTAACATTTTGGTTCTTATTGAATTTCTGTAATCAATTTCTTTCATTGATCTTAATATGTCTATCCATCTCTATTAAATCAGGCATCCTTTCCCTTAGATCATTTTCTTCTAAACTAAGGGCACATTCTTTGTTCTCCATTTCCTGCAGGCTTTCTACAGAAAGTTCCAGAACATCTTTATGTGCCATATTCTCTTCAACTTCATCCTGTGTCATCCATTACTCTTTCATATGGGAACTCATTGGCCTATCACTCCACAACATTGACTGCGTCAGAGTTGCCACAGTTTCTTGTTCCTTCCCTTGATGTGCATCTCCAACTAAACTTTTGTACTGGTTTCTGCTTTAGGCTCCAAAGTATCTTCATATGGCAACTGATCAAATGCTTCTTGCTCCACTAGTTTCTCCTTAATTTGGGGACTGATTGCTCAATAATGCTGTGATGTTATCAGAGTTAGCTTTTCTACACTAAATCCCTCCCTTTGCAGGTAATCCATAACTTTGGCTTCTATTTCTTTAACTTCACTATTACTAATCCTATTTTTCTACTTTTCCCCTTTGTTTTCTTATTTTTGTATTGTAAAATGTTCCATATCCAGATGCCTTTGCCTGTATTTCTCTTCAAATATCTTTGGTGATGCTTTTGTATTGATTAGTTTTGCTTTCTCCTTTGCATAAATATTGTACCATATTAAATATCTTTTTCTTTCCCATGTCCATATTTCTTCATCAGATATCTCCTGCTCCTTCTGTTTCTCTTTACTCTGGGGGCACTCATTATTACATCACGCTGTGAAATGACTTATGTTAGATTTTCTACACTAAATCCTTCACTTTGCAGGTATTCAATAACTTCAGCTTCTATTTTTTTAACTTCTTCTTTATTCATCTTCTGTTCTACATTCCCCCTTTGTGATCTTATTTTTGTATTGTGAAATATTCCATATCTGGGTGCCTTTCCTTGTATTTCCCTTCAAATATCTTCGTAGCTGGTTTTTTATTAATTAATTTGGCTTTCTCTTTGCATAAATATTGCACCATATCAGATTTCTCCTTCTTTCCCATGTCCAGATTTCTTTTTTATGCCTTTCAAAAATTTCTAGATTTTGCTCTTTATATTTTTGCACTTTGTCAGTTGCTTCTTTTTCCAAATGGCCCAGTGTTTTTTGGTTTATATAATGTTTTCATGAATCTGTTGTATTAATGAACACAACTTTGCATTTGAAACTTTTGACAGTTTTTCTTGTGTGAGTATTTTTCTTTCCTCTAATTTCTCTCTTAATCTTTTTGTATATCTTCTGTGCAGAAATTCCGTGCTTTGTGCATAATAGTAACAATACGTCATTTCTTACTTATCCTCAATAGCCTACCCTATCATCTTTATGTCTGTTTTTGGCCTGCCAGTTTTTGTGTTTTTTGTGGACTATCGCTTCCTTCTACCACAGGGAGCCATCCCCTAAGCCTGGCCCAGAGCCGGCAGAAGCTGTTGAAGGCTGGGAGACGGGGGAAGGTGAGAGGGGCACTAAGTGATCTAATCAGGGCAATGTTTTAAAACTGTTTACTATCACAACATAGGTTCACTTGGAGGAAATTTTAAGCTTAGCCACTTTCCCTTTTGGTGCTTGAGTTAATTTCCTGATTGGTCTTACCTATCCCATGGCTGATAATTGTACATTAGCCCTAGTGAAAATAACTGTGATCATACTGTAGATAATTTGAGGGGACCCCATGTAAGGGATGCAGCATTTAGGAACTGCCTCTATCCATTAGTGGCACGAGGGACAATCCTGGAGTACATTTACTATTACCCATCCTTAGATCCAAGTTGCATTTGAATATGGACAGGGATGAGCTTTGTTTTACTTGAATGAATAGTCTGTTCTGGAACAGTGGTAGCCTCTGTGATATATATATATATATATATATATATATATATATATATATATATATATATGGTTCTACCTCACATAAACGAAACACCATAACACCGACAACGCAATCACCGAAACCACATAACCGACAGTACAAAACCACGACATTCCACATGCCCGACAACGAAATAACCGACGGTACACAAACACGAAACCTCATACAATTCACACACCACAATCAACAAACAAAACACATTCCCCGTCCAAAAACCACATACACAACACAAGCACACCAAAATCCCTACAAACCCACACTAAACCTCACATACACAACTACCTACAACCCTAATCCAAACCCTAACCCTAAAGTCCGTCACTACAGACACTTACCTGACCGCTCCTAACCCTAACTCACTTATCCCGCCCCTAACCCAAACACAATCACTACCGCACACTTACCTGACCCGCTCCCTAACCCTAACTCACTTATCCTGCCCCTAACCCAAACACAATCACTACCGCACACTTACCTGACCCGCTCCCTAACCCTAACTCACTTAACCCACCCCTATCCACACTTACCTTACTTGCACCCTAACGTCCGTCACTACCGCATACTTACACAGCCTTTTCCCATTTCGGCATCCTCGGCATCGGTGCTTTCATCCGTCGGGTCGGTCTTCTGCTTGTCGATCTTCTAGGTCCCGTCGCGTCGGTCTTCTGCACTGTCGATCTTCTGGGGCTCGCGATTTCCGTGTCGATGTTCCGGCGTGTCGTTGAAGTGAGGTAGAACCATATATATATATATCCATCTCTCCACAACATTCAGTTTAGATACCTGGACTCAGTATTTCTGATGCCATTCAACTTGATGATGTTCAGTAGGTCCTTCAGTGTTAGGTTAAAGGATGCCTTGTATGCCAGACTTAGGTCACATCTAAGCACACTGTAGGATACTGAATATAGTGATAAATCTTTGAGGTGGTCCATGCAAGACCTATTGTTTAGGACTTAAAGTATCTCTGTGGGTATTCCAATTGTTGCATGGGTTTGGACAGATACATGCTAAAGTGGGCATTATACAAAATGATTGACCTAATAAGGGCTTTGTAAAGGGGGACAATAACATCTCTTGATCTAGCCACAATCAATTTGTTTATAAGCTGTACAACATAAAAAGAATTTATGACTCTGGGCACATGTTGGTCAAAAGTTAGTTCACTAGACACACAAGTTCCCAAATGCCAAACAACTGGGTCATTTCTCAGGGGGTATTGTCAATTTGGCAGTTCCCTGTAGTAGCTGACTTCCCAAATGATACAATGATGTATTTGTTTGAGTTTAGTTTCAATTCATGATTCTGGTACCAGTTATTGTTTGGGACATACCTTCCTGCATGATGGTTAAGTCACTTGGAGATTCAATAACTGCTCCTATCTTGTAGTAATCTCAAACTTAGTCGGCCAAAGCCATTTGGTATTTCCTTTTACTTTTGAGATGTATATGTCAAACAGAAAACGTCTCAGCACCGAACCCTGGGGACTCCATTGGTGATTGGTCTCTTCCCCTATTTTGATCTCCTATATCTTGTGAGCAAGTTGGCAATGCAGCTAGTGATGCAAGTGTTTGCTCCTACATTATTCATCTTTTGTACACACCTGAGTAGGGAACTGTGCCAAAAGGCTTGGCTAGGTCAAGGTAATGTGGTGTGAACTGTTTTACCTTCATCCATTGCTTTGATGACAAGAGTAAAGCTTAAAATTTGCCCATGATTTTGAGCCTTTCACAGTTTCTCCCAATTCTTGCCCTAAGAGGTTGAGAGATCAGAGCATATGTCTGACTGTCCCTGATTTTGTGTCATATATTTGGTCTGTTCCTAGTGTGATTTTCTGGCAAATTTATGAGGATTGCAAAACTTAAATAGTGATAGATGCTTGAGTTTCAGACTTCCAGACTTCATATCTTCCAGAAAATGCAGGCTAATGCAAAACCTGTTATTCTAGCAACAAAGCATATAAGAACAATGTTATATTTAAAATCTGTCCCTGATTCTGGACCTTTGTTCTTTATCCTGACCCATTACGTTTTTGGCTTTATCCCTTAAGCTGTGAAGTTTTGAAGTTTAAATAAGAGCTGTGAGCAAAAGCTGTTTACCACTTTCAAGCTCGAACTGTTGCATTTTTTTATTTGTTCAATTAAATAAAAACAATGTGCAACAAAAACTGGGCAACTTGAAAAATAACAATAATAATAAATAACCTAACTGAATGTTTAAAGTCAGCAAGAAGCTTTAATAACTTTTTTATAAGCAGACTAAAAATCACATGGTATTTTGTATTGTTCTTTTAAATAAATTAATGTTTCTGGCATGACTAAAAATCTAACAAAACTGGAGCCAACTTGCATTAATGAAAAAATTAGCTAAGGCAAGGAAGAAACTGTATCAACTTCTGAAAACATAGTAACAGCAAAGCTATTCCAGTTTCTTGCCTGCATTGTCTTATTATATCATATCACTTAAGGGCTTTCCCCATATTCTAAAATATTCATGGGACTTGCTGGATAAACTTGAGAAAAGTGACATTGATCCAGGAAAGCATGATGGTTACCTGTGATGTGCAGAGCTTGTTCACGATAATCCCCCATGAGGTGGGTTAATATGGTTCAATGAGAGTGTTGGTAAATATGGACAGGTTTCTGATGTAGAAACATCTATTGTTTGTGACTTTATGTATCTTATTTTTAGTTGTAATTTTTTTGCCGTTTGACGGGGAATTTTGCAAGAAAAACACAGGTGTAGCCATGGGGGCAGCCTGTGCCCCTCTATTTCCCAACACTGTGATGTTGTGGTGGGAAATGAACTTTTTATTCACCCACTATACAAGTACTGTAAAGCGTATTATCGGTTTTTGGATGATCTTTTGATTATTTAGGAAGGTACATTTGACCAGTTTGTGGTATTTTATGAGCCCATGCAAACAAGTACTGATTCTCTGCCTTTTACTTACCAACATGATTATCAAAAAATTGCATATTTAGATGTTGAGTTGTGCAAGGGGATAGGCGGCAAGTTTTCTACCTCAGTATACAGAAAACCTACCTATTGTAATTCTTTCTTGTTTTATACTAGCTGTCATCCCATGCACCAAAAAAGAGGCATTGTTAAGAGCCAACTTATTCGTGTGTCAAGATTGACCTCTGAGGACAATATTTGTCTGTTGGAGTTCAACAAAGTTACAAGGATGTTTACTGAGAGGGGTTACCCCAATGACCTCCTGGAGCAAGTCACAAGGTGTGGCTTGGAAGACTAAATTTGCTCTGATTATTTTACATGGACTTGAGGGTGTTAGTGTAAAGACACCACTCCCCTCAACCCACAGACTAACATGGTCATACAATACACTCTTGATGTTAAACAAATAGAGAAAATTATTAGAAGAAACTGCTGTATTTTTGAATTTGATGATGCTATTAAGACACTGTTTGAAAAAAAGTGTTGGTTTCATTTATAGAAACAAATCTAACATGAAAATGTTACTTAAAAAGTCTAGTACTAAGACCAAAAGAGTACCAGTTACTAGAAAGTGTAGGTCATGTCACTTCTGTTCTTATATTAACACCAACTACATTGGTTTCTTAAGGTCAATGCTGGGACAAATTGATGTTACTAATGTTTGTACTTGTAAGACATCTAGAGTTGTATACATGGCTTCCTGCGAGACCTGTTCACCCTTCTATATAGGCAAAACTAAAAATGAATTTTCCAAGCATTTGTACAGGTATTCAGAAAGGTAATTGTAAAAGTGCACTTGCAAGACACTCTTTGACCTGTGAGGGATTTACAAAATGTACCTTTTTTGTATTAGAACAGGTGCAGACATCTATTTATTGTGGTGACTGGGAAAACAGGCTTCTGCACAGAGAAATGTGTTGGTAACTGAACTTGATGCTTCAAATTTTACAGGACTTAATGACAGTGTTTCTGTTATTAGTGAACTAAGAAGGACAGCTTCTGTTGTTTAAGCCTTAGATACACTCCTTTATGGCATTAATTGAAGTTTGTCTTTCATTGGCTGATGCTGGTTGGGGTGGGGGAGGTTCACTCACTATTTTAACTTGCTTTTCAGTTTGGTTTTCCACAGTTCTAAAGAAGTCTGGATAAGATGACAGTGTTAAATTCTGGAGTTGTATGCTGTTTATAATAAAGAGTACTTTGGCTTTGGCTGTCTAACAGGTGATTATTTTGTTTTTTATTGGATTTTTAGCTACTGGTCCTGGTTTTGGTCTGAGTTTCAGTTTGGTTCTTATTTTATCATCATTATTATGATAATTATTTTTACTGCTGTTACTTCACAAATGACTGTCCAGAATGTCCCTGGGTGGGCTGCTGCCACTTCAATTGAGGTCCACAATCCACAGAACTGCACTGACATGTTCAATAATATGACTTATTAATTATTATTAAATAACAGTTAAAACCATAAACTATCAGAAGTTGGAATGAAACAATGAAGTGTCAGTTGTAAAAAATAAGAGCTTTCTTTCCTTTATTGTCAAACACAGAATGAAAGTGCTTATTTTTTTACAACTGTCACTTCGTTGTTTCATTTCGACTTCTGATCATTTATAGTAAACAGTGCGAAATACCAGGGGTGGATCATAGCTAAATGGGGCCTTAGGCAGGGTAATAGATAGTGCCCCCCCAAAGCAGCCCATCCTGCAGCAACCCCCTACCACTGCAGCAGCAGCCCCCTACCTAGCCACTCCAGTGTTCCATTATTTGGCTATTTCTCCTCAGTTAACATAAACACTGTTCAAATCTGTCAGTGTGCATACTGTTTTCTTATTTACTTCTACAATGATTACAGAAATTGAAATAAAATAGCACAAAGACTGAGCCATTTGCTAAAGAAACAATACAGTCTCGCAATGAAAACAGACTTAGCAGGAGCAGTAAATTTATCTGCCCTTGAAACTCGCATTCATTGAAATGGCATGAAAACCCACATTCATTTTGCATCTGGCCAGTGGAGGACTAAGCTTACCTCTGGGCTGTTTTCAAATGATAGGCTCCTTACACATTTTTAGGGCCATGCATACATGTATGCATTCCTTGATTCACCTTCCTGATTGTATTAAATTATATTCCATGTATAATACAGCACCACATGTTAAAATGTGTTTTAAATTTGTAGTTTTGAACAGTCTTCTAGTTAAGCAATGAAACAAAATATATGAACCAATAATGACAAAACTACCGTTTCTTAAAATTTCAACCATAAAAGGCTTCTCAAACTTCTGTCATTATAATCCACCAATATCATTAAATATGCAACATCTATGCAGATGTAAAAGTCATCTAAATAATTCCACATCAAAGTGATCTGTAACCAATGAAGATGTTGCTGCTAGCAAACAACTTTATATTTCATTGTTTCATCTACAAATAAAATGTCTGTTGTCCTTGAAAAATAAATTGCCTATGTTACATTAAAAAAACGATAAGCTAGTAATATTGCAATAGGGAATAGATGGCAAATTGATAACAGGTTCATAGTTACTAGGTAACTCTTCTGAAGGAGGACATTCAAAGGACTGCAGCATCCACTCTCTTTAAAGTGCAACACAGTACAGTATCAGCGATCCATCTGCATACTGTGGGAGTAGAACCCACAGCCTTCTGCATCAAAAGCAAGTATACTACTTGTTGTGCTACTAACAATGCAAACAAACTTCATAGCATAAGAAATATGGAAAAAGGATTCCAAGATGGCGGTCGTTTGAGCAGCACCCCTCTCCACATAGCTCTTAACAATACTATGAAATAAATTGCAATTGCCGGCATTCTGTGTTTCACAAAGCTTCCTCAGAAGAAAAGAACCTGAACTGCTCCTGTCTGCATCTTATTTGGCCTCAAACTCTCCAAATCTGAAAGATAAAATCAACTTTTTTATCTATCTGCTTTCAAAGCGAGCCTCCACATGTATAATAGAGGCCTGAAGGCTTCAGCACTTCAGCAACAGACAGCAACTACAAGGGAAACAAACAAGAAAATGGTAGTGGAAAAAAATAAAAAATGCCTAAAGAACTAGAAGGCATGGACACACAGACTTCAGAAACCAAATTATCAGCTATAGCCTCCCCAGAGAAAGAAGTTATCTCTGAAAGACAGAAAACATCCAAAGTACAGCAAGAACAAATGAAGGAAAGCTCCAAACAGAAGGCCGAAAACTCTGTTTACATGGATGAGCTGAAGAGCGCTCTTTTACCTCTACAATCTGCGGTCCAAGGTTTCTCGGACCAACTAACCACTTTTGGAGGTACAATTAAACAAATTGCTGAAAGGTTAGAGGTAGTAGAGGGAAGATCCAAATCAAATGAACTAGAAATTGAACACTTGAAGTCTGAACTCAAAGTCAAAGATAACAGTCTAACAGACATACAGCTGAAAATACTGGACCTGGAAGCAAGGAGTAGACAAAATAATCTTATTATAAGGGGTTTGCCAGAGAAATATGAGCAAAATCAACTCATTCCAACTCTCAAACAAATTTTCTCCTCATTGCAGCAATACAGAGAACCTCCATCTGAATGTATAATTGAAAGGGCACATTGTGCACTACAAAGGAACCAAAGTTCTACAACTTCAAGATCCGTCTATGTTAAACTTCTCAACGATCAAAATGTCCAAGCTATCCTTTCCGAATACAAAAAAATAAAACACTATATCTGGAATTCGTATTCACTATCTATCTCACAGGATCTTCCCCAAGAAATCAAAGAAAAACGCCGCAAGCTGTCTTTGTACTGTGCAGACCTCATTAAATGTAACATCAAATTCCAGATGAGGTTTCCGAATACACTATCTTTTTTTACAATGACAAAAACTTATAATGGATTTGCCTAAGGAAACTAGCCCCATTTTTCTGAAATGTTTTGGAAAGGCTCCAGTTGCATGAATAATCAGATTACCCTAATACCACTCACCTGTTTAAACTTTTGAGCTTTCTGGTGCAAAGCCTCAGGCATTAACCCCCTCTCCTCACTTCTGATAAATAAAACAAAGTTAAAATAAAGCCGTTAACCGCTATCATCTTCAGCGGTTAGGAATATCTTTTGTAAATGCTATTGTCAGGAGGCTACATAAAGGGTGACAGAGAACGTTCCCATCAACCATGGACACCGCCAGCTAAATGAAACACTTCCTGTGACTTTAGCCCAATCATCCTGATCCAACAATGTCCCCCTGGTAATTCTCTGAATTCTCTGTTCTCTCCTCCTAAATGGCATCCCTCTTAAGTTGCTGAGTGAAGTGATCAAGGGAGGGGAAAAAAAATAAAATAAATGATGGCAACATTTCCGGCAATGCCTTGAACTACCCCTGGATGAGATCTCTGTTGCAGAACTGGACTTAGAGTGAGTACATTCAACATCTCCTTCCTTAAATGAAAAAACCTTAGGCTTCTCCTTCACCAGGTGTTGTGCTCTGTATTAACGGTTTCCTAAAGCAGAGTCTAGAAACTACGTTTCGCTATCAGGAAATCAACAATTCTGTGTCCTGAATTGCAACATGAACATAGCCAGTGTCTCTCCTCGCTTAATGGTAGTTTCTCCTAGCTGTGTAAAGTGATCGAGAGACCAGACACTAATTCCTTTACCCACTGGTGTGCAAAAATAGTATTTTGCAGTCTGAATCATGGCTAGAATGGATGCAATGAACCGTCATAATGTAATAAGTGCGATCCAGTTCACCTGAACCCATCCGCAATTTAATTCTGGCTACCAATAGTGATAGTGATATTACTATCATAAGTTACAGTACTTTTAATAAGGCCTTTGGTAGTGCATCTGTATGTATGGAAATGGATTTTCAATTTAATACTTGAACTAGCATCTGATACAATCTCTCACAAGCACTGACAGTTGATAGCTATTGCAAACGCTGAAAAGGGTTGCTATGGGAAATAGAATACACTCGTGATAGTGAGGTCATACATCATTAAGTAAGAGGCTTGATCTGTGTTCAGGTTATCTTGTACTTTAACTCAATCATTTGATCACCCAGATCATTTTGTATTTCAGCAAGAAATCAAGTAAGCCCTTACAGCTTTATTAGTTGTGCTGATGTTAAGGAAAGTGAGTGTGGTGAATTTCTAACCAGAAGGGTGATGGAGACATGGTTCTCTTTGATGCTTTGGAAAGGAGAAGATGAAAAGTTGAGTGAACAAAGTATGAGCTAGTAGCAAAGCCAGGCCCCTTTATAATGCAAGTACAAACTGACAAGTCAGCTTTCTGACACAAACATATGTGAACCTTATAGTCACTTTAGATCCTGTCAGCACAGAACTGCACATAGGTTTGTTCCATCCCTTCACGTGTCCACCACTGTATCTGTAGGTTTAAACCACACCTGAACATAATTTCAGGGCTACTCTTTTGAGGAGAGTGGTAGTATTTAATTACCAATGTAAATCGATGAGACTAAATCTATGGTTTTAACCACCAGACTCCTGATGTAACAAATCCATTCAAACCCAGCCTATAGGCCTAGAAGAAAGCTATTATTAACTAACATGTATGTTCAACTACTGCATGATTAACACAACAAGATTCTAGCAGATATGTGAAGCATGCCAGGTTCAGTTTACTGCTACTGTACGATGTTTTGAGCTCGGTAGGTTAGACTGTTAATATTTCTCGCATGCGCCTCTTATTCTTACTCAACAGTGAGTTTTGTGATCCCATGTAGTTTATGAATGTTGTAAGCTCATCTGTGTGATTTTAACTGAATTGATGACTAGGTAGCAGGTCATCTCCCACTGCTGGCAGTACCCTTAGCTGAGAGCTAGTTGGATTGCTAAGTAGGGCTCCAAATGACAATGTTTGGGATAGAACTATTTTTGTACATATTTTGTAAATATAGTTCTTTTATGGTTCTTAACTACTTATTACTTATAAAGGCATGGTTGCAAATGCATTGGGTGTAAGTGGATAGGCACAAGGGTAGACTTGAGAGAGAGGAGTGCTGCTTTTTATCTAACTCGTACACTCATACCTAATTTAAAATCTAATCTTGAGCCACACAATAGATCCCTGGTCGTTTGTCATCTCATAAACAACTTAATTTAACTGCAGGTTCCCGTAAGCATGGATAAGATATGGCAGATAATCTCCTGGAATGTCAGAAGACTTCAGGACAGAAATAAAAGAAATCTTCTAATGCACCTGTTAGTAAAAGCAGAAGCAGACATTTGCTTTATTCAGGAATCACATATGCTAGCGGAGGAGTGGGTAATAGAAAAGAACAGAAAGTGGATAAAAGACATTATTTCAGCAGGAAATAGCTGTAACTCCAAAGGAGTAGCAATTGTTATTAAAAATTATTTTAATCCTTCCATCTTAGATAAGAGTTCAGACCAAGAGGGTAGGTGGTGTTATTTTACGTGCGTATCCCCTCGGCTTAATAAACCAATATTGTTTCTAAACCTATATGGTCCATGCTCAGGACAGCACAAATTCATTTTGCAAATATATAACTTATTACTTAACTTCCCTAACCATTTCTTTATCTTGGGGGGTTGGAATGCTGTTAGTGACCCTAATATTGACCGTTTGAACAAATCAAAATCATATAACACACATGCCTCTCTTCTCTTAATGGAGTTAATCCCTGATTTTGGACTAGCTGACCCCATCTCCTTTAGCAAGGACACTAGAAACAATAATAAATACACATATTTCTCTAGACGTCTTAATTCATGGTCCCTCATAGACTTCCTACTAATATCAGACATACTAACAAATTGGCATATTACCTGTCTAACCGAACCCAGGTTTTTCTAGGACCATTCAAAGATTGTTTTAAGGATAAACTTTGCCCATAATGCATCCTTTCCTAACAAAGCTTTTAACTGGTCTCTTAATAACAATCTCCTACACAATTCAGAAGTTACCGAGGAGATAACCAAGGTTCTGGGAGAGTTTAACACTAACCCCTGTGACACAGCTATCCTCTATGACGTCCGATGGGCAGCATGCAAATCTGTACTCAGAGGAATACTTATTCAGAAATCCACATTCCTTAAAAAAAAGAGAAACGAGAAAAAGAACCACCTGATATCTGAGATCAGAACACTAGATGAGAAGCTTCACGTGAACTACACCTCCGCAGCAAAAAAATTTATGTTAGAAAAGCAAAGAGAACTATTTGAACTGCACCAGTCCAGTTACTCTCTGGAAGAACTAAGACTCATATCGAAATACTCAGAATGGTTACAAACCCCTTCCAAAGCACTAGCTAGAATAATTGAAAATAAGCAGAACTCACCTAGAATAGCCCTTATTTATCATCAAGATACACTTTATAAAACGCCCAAATTATTCAGTTATTCCAACAAGTATACTCAGATATTTATGCCAGTAACAGCCACCAAACCCCAACCACAGAGATAAAAGACATAACATCGTATTCCCAAAGCTAAATGAAGTCCAGAAAGCCATCCTAGCTGCCCCACTGAATCAACAGGAAGTCTTAAATGCCATTGCCAACTTTAAATTAGGCAAAGCCCCGGGCCCAGATGACTACTCTCCAGACTTTTATAGAACCTTTAAATTTAATTTAGCTCCAGTTCTACTCAAGCTGTTTAATTGTATATCTTCCAACGGTATATCAGACCTATACATTAACCACTCAAAGACCATTCTTATCCCTAAAAATAGCCTAGATAAATCCAACCTTAACAACTACAGGCCCATCTCCTTAATGAAAATTGACATTAAAATTCTATCCTCGATCTTACCTGAAAGGCTTAAAAAAGTAATTTCTTCCCTAGTTTTGAAGGAACAATCAGGGTTCATGTCCAACAGACAAACTTGGGACAATACTCTAACTATGGAAACCATGACTAATCTGACCAAAAATGATAAAAACCTGAGATATGCGATGATACTAGATGCGCGCAAGGCATTTGACAGGGTTAACTGGAACTTTCTTTTCACAGTGCTTTCCTACTTCAGCATACCCCCTGACTTTATCAATATTATTAAATTCTTGTACAATAGCTCATATACTCACCTATATATCAATAAGCAATATTCACAACCGATAAAAATTTCAAATGGCACCAGGCAAGGATGCCCTCTTTCCCCTCTTTTGCTCAACTTATATCTAGAACGCTTTTTCCTATCCATATTAAAAAATACACACCATTCAATCCCCAGAATACTACATACCAAGATCAGCTTGACTGCATTTGCTGACGACTTGAATCTATATTTTGAACATCTGATTTCAGGCACAAAAAATTTAGTAGCTACCTTAAACAACTTTGCATCTATCTCAGATTATAAAATTAACCAAACTAAATCTTTTATCTTCCCAGTCAACCCTACAGCTCATAAGGAAAATCTCTTCCCTAACTCACCCTTCCACTTAACATACTCATTCAAATATCTAGGGATACATTATGACCACTTGTCCTCCACATTACAGACTAATGTATCTAAGTTGTGGACGGCTATTTCACAAGACCTATCTAGATGGCAACAGATGAAGCTTCCTATGTTAGCTAGAACATCTATTATTAAAATGAACATCCTCCCAAAGCTTCTGTATCACTTTCATTCATCTCTCTCTTCCATCCCCAATACATTTCTCACTAAAATTCACAACGCTTTTGTGAAGTTCATATGGCACCAAAAATCGGTAAGAGTCTCATACCAGAAACTTATTTATCCAAAAGTTAGAGGCGGCCTAAGTATGCCTGACCTTGTACTCTATTACAGAATCCTGCATGCTGGTAGATTAATTACTATTGCCAACTACAGTCCAAAACCATGCAACGTAGACTCCCCTTTGGGTAAGAATATGGCATAACCATTCTCTGAGCAATAATTTCAACCCCAAAGCTCTCCCCTTCTTAAACCCACTATCTCTCAAAAATCTGAAGCTGCATCATATCCTGAAAATTAAAATCAAGCCTTTCCAAGACATTTTCAACTCCCTGAAATTGGAAAAAGTGCTGCCTCTGTTTCAACCAATCCATCTCAATCCTAATATCAGGTTAAGTTGTAACATGGTCAGCCTGACTGACTACCCTCTAATAAAAGAATATAGGCTATGGGATATTCGTAAACAAAGAAGTTTATCACTGTCAGAACTACGTAGTATCCTTAACCTATCAAAGAAATACACCATAATTCTAAGGCAAATAAGGGAAATAACTGCATGTTTACTTCAAGGTTACACTATTAGTGAATCTGACATTAATCGGGTTGCCACCCTGTTACAAACTCTTGCTAGTAAGAAAAGTTTGTTATCCCTCTCCTATAAACTTATTAGCACTATTCAATTCCAGGACAAAATAGTCTATGCGGACTATTGGAGCCATCAAACGTCGGATATATTAATAGATCAAAAGCTAGCAGCTATTACTTCTATGCTTATGTTTTCCCCTTTTAATAAGCTTACCTATACACAATTTATGATTACCAATAATTTATACCTTACTCCAGTCCATCTAAATAAATGTAACCCCGAATGTATCTACTGCATGTCCCTGCTGCTCCTACCCCCAGGCTGATATCCTACATATATTATGGTTTTTAAGATACTCCCACAGTATCTGGTGCTCCCTCAAAGTGAGACTTGATAAGATGGGATACCACAAATCAACCCTCTCATGGGAGATGGCACTGTTACATGTTACTGACCTTAAGATGTCAAAACTATGATTGCATACCTTAATTACACTTTGCCTTTTAGTTAAATTCTGCATCACCAAACATTGGCTGGATCACACTAAGATGTCCTGGAGAGGTTTTAGAGGTTTGGCTATTAAATACATTATGTCACAAAAACGTCTAACAACAAACTTTCAAAAGAGGGTTTACTACCTAACATTTTGGAATACCTTGTTTGAGCACTTGTCTGACAATTGCGTGTAGATAAACATAGGTAAGCTATCGCTACTGTATAGTCTCTCCCACAGGTGTGCTAAACCCCCCTACTCCTCCCTACTCTGACAATACGGTGGCTCAAGATAAGCTTTATGTCCTCTCTTTTTCCCCCTTACAAATTGTAAACAAGGACAATATATTCTGTGAAGTTATTGTAATCATCCTTTGCATATAGATGTTACACTAGGTTTTCTCTTAGATGTCATATTAGTTTTAAGCAGCACTATTGTATATATTGTATATAGTTAGTGGTTGTATGTTCTCTTCTGTATCGTTGCTCATTGTTAAACTGTATTTATGTGTGATATTCATGTTTCGTAAAATTAATAAAAGTCTATTTGAGAAAAAAAAGAAATATGGAAAAAGCCAAAATTTATTTTGGAGGGGGAGAACAAAGGCCCAAAACCAAGGACAAATTTTAAACATTGCTTGTATAATCTTAGAAAGTTGCTAAAATAAAGTATTTTGTGTTACCATGTGTTTCCTGAAAGATAGGAAGACTGAAACTTAAAGGGCTATAATTATTTAGTGAATTCAGTTCTCACTGATTTGCCAGAAAACCACACATTTCAAAAGGAAAAGACCAAAAGTATGAGCCAAATATTCTCTGAAAACCTGGACAGTTGAGAGCTATGGACTCAACTCCTTGAATCACAAGTGGTGTTATGGGTAGAGAATTCAGGCTCTTGCTTCTTGTACCTAAGGTACAGGATTTGAGCCTGAGTAACACTATCCACCAGGTATACCTAATTGGGGTATTTTACACACACACACACACACACACACACACACACACACACACACACACACACACACACACACACACACACACACACACACACACACACGCACACACACCAGCAGCATACAATGGCACCCCCCCACACCCCCCAGGAGCATATAATGGCACACTCCCCCATACACCCCAGCAGCATAAAATGGCACACCCCCACAACCCCACCAGCAGCATATAATGGCACAACCCCTAGCAGTATATAATGGCACACCCCCACACCCCCCCGCAGCATATAATGACACATCCCCACATACCCTCCAGCAGCATATAATGACACACCCCCACACAACCCCCAGCAGCATATAGTGGCACACTTCCCACACACACCAGCAGCATATAATGGCACATCCCACACCCCCCATCAGCATATAATGGCACATCCCCCAGCAGCATATAATGACACATCCCCACATACCCCCCAGCAGCATATAATGACACACCCCACACATCCCCAGCAGCATATAATGCCACACCCCACACCCCCATAGCAGCATATAATGACACATCCCCACATACCCCCATCAGCATATAATGACACACCCCCACACAACCCCCAGCAACATATAATGGCACGCTCCCACGCACACCCCAGCAGCATATAATGGCACACCCCCACACACCCCCAGCAGCATATAATGGCACATCCCCACACACCCCCAGCAGCATATAATGGCACATCCCCACACACTCCCCAGTAGCATATAATGGCACATCCCCACGCAACCCCCAGCAGCATATAATGGCACCCCCCAGCAGCATATAATGATCAGCAAACATCCCAGCTGCATATGCAAACAGAAAACATGAACCAGCAAAAAACATTCTGGACAACAACAGTCTTTTTACCTGGAAGTATGTCAGGAGGGGGCAGCATATGTGAGCAGAGTAGGGCAGCATATGTGAGCACAACAAAAAACTCTCCTTAAAAGCTGTACATGAAACACACTCCACATACCATCTACTGAAGATACAGGTGACATACCACTTGGTCTGCTTATAGGGGTGTGATATCTACATTATCATTGGCTTGTGCATTTGTTTTTTAAAACATAAAAAATCCACCCATGTTTTTGTTTCATCTCATGTGTTGTCATGGCTGTGGTAGCTGTCTGTTGATACTGTGTGTATTATACTAATATCACAGTTGGAGGCAATGATTGCCACAATCTGTACTCCTCCAGACAGCTGCTTGGACACAGGATGTGTATGTCATTCTTCACGTCTGTGACTTAAATAATAGACAGGAAAGGACCTAGCAGACAGCCCTGATGTACAGACCTGATCACTGGACTCGAGATATAGCTAACCTCACACTTTTCAAGATATTTAGATGCAACATATGTGATCCACTGTTCTACCCACTTAGTGATATAGATGTTTATGCCCACTTCTGACAGTGTTGAGTGAATACAGTGGGGATTTTTGTCAAATGCCTTGGCTTGGTCAATTTCCACAGGATGATAGTGTTGTCATTATGCATGCCCTCAATGGCCCCTTTGAGGAATCTAATAGATGTAACAGACATTGATGTAGCATTAACAACTCACACAGGTCTGTTCCAAACAGCTGGGATTTTACCAGTGCCCATTTATAAAAGGTCTATGATTACATGTTGGTCTACCTCACAGATGAGGAGAGTCAAGATGTGTCTTTACATGCATGCATCTGGTGCTGTGCCCCACCCACCACTCAGATGGATGCATGTTGATGTACACCCTTCTACGGGAACATATTCCATCTGGAGGGTATGTTGAAGCATGTATCCAACTGTGTCAGGTAGGTGAATGCTCTTTGTTGCACTATAGGAGATCTGTGATGTTATCACAGCCCATTGATTCTGTGTGATAGGCCTGGATGAAGGTAAGACAGTATATACTGACATACCTCTCAACCTGGAAACATTAAAAATCTGGACAAGACCCATGCAAAATAGGTACAAATATGTAAGCTGATTAACATAAGTTTTGTGTATATAATTATGTAACCCCGCCCACTTCGATAGAATTGTGGGATACCAAACTTCAAACGCAAACTGAAGAACAACCAAAATATGGTACCAGAGTCCCCCTGCAGCCATTCCAATGTCCCATTACTTGGCTATTTCACCCCATTTATCATAAACACTATTGTGCATACTGCTTTACTTCTACACTGATTATTTGGATTTTATTTTTACATTTTATAGCACAATGCACAAACACTAATAGACATCTGCTAAACAAAGCAATACTGTCTTACAATGAAAATAGACTTAGCATTAAAACTTCTCTGCCCTTGAAACTCACATTCATTGAAACAGCATCGAAACCAACACCACAGCCAAAGAAAATGCATCTGGCCAGTGGTGGATAAAGATTACCTTTGAGCTGTTTTCAAATCATGGGCCATTTGCACACAAAACAAGAAACATGCATGTGTTCTTTGATACACCTTCCTGACTTTATTAAATTATACTCCTTGTATAATACAGCACACTTGTTAAACTTAGAGCACATTTTAAATTTATTGTTTGAACATTTTCCAGTAGGCAATGAAACAAAATGCATGAATCAATAATGACAAAACTGCTCAGTTCAGAACATTTCCATCATAAAAGTCTACTTACACACACACACACACACATGTGTATATATATATATATATATATATATATATATATATATATATATATATATATATATATATATAAATAGAATGACAGTAGTGTCAGCCATGGGCATCTTGCACAGCTTCTTGAGCTTAATTTTCAATTTCAGCTTTTTGCTTGACTTACTCTGATTTGTGTTATCAGACCAACTCAATAGCTGTAAATGTACAACAAAATAAAGTAGGTGAACTATATGTTTTAAGACATCCAATTTTTAGTCCAAGTACTGACAGACCCTCTCCTACATTCATCCTGAAGCATGAAAACTGTCATTGTAATCCAGGTGCTGTTAAATAGCTACTCTTGCTTCTCCACTGTCTGAAGTGGAAAAATGTGTTTTATCGTGAATGCTGAAAAATGTACTGTACTTGTTTAAAATATTTTCTTATAATGCAGCACAGAACATAATAATTCTGATTTTCTGTTCCTGAATTTGGGTTAATGATATTTGTTGCTCTTTCCACTGAGGCACAAATGCCCTTGCACATGACATTTTCTCACTTCTGTAAGTTCTGTTGTATCTGTAGCTACACCCTTGACTTGTTACACCCATCCCCTTTCAAAGCACAACAACACAGTACCGTATCAGCAATGCATCTGCATACTGTGGGAGTAGAACCCACAGCCCTCTATATCAAAAGCAAGTATTTCACCTGTTATGCTATTAGCAATGCAAGCAAACTCAGGATAAGCAACACTAAACTCCTCTTCCCCTGAAACTCTCAGCTCCTTGTGAAATCAACTCTACACTCAACTGTATCTCTCAACTTTGTAGCACAAGAAATCTGGAAAAAGCCAAAATTATTGCGGGGGGGGGGGATAAAACCCTAAAACCAAGGACACATTTTAAACATTGCTTTTATAATTTTGGAAAGTTGCTAGAATAAAATATTGTGTCACCACCCTGCATTTTACTGCCAAGACTTGAACCAAGGACCCTGTGCACTACAGTCAGAACAACATACCGCTATGCCAAAACAGCAGTTTTCTGAAAGATCTGAAGACTGAAACTTAAATAGCTATCATTTAGTGAATTCAGTTCTCACTTCTCACCATAGCTTTCAACCTCTTAGCACAAAAAACCTGGACAAAGCCAATAATGGGGGAAATACAGAATTCAGTTCTCACTTCTCACCATAGCTCTCAACGTCTTAGGACAAGGCCAATAATGGGGGAATACAGCCCCAAAAATAGGGAAAAATTTCAAATACTGATCTTATAAAGTTAGAAAATTGCTAGAATAAAAGGTTTTGTGTTACCATTTATTTTCTGAAGAATATAAAGTCTGAAATTCAAATGCCTGTCATTATTTAGTGAATTCAGTCCTCCACTGATTTGCCAGAAAAATCCAGAAAACCACAGATTTATGAGGAATAGAACAAAAATATGAGGCATAAATCTGGAAAGTTTTATGAAGTAGTGGTGGGTAGAGACATTAGGCTCTTGTTACCTGTACCCAAGGTAAAGGGTTTGAGCCTGAGTACTCTAGCCACCAGGTATATTCACTTGGGGCATTACACACACACACACACACACACACACACACACACACACACACACACACACACACACACACACACACACACACACACACATTAGCTGCATAATAAATACCTCTCTCTGAAGCCAGCCACACACACCAGCTGCATAATAAATACCTCTCTCTGAAGCCAGCCATCAAAAGTAACTGCTTCTACCTTCAACACTCTGCAGCTTCCACCTCCAAAAAGCTGTTCATGGAACCAGCACCATTCCTGCTTCTGCCATTTGACACTCTGCAGCCTCCAAATCCAAAAAGCCACCACATAATAAATACCTTGTGGGTTGACATTCATGGAACCAGCACCATTCTTACTTCTACACATTCCTTTCCAGCTTACTGGAGCATCCAGAAATGCATGCATGTGAGCTATTGCTCAATTCCAACAGGCTAGCCAGCCATTTCATGGAGCTGACGTCATCGTGCATGTAATGACATCAGCTCAAAATGCTGAACAAAATTTTTTAAAATAAAAAAAGCAGGGAAATTGGAAATTAAAGGGTGCCATTCGGGAACTGTGGCACCCCATTAATTGGACCCTAAAACTTGGTAAAAACTGAGTAATTCGGTATGGTTGGGAGGTATGCATACTGCCTATCGTGATCTGGCATAGGGCTTGGATACAATCCCCCACTCAGGTATCATTGAGTAACTCTCCCATTTGGTGATTAACCTCATGTCACTAGATGGTTAACCGATTGCCTCACTGACAGAGCATATACTGTGAAAGTTGGTGAATCAACCTCTACCAGTAGAGCTGTTACCACTGCAGGGATCTTTGCTGGGCCTTTTACTGTTTAAAATCTATTTCTCGACAGTCCAAGCTAGACTTTGCTGGGCCTTTTACTGTTTGAAATCTATTTCTCGACAGTCCAGGATATAATATTCTTAGAAAAGACAGAATATCCAAAAAGGGCGGTGGGGTAGCAATTCTATACAAATCTACTCTACAGGTTACTTCACTAGAAGTACAACCACCTCTAAATAACAATGGTGAAATACTTATCTCCAAGCTCCAGGTTAATGCTAATAAATCTATATATATATAATATGCTCCTACCTACCTCCAGGCAATAACATCAGCATCCTAGAAAGTATTCTCTGCTGGCTTTCTACATCCTACCCACAGGAAACCATTGTACTTGGTGACTTTAATATAGACTGGAACACCTGTACTTCACACAAACTCACAACCCATATAAACCTTTATGGCTACTCCCAATTAATTACCTCCCCTACCAGAATTCATAAGCCCAGTGGCAAAGAAAGTACCTTAGACTGGATCCTAACTAACAGCCATCCTCTCTCTTATGAAGTAGGTATCCTTCCTGATGACATCAGTGACCACTCACTTAACTATATAACTAGACAAAAAACCTTTATCCCAAACCAAACTACCATCAAAACCACCCGGAACAAAAAACATTTCAATCCATCAAACTTCCAGGCAGAACGTCAAGCCTGTAACTGGTCACCCTTAAAACTACTCCCTCTTGAGGAAGCAGTATCCTATTTTAACTCTAAATTCTTACAAATCTTGGAATACCATGCCCCTTCACACTCAATAAGAACTAGAAGTAAAGCAGCCCCATGGCTCACTAAAGAGACTAGGCAACAAATCTGATTAAGAAATAAAATCTGGTCCAAATGGAGAAATACTAAAGACCCAATTGATCGTCAATACTTCAGACAGCTAAGAAATGCTATCAAAAAAATCAATACTTCTGGATAAAAAAAAACTATTATTTTAAACTCCAGCAAAAGCAACAACAAAATCCACAAACCTTCTGGTCAGGCATCAATAGACTTTTATACCCAGGCCACTCCAAAATACCAACCCCATCAGAGCTCTCTCTTCACACTGCCAACCAGATTGCTGATGCTTTTAATATCTTCTTTGCTGAAACAGCCCAATCGTTAGCAAACACCTTACCTCCTACTACTTCTATCCTCTCACCCTCCCTACCAAGCATACCCTCGACCTTTCAACTTAAACCTGTTCCAACATCCCTCATCTATACTTTACTTCATAAACTTAAACCATGCACTCCCTCAGCTGATCTCCTACCTGCTGAATACCTTCAGTCTGCAGCTAAAGTACTAGCCTATCCAATTTCTATCCTAATTAACAGAACACTCACTGAAGGTTACA